>NC_037670.1:125291670-125632325 GCF_003255815.1 Theropithecus gelada | reverse complement strand
TTTTTTTTTTTTTTTTTTTTTTTGAGATGGAGTCTTGCTTTGTCGCCAGACTGGCATACAGTGGCACGATCTTGGCTCGCTGCAACCTCTGCCTCCCAGGTTCAAGTGATTCTCCTGCCTCAGCTTCCCGAGTAGCTGGGACTACACGCAAGCACCACCATGCCCAGCTAATTTTTGTATTTTTAGTAGAGACGGGGATTCATCATGTTGGCCAGGATGATCTCGATCTATTGACCTCGTGATCAGCCAGACTCGGCCTCCCAAAGTACTAGGATTACAGGCGTAAGCCACCACGCCCAGACAACAAAGGAATTCTTAACAGGCCCCGTTTAGGATTAAACAAGTTTTACTGGGGGCTAAAGGACCTCCCCAAACCTCCATGATTTAGTAGCAAACAAGATGAGGGTAATCACTCCAGTGCTTAGTCCCATTAAGTAAATTTACTGAGGGTACAGAGGAAGGTCTTCAGGACTCAGATATCAGTTATAGCTTAAAAGAAGTTAATCACTTATGTCTATAGATGAGTGCACACTTACACAGAGACATATAGCTTAGAAGGTATGTAAGGTCTGGAAGACTTTGTAATTTTGAGTTGGTCTGGTGATATTTTCTGGGCCTTTTCTCTGTAACTGGTTACAGAAATAAAAACTCCCTCCTTTCCAAGTTCATCTGCATCTTGTTACTGGGCCACAGGAATATGCAGCCCGACCCTCAGTTTGGTCCAGAACGCTACGTGTTGCTATTTAACTTGCTAGAGACTTTGGACAAGATTTTCCACAACTTTTCTCTCCCAAATTGGTGCCATGCTGCTTGGAGTCAGAGTAAAAACAAATTATCTTAATGTGAGACTATATATAACCTGTGGAAAGGCAAATATTTAATTGTGCCTGAATTGAAAGTGGTATTTGATGTCAGTATAAAATTAGCTTCAAGAAATTGTACTGTTTTCTGAAATTATCTTTCTTTTTAAACTATGCTGAGATTTCTGTTTACCCTCTCATCTAACAAGTTTAATGACTACTTTTAAAAAGCAAAGCACTTCATGTTTTGCCCTCTGCTACCTAAGCTGCTAAAGAACGAGTTTCAGAGATACGATCGAATGTGAGTTTGACCTAGAATATAAGAATTCGTTTAATTTCTATGCTACTTTCCTCAGAAGAAAACTGCACTCAGTTCAGACATATTTGGGCATGACAGCATAATGAGAATTCGTTTCATTTTTATTCACTGTATAGAACCAAAATTCAATGGAGAATAAGAAATGTAAATAGAAGGATAAATGACGAAGTCCTCAGAGCTTGGTGGGTTAGGGAGAGTAGAATGTTGGGAAGCAGAGGAGACCGTAGGTATTTTGAATGTATCGGTAGACTCTCAGGTAGAAGCACACAGGTGAGAGACACTAAAATATTCTTGAGTAGAGTGAGAGGTCAGAGAATTTATTTGTTCCTGGAGTTTTCCCAATACAAAGGAAGTATAACACCAGAATGTCTTTGTCATTCAGCTCTCTTTTGGTAGATTATGAATAGAGATCAAAAGAAATCTACGTGAATCAGGACCAAAATCAAGAATTTTCCCTATTTTAAAATATACTTCATGAGAACAGATTTGTTCTTTGAAGTTTTGTTCTTTGTCTTGTTCACTGTTGTACCCTCATTTTGTAGATCAGATAAAATGCTCAGTAAATATCTGTATTAGGAAGGAGGGAAGAAGGGAGGGAAGGAAGGAAGGGAGGGAGGGAAGAGAGGGAGGAAGGAAGGGAAGGGACAGAGGGACGGAGGGTGAAAGGGAGGGAAGAACTGGGATGATACCACACGAGAGAGTTAAGCTGTTAGAAAGAGTGGAGCCCTAGAGATGAAGTGTAGTTCCTTTTTATTTAGGTATTGACTGTCAACCCAGTGGTAGGTGCTGGGGAACAAGAGGACCAGCATCAGTCCTCTGGCCCCAAGAGCTTCCATCCTGAAGGAAAAAACATGCAAAATATAATGTAGTGAGGGCTTTCAAGGATGTGGGCTATGATGGGAACAGAGCAAAAGGAGCTTTCAGAGTTAGTAATGAGAAAAACTAGGATTAAAATCCAAGTCTTCCTACTTTAAATCCTATACTTTTTACATGAAAGCTCTGTATTAATTAGGTCCACCATGGTAGGAAGGCTCTTGGTGTTATTAGTTTTGATTCTCAACTGCTTTAAGTTTTAAATACATACTGCAGGTGATATCTAACATGCCTTTTGGGAAGTTCTTAGGACAGCCTAGTGAGAAAGAATAATAAACTAGTATCCTTTCCTCTTACTTACCAATTACTTCTAGAGTCCCGATTGTCATTCAAATGTCATCAAGACATCTTCATCTTGACCCAGTGTCCAATAGTGTAACAGTTCTCAGCTGAGGCATCACAGCAGATACATGAATGGGTCTATCACATAAAACAACTAGCTGGGGTGGAGCATAAATTAGCCCCAGGGAGTTGTATGGAGCCTGTTTGAATCTATGTGACAGGCAGATCTGAGTGAGTACAGGTGTGTTGCCCACGTGCACATACCTCTCCCATGTTTGGAAGTGGGGAAAAATGTTGGAGAGCTGCCACATTAGAGAAATGGCTATTAGGATGCAATAAAAGTTAGAGCAAAAATTCTTTAAGTAGGAATTGTTCCTAAGTTGTTGGTAGAAGGGAGGCTAACTAGAAAGACAAGCTTGAAAAACATGCTGGTAGAAGAGAAGATGTGCCTTTAACTAGTTATATAAGATTCAATAAATTTATCTATAGCACTGAGTTATTCCTGAGCATATTCCAATTTGAGAAATGCATATTTAGCTACTTTTATTTAACATTATAACATATACTTCTCAGAATATTTGATACATAATAAATTTTTGTGAAAATACATAAAAATAGTAAATTAATTCCTTGGGGGTCTCATAATTTTAGATTTGGATCCCAAAGCCAACTTAATCCAGACTAACTTGAAATATGGTCAGAGGCACAAAGTGGCTAACCAATTCAACTCCACATGCAGAAAGCCAAAAATTTCTAGTTTTTGTAACCCATAAGATTTCAGTGAAAGAACCCAGGCAATACAACAAGAAATAGTGAAATAAAGGGAAAGGCAGAGATCATTCATACATCATTAAATGGTTTCAACATTGGTAGACTCTGGAGATACATTAACTGCCCTTATCTTTCCCACTTTTACCTAACCATGAATGCAACTGACCCTGGGAAATGGTCTCTTAATAGTTAAACTGACAATTATTGCAGTAGGGATTTGGGAACTAGGCTATTAAAATATCAGGCTATTTTGGTTTTGCTTAAATATATTTTTACAAGGTTTCTTCTAGAATCTTCAATCCGATATTTCCAGAATCTTTGTTACATCGGCAAACTGTTTTTCTTTCCAAAAGAGTCAATTACTTGGTAAAATTTGCATAAGTCTATTTAATAATTAAAAAATTAGGCATGTGGCAGTCTTCATTTTGTAATCACTATAGCAAGTGACACCAGTACAAGGTAAAAACAGTATATTCTAAAAACTGCCTCTGAATATTGAATTATTTTGGACTTAACTATCTTCCTGGGATTGTCTTCAAAGAAGAATGGTTCAACATTAAATAGCTAAATCTGCTTATACATTAATGCAAAATTAAAATATATTTATGGAATGCTTTTTATGAGTAAGATATCATGTTAAACTCTAGGGATATCATTGTAAACAAAACAACTATATTCTTTCAAGGATTGTATAGTCTAGTGGCCATGGAAATAAATAAATGAAAACTTGCAATAAAGTGTGGTGAATATAATAAATGGGGGTTAGCAAAAGGAGCTCTGGAAATATATTGGGTGGTGGGAGAAAAGAGTTAGTCTGGTACAGGGAGGTGCTGAGGAGGAGACTGTATGACAGGAGTCCAGCCAGAAGGAAAACTTTGAGTTATGAGAGGGCATGGCCTATTTAGGTAAAGATGGTAGATTAAAATCCAGGAATTGAAGAGAAAGAGGTAGAGAAAATGAAGTGACACTACAGAGACAGCCAGCCAGAGAAACTGTTAAGAACTTTGAACTTCATTCTTAAGGCTAGAAGGAACTCCCAAGGATTTTTAAGCAAGGAAATAAAATGACTGGATTAGTACTCAGAACACTTGGGCGATAGCACGGACAATGAATCAAAGAAACCAGTTGGGAGGTGTTGCTTTGATTTGGATAAAGATCCTAATTGCCTATATTAGGTAAGCTATTGGGAGGTGACACTAGAAACCATGGACAGGTCTAAGGAATAATTTAGTACGTATAACCAGAACATAGTGTTAGGTTATTTGGAGTAAATAAGTCAAAGTTAGTAAACATGTTTCTGACTTGAGAAAGTAGGTACCATTCACGGAGACAGGTAAGTATCCCTTGAGAGGTCTGGAAGAAGATGAGGAACTAGCTTCAAACATACTGAGTTGAATGCTTGTAGGACATCAAACAGAGGTGTCAGGAAGGCATTGGATTCATGGGTTTGGAGCTTAGAATATATCTGGCATCAAAAGATAGATTGTGTATAATTATGAATACTGTACAACTTTATATGCAACAAATTAAAGGGAGATAAAGATGCAGATTTATCATTTACATGCACTTCTAGAATGTGACCTTGTATTTTGGCACCACCAAAATCTATTCAAGTAAAAATCAATTTTTAGAAATTAAGGAATCATACAGCTTCCACATAACTATTCTACACACACACACACACAATTTGATTTCCTGCCTTTTCATTATCCATTTCCATTTTTGCATACTTAGCACATTTTCACCTTCATTAAAATTATTTTTATGCCTTGTATTAAAAATTTTAAGAAGATAGATCTCATGTTAAGTGTTACTACAATAACAATTATTTTTAAGAGCCATTCATAATGTAGCACGTGACATAAGCCATGTTTACTTTCCAGAGCCTCCCTAATGTGTTGGAGTGATTATCAGTTCATCCTTCGGTCTCTATGAGAAATACCCATACCCACAATCCCAGAGCTAAGAAAAGCCAGGATGAATAAAATAGGCAAGTTTGGATTAACAGAAAATTTTTTGAAAGCCAGAAATACTGATTTCTTAAAAAAAATTAATCGGGGTCAAAACAATGTATCTCTTTCACTCTACTCTTCCACTGAACAATAACACTGACCCATAAAGTCAGAGGTAGTCATTTGGAACCTCTGGCTTTGGAAAGACTATTGTGATGTGCCATGTCTGACTTCAATTATTTCCTGCATCTAGGTCTCAGGTTCTCCCCTAATTTGGTATCTTGAATCCTTCCCCAGCGAGGTACTGGGGAGGTGCCCAGAATGGCCAGGTTATCTATGCCTACCAGGAGAATATGACCTCACTCTACTGCTTGTCACTCCTATCTCGGGATGTCATAGGTCATCTTCTCTCTGAATTCTGCATTTGCCAGAGAAAACCCTTCGTCTGAACTTTGGAATGGTACCTCTTCCTGTATCCACAGAACTTGAGGAATGAATAAAACCCTTTAAGCGGAATGCTTACACATCCAACATTCCATCCTCACTCTTCAATGCCTAGGAGTTGACCTTGTAAAATGTTTGTTCTTGGTCTTTTTTTTTTTCTTAAAAACCAATAAAATTGGATACCTTTTTGTAAATATCTCCATAATTTTCAAAAATGTGATTATCTTAATAATCTTTTAAAATTACCTAAATACATGGAGAATTAAACACATTTTAATCTCCTCTCCTATCTCCAAAGTCCTACTAAAATGGTAATAAAGGAATTTTTAAATAATGGAATAAAGAATCAGAAAGAGAATAGGAGAGAATAGCAAATCAAGAATAACACAATTTTAGAAGACATATAGATGGAGAGTTAACTAGACTTACCAAAAATAAAAAGCTGAAATCTAGAGCCTGCATAGAGTTAGCAAAAGAAGTTTTAAAATATAGATGTTCTATCCATGATATAAAAATATGATGCCATACAAAAAATGATTAACAGATTGAAGAAGGGGAAAAATAACTTATAAATTTTCCTATGTGTTTGTGTAGAAAATAGCATTCACTAGCATTTTAAAGATTATAAATGCATTTGGGAAATGTGGCAATAATTAGAAAATTAAGCAAATGGAAAAATGAGGCAATTATTAATTCACAGGGGAAAAGGACATATAAAACGATAGTACACTGGAGTGAATAATATTTACAATAATTATAATTAAAGCATCGGTGAATTTAATAAAAATTGTGATTACACATGAGGGGAGGGCTGTCTGTGGGGGTGCATGTATAGAAAGGAGAGCTAAATATTCATTAGATTAGGAATCAGGTTAGAAATCGAAGTGAAATGTCTAAAATTGATAAATCAACAAATAGTGGTACAAAATTACTTTTAAAATGTGTACTGTACTTCAGAATAAATTGCTAAGGAAGTTGAAAATGATTGCCTCAAAGGAGAATGTGGGTTGGTGACAGGTGTAGCAGGACACTCTTGTTATTAAATATGAGCCTTTTTGTGCTACTTAACTTTTAAAAATATGCTCATTATGTTATTTTGTCAACATAAAAATAAAGCAAAATACATTTGTCTGACAATATACAGAAAGATGTGAGTTTAAACCTTGGATCTCATTCACCCCTCTCACATTTTAGAGTAAAACAAATGTGTTTTTGACACACTAAATATTTCTTTTAGGGGTTGGTCCCTCCATGCTTATTGGGCACCTTCCACATACCACACACTACTCTAGGAACTGGAGAAACAGCAGTGAACCAAATGAACATAGATCCCTTATCAAAAGTACATTTATAATGAAGAAGTTAGAGAATAATGACGTAAGTGAGTAGAATACAAGTTGGTTAGATGTTAAGTGCTAAGAAAAAAAATGAGGCAGGAGATGGGTCCCAAAGATTTGAAAATGTGACTTATTTCGTAATCACTTGTAATATTTTTCTTCACAAGAATGTGCTTAGCATTCTTTCTGAACTTCACATTCTGAGAATCAGTATGTTGTATATTTTATACAAAAAGTCTTAGGTCTTAGAATTCATGTCTGCCTTACCTCAGGAAATTTTGGTGACTTTGAGATATTGCAAAAATCCTGTTTCCTTTCAGTATTTAGGGGCATTTTTAAAAGGTACTCAAATTTTGTATTTCTACTGGAGGACAGAGGAATTTGTGAGCTTTGTGGGTAATTCAATAGCTCAATGTTTTGGGCAAGGATTAAAAAAAAAGATCATATTCCCCAACTTTTACAAATCAACGAAGTCCAAATCTTTATACTTTGCAATGTAACTTATGAGACATAGTAACAGACTTTGAGGTATTTATATTGTAAAGAAACAAAAAATAATTAATACTCATAGAAAATACAAAGTTTGGACGGCTTGTATATCATTTGGTGTGGTTTCCATCAGCACATAGTATAGTGGACACGGGGTATAAAGCTGCCTTTGTCTTTTGATGGTGAGGCAGGCAAGCCAGAGTCCTACTTAGCTGAGTCTATTAGGTTTGAACATGAGCAATCATCAGTAGAATCAGCCCCACAGCTCAAAGCTACATAGACAGTTCTACTGCCCAACTGTTTTAAGCATTTCAGAAGTCTACTATTTCAGCTTTTCTGGCCCAAGCTCTGGAATAATTTCCCTTCTTTCACTCTGTCTTCTCCACATATTATAATCTCAGGAAATTAAATACTTTTTTTTTTTTTTTTTTTGAGACAGAGTTTTGTTCTTGTAGCCCAGGCTAGAGTGCGATGGCGCAATCTTTGCTCACTGCAACATCCACCTCCTGGGTTCAAGTGATTCTCCTGCCTCAGCATCCCGAGTAGCTAGGATTACAGGTGCCCGCCATCATGCCCAGCTAATTTTTGTATTTTTAGTAGAGACTGGGTTTCACAATATTGGCCAAGCTAGTCTTGAACTCCTGACCTCAGGTGATCCACCCGCCTCAGCCTCCCAAAGTGCTGGGATTACAGGCGTGAGCCACCATGCCGGGCCGATTAAATATTCTTTTTCTTCTTTCAGAAGATTTCTTGTCTTAGATACTTTGAAGCCAATTCCTTGAGAATATCTGATTTAGTCTTCATATCAAAATTGAGGTGGAAATGCTATGTTCTTTTTATCTAAGGGCATACAAAGAAAAAAAGCTTAAAAGCATTTTTACCAGAATAAAACAAAGGAAAGGAATAGGAAACACCAGAAAAGTAACGTATGTAAGATTGGCCACATTCTCAAAGAGCCATGTATGTGATTATGTGAAATGGGGAAAAATATCTCCCCACAGAATGCTTTTTATGCTTATTATGACCATTTAAATAGAAAAACCTTTTCCATCAAATATATTATTAGAAAAAAATAAGTCTACAAATAGGCCAGAAACCATTTTAAAAAGAAAATCATCATATTATTGCACAGACTTTGTTTACAAGATTTTATTCATTCTTTGGTTTCAGCTTTGGGAAAGATGCTAGTTAATTGACTAAATAAGAATTACAATAATGGGGAAAGTTAATGGTGACTTTAAGAGAAATATGATCAAAGCTTTAGCTCCCTGACTTTAAAAAGCCAGCTCCTCACACAATAAGCAATTCCAGGCACTGGTTGCTAGGTGTAGGGACTCATTCTTTTTGTCATCAAAGACCTCTTCTATTTTTTTCAATTAAAGTGACAGAAACACTGAGAAGTGCCAAGAAAACTGATAATGGAAAGTACTAAAATCTTTCACAAAATTTTGAGCTTCATAAGGAATAGGATCTGGCTCAAAGGCAAAAGACATATTAATTTTCTTGTACATAATTAGCTTACATGTTTCTCTTAAAGCAGGAAGTAATGAGAGGAGATGTCCTAATACAGGTTCCTCTTAAGTTAACATCTCTGTTGCCTTCTGGCTCTGTTAGATGACTATCCTGAGGAAAACTTTTCTAGGCTGGTAGCTCTAATGTCGTTTAGGATGAGACAACAAGACCTGTACGAAGGCCACATTGAAAGACGAGTGACCTTGAAATGGATTAAAACATTCGAGATTTGAAGCTTTCTTGATCTAGACATATTCTGGCAGATTATATTTCTATTTTCTTTTGAGATGGAGTCTCGCCCTGTTATCCAGGCTGGAGGGCAATGGCATGATGTCAGCTCACTGCAACCTCCGCCTCCTAGGTTCAAATAATTCTCCTGCCTCAGTCTCCTGAGTAGCCAGGATTACAGGTGCGTGCCACCACACCCGGCTAATGTTTTGTATCTTTAGTAGAGATGGAGTTTCACTGTGTTGGCCAGGCTGGTCTTGAACTCCTGACCTTGTGATTCATCCACCTCAGCCCCCCAAAGTGCTGGGATTACAGATGTGAGCCACCCCGCCCAGCTAATATTTCTATTTTCTTACAGGCTACAAAGAAACCTATACAATGAGATCTATTTGTTCAAATGGCTAACATTTGTTGAATACCTACTATATGACAGGTACTGTGGTAGGCACAAGAATTAGAATAATGGTCAGAATAAGAAATCGTCCTTCATATTTTAAAGCTGATAGGCTGGCAAGATTGGCACTAATGAAATACAACATAAAATCAAACATAGAATGACAAATTAAGATATGCAGATATTCTGATGAAACAGGATTATGGAATTCCCTGACAGCACTGAAGACTAAAGGAGTCATGAACATTTTATTGATGAAACAGTCATGGAGCTGGTATCTAAAGGATGAGTAGGATTTAAGTAGGGAAAGAATATTGGGGAGAGGGAAGTATGAGCAGGAAAGTTATTTAGACAAAGAGAACAGTAGGTAGGATGGCCCTGAGATGGAAGAAGAATGGTGCATCTGAAGAACTGGGAGCAGGTGGTTGAAGTATGCTGATGGGCAAGGAGGGCATCTGAAGAGATGATGTTCCAGAAACAGATAAAACTATAATAGAACTGGGTGGTTTTGAAACTCATTTGAAGTGGTTTGCCTCTTCTTTATTGATTTGATTACTTTACTGGTCGCCTTTTATCCCCATAGTGAATCCCATTATTTCCCCTCCCAGACAAATGTTCTAATGTAATAAATGAAATTCATTCACTAAGCAAATACTGAGCATCTCCTATGTGCCACACACTACTCTAGGAACTGGAGAAATAGCAGTGAACAAAATAGACATAAATCCCTTATCAAGATTACATTTATAATGAAATTAGAGAATAATGACATAAGTAAGTAGAACATAAGTTGGTTAGATGTTAAGTGCTAAGAAGAAAAATGAAGCAGGGAATAGGCACCCAGAAGTATAAGAAATGTATTTTTGTGTTTCAATATATTCTTGCTAATACCAATTGTTGTTTTATATGAAAATATTTAAATTCACGTAAAATGCATTGTGCTATCGATCTTGTTTAGTTTTTAACTCTTTCTACTTAGAACGATTTTCTTAATATCTATTCATGTAATTATGAGTATGGATAATCTGTTGCTTCTGAATGTTGTGTAATACCCCCATACGTCCCCCTCATATTTTATGTATCCATACTTCCAATAATGGAAAAGAAGATTACCTCCATTTCCTTGCTCTCAGGAGCAAAGCCAAGCCATGGCTCCATGGATTTTGTATGCATGTGAGAGGAGGTGGCAGTGGAAGAGAAATAAGACTGGCTTTGTATTTTCAAAACGTAACTCTAGATGCAGTGTGAAAATTGGAGTGGAGAGAATCCAGATTCTATTTAGGAGAGTGATTGTAGCAGTCTGGGAAGAAATGTGCATTTTAGACTAGGTTAATGGCAACGGTAGAACTGAGGAGAAATGGAAGAATTCAAATGATACTTAAACAGTAATGTTGATTGGCCTTGGTGATAAAATGGATATGGAGATGCAAGAGAGGGATGTGTCAAGAGTGACTCAGCATTCTAATTTAGGCAACTGGGTGGAGAAGAAGTTTTGCACTAACATGGTGGACATCGGAACATGACCTCTTAAAGAGAAATATTATACGGATGTAACACTGATTAGAACGTAGAAATGCATAATGAAATTTGTAATCTAACCACTTTAACCACTCCATGAAGGAAAGACTCACTGAGTACTTATTATATGCTATTAACTGTGCCAGGAATTTAAAAGTCCAGTAGAGTGATAAAAAACTGCCAAACCAAAATATTATAATTCTGGAATTACTACAATGAAGACTACTGGGGACACAGAACACAGAGCATGCTGAAGTCTGTTTGGAGATGAATGGAATTTCACTAAGAAGAATCTGGAAGGAGGGCAGAAGGAAATCTAAGCACAAAGGGATGGAAATGTGAACAAATATAATATTTTAGGGGAAGTTCAAGGAATCTGTATTTGCTGGGAAGGAGTTAGTGAAGTGGCTTTCAGTGGGGCGTGGGGCCATATAATTCTCTGGCACACAAAGGATCTTATGGAGACTGTGATGGGAGGTACTTGAGCAGAAAAGTAGTGATTAGATTCAGACACTAGAGAGATTACTCCAGCATCAAGAGAGAAAGACAGGTAAGGACACTACATGTTGGCAATCTCTGAAATGACGACTGTATGAACTATGGCAGGGACATTGTGATTGGATAAGAGGGGGCACATGAAGGAGATGTTCAGAAAGTAGAATTGAAAGGACCTCATGATTAATTGAATGTTCTGTGGGAATCAAGGATGACTCCCAGTTTCCTGGCTTGGGCAGTTGTGTAGATGGCTGTGATAGTTACTGAGATTGGGTATACAGGAGGAACAGAAGTTTTGAGAAGATGATGTGCTCAGTTGAATTTTAGTTTGTTTTTTTAAAAGGTCAATCCAGATGGAGGATGTGTGTGGGTTCAGACCTAAGAACTAGGTCTGAGTTGGGGATGTAGATTTTAGACTGGGTCAATTGACTGGTGTATGTGTAGACTGGAAAGGAAAAGAACTAAGACCCTAACCCACTTTGTGAAGCCCAGCAGAGTCACAAATATAAGAAAAGGTGAAAGAGACTAGTCAAAGATAATACACAGAGAGGAGAACCATGAAGAAAGAAGAGAGAAGGTGAGGAATATAAATATTCCAGTGTCTGCACTATTTTTCTTACATGTTTTCCATTGTGTGCTAGTTTTTGGAATGCTCTGGAAAAAGCTATTTGTGTACATATTCTACAAAATATGATGGTTTATCTCTGGATTCTTTTACATATGACTTCAATGTATCTTTGCATATGATGGCCTACTTTTGACAAAGAATCATGTTTATAGTGTTTGAATTTTATGGCATCAATAAAGTTTTAAAATATATTTAAAGTGACTGCTCTATAAAATTTCTCCTTGTCTTGCAGTTAACATGCCCTTGTATTCTGTTTACCATGCCCTCCCACAATTTTCTTTACAGTTTCTGCTTTCTTTGTATCTGCTTTTCACATATATGGACTGTGTCTTCCATCAGAAAAGACCTCCCAATTTCTAATTTTAAATGTATATTCCTTTCTCCATTCTTTATACATATTTCTAAAGGTAACTCAAATTTTCCAAGGCCTGGCAAGCCCCTGGATATTAATGGAATTATATTAACAATAGTCCAAACTCCATTGCTTTTTAAACATAACTATTACAAGGACCTTTGTTCTTTGTTATGTATGTCTGCCTATTATACTAGGGGTGGGCATTGCTTGCCTGCCAAGCATCTTGACCTTTTCCCTATGTTTGAGGAATCCACCATTGTGTGAGTATTGAGAGAGGGGGCATCTTCTGCAGAGATATGAGAGAAAACATCACTCTGATTTCTGGCAGCTAGGGTGCAGTCATGTGACCCAATCTCAGCTAATCAGATACTCTTGCCAGGGAATTTGAATCTAGGTTGATTGACCTATAGAAGCAGAGAAGCCTGGGAATATCATCTAGTATTCAGTGGCTATGGTCTAGTGGTAGGGTCCAGTTTCCGAGGCTGGCAGGCCTACTAGTTGTTAGAAGTCAGAGATGCTTAACAAAGTTCCTTTGTATGGAAACAGAACCACATGTTCCATCTCATTAGAAAGAAGTCAAACTTAAAAAAAAAAAAAAAAGAGTCTCTTTGTAAAATGTACTGCATTGTATTGAGAGGAATTTGTGTTAAAAACTAAATAATGGGAAAAGATCCACTCTACCCTATGACCTTGGTGGTGGTTTAGCTGCTCAACTTTCCTTGATTAGTCTTTTCAGAGCCTGGTTCTAGTTTTCCTTTGATTCTGTGATGTACAAAATACTGGTCCAATAACTTTCTTTTTTGCTAAAATAACGAGACTATAGCAAATGCCTTTGTGCTCTATGTTACATCCTCATGGACAATTTCAGTTTCAGAGGTGGCACACAGATCCATGAGAGCTCTGAATCCCTTTGTGCTAGTATCATCCCGCCTCTGGTACTCTCCAAGTTGGCCCATTCTTCTGGCTCAGCTTGGCTTTCAGCCTCCCATGACCTGGCAACTTTAACCTTTTAGACAGGAACCTCTCGAGAAACCCCTCAAGAGGACATAAGACAGTTCCATGTTGGCTTTTCTTGAACATGTTCCAATATGGATCATGAAACACACAGCATTGTGATAGCAGGCTGAGAGAGCAAATTAATTTCCTTTTTCAGCTATCATAGGCTGCTCAAGCCCAAGCATGGCCTTTTGATTTCTTAGGCTCAATGTAGACACCAGTCTATCAGGCCACACAGTAAGGTGACACATATTAAGTCCCTCTCTTGACTTAAGGTAAAGGGGTAATTACCCTTCACATCTTTGCTTTGGGTGGGGGCGGGGGGGTGGTGGAGTCATGGCATAACTCTTCAAATCAATCCTCTTCACAAACTCTTTTTCCCCATTCACACACTTCTACCCTTCCATGCTTTTCCCTGTCCCCAACTGGCTTTGAGATCATTTGCTGTACCTCTCTGGGTATCAGTGTCCTCATATGTATAATAGAGATAATAATGGTTTCTACTTTGCAAGGTTTTTGTGGTAACTAAATGCGTGTGTGTGTGTGTGTGTGTGTGTGTGTGTGTGTGTGTGTGTGTATAGAGGCATATATAATGTGTGTGTGTGTGTAGCTAAGAACAGTCTAGCTCATAGTAAATTCTATCAAAGATTTTCTTATTGCTATTATCATTATTATTCATACTGTTGTTATCCTAGTAACTGAATTGAGAGTTACAATTTAATCCCTGATATGCCTATGTTGATTTATGTAGTAAAATACTGTTTTGAAGGGGAGGATTTAAGAGATGTTAGGCACTTTAATTTATGCAAAGAGAAATTTCAGGAAAATTGTTCTAGAATCACCTAGTTATATGATACCGAAATTAAGGGCAAAACTACTTTTGTCCTTGTTATCACCCCTGTTCTCTGCTAGTTAGCTGACTGGCTGTTTTAGTCAGGGTTCCCTAGAGGGACAGAATAGGATATCTGTATCTATCTATATATGGGAGTTTATTAAGTATTAACTTACATGATCACAGTGTCCCACATAGACTGTCTGCAAGTTTGAGGATCAAGGAGAGCCAGTCTGAGTCTCAAAAGTGAAGAACTTGGAGTCCAATGTTTGAGGGCAGAAAGCATCTAGCATGTGAGAAAGATGTAGGCAGGAAGGCTAGGCCAGTCTTGTCTTTTCACGTTTTTCCACCTACTTTATGTTTGTTGGCAGCTGATTAGATTGTGCCCACCAGATTAAGGGTGGGTCTGCCTTCCCCAGCCCACTCAAGATTAACTCAAATGTTAATCTCATTTGGCAACACCCTCACAGACACACCCAGGATCAATGCTTTACATCCTTCAATCCAATCAAGTTAACGCTCAGTATTAACCATCACAAGTCCACTCCTTGTCAACTTGAATCCATATATAGCTCCTGAGATCATAATCTTCAGTAAAGACAATAAGGTCATAATTATGCCTAACATAATAGGACTATGCTTCATACAACTGGAAACACCAATCCCCAACCCAAATACTATTACATAAAGTTGACATAAAGTCAATAAATCTTAAGTCACATGATAAAAGGAAATAAAATGAAGATATTTTCTTAGTATGAGTACATACATTCACAAACATGTTTTTGACAAAGTAATGAGGAAATACTCACGACAGTTACAGTCCTTGGTTCTGCAGCTGGTCACCTGGTCATAGCTAATATTGATGACTACCTTCTTCTACTACCCACCCAAACCTTCATTCCTGAGGAGTATGGACCATTTGTAGTCCTGCCTGGGTTGGGCTGATGTAGTTTCCCATTGACCTTAATCACAGAGCAAGGTAATACTAAGAGACACCCTAATGGATCTCCTGTATTCCATGCATACTCTTCCTTACTTCTGTTATGGAGTAGTAGACTGATTTCATCTTGATAAGTCCAGACCAATCACCCCAACCAACACTGTAACTCCCCTCTTAGCCTCTTGACTTAGGAGGAGCCCAGAGTTTCCAGGTGGCCATCTTAACTTCTAATTTAATGGAACTATTGTGTCTCCTGGTGGCAGCATTCCTCCCTCTGGAACTAAGACCTCTAGGCCAGTGGAATGTAATGCTGTGGGAACTGGCAGCAAAATTTTGCTAGTGGATCACTAGGGGTGATGGTGAGTGGTGCCACTTCCACTCTACCCCTTGATTCCTGGACCCGTGAATCTTGGCTATGGGAGAAACGATACCACATATTGGATGCTGATTCAGAGCATACATGGTCTTCTGGAGAACTTTGCCCCAGATGTGCAAAGTGTTGTCACCTAGTTGGCATTGTAATTGTGACTTCAAAAGGCCATTCTACTGTTCTATCAATCCAATTGCTTCAGGATGATGGGGAACACTGGCCTTGGAGGAGGACAGGCTGACTTAGTTTCTAGAGGCTGATTCCTAGTGACTGCTTGAGGCAGAGTTGGCTGTGTGGACAGAAAACTATCACTACATAGTATAGTGCTGGTAGAACTCTTAAAGGGCATCCAGTTCAACCACTTGACTTTAGAGGGAACACAGTGGAGACTTGGAGGGTTGAATGATGTTGTTTTCCAACATGTGCTCCAGAACATGAATTCTAGGGAGATGTTAATAGAGCTCCATAGCAATTCGTTCCATGGTCTAAGAAGTTTGAAAAATGCTGGAAGTACAAATTTAAACAGAATTCTTTATTGTAGGACTTCTTAAAATTTTAAGATACAATCTGTAATATGAATTTTCCAAAGAGAATATGGTAGGCAGTATTTTACATTTTCCAAACTTGTTTGACCACAGGTTTCCTCCCTCTTTGGGGGATAGACTTTCATATGTCTTATGTTCTGCCAAGTATACTTTAGGAAACACTGGTTTAGAACGATAGATATCATGGCTGGAAGAAAACTGAAGGTCAAGGAGGCACAAATAGAAGAGCAAAGCTAGTCACCCTGTTGTGGAAAGGGAAATAGGGTAAATCTAGGCTTTATTTGACTGAATACATTCCCAATGGGAAACAGGTCTTCCAAGCATGGACTATGTGTCAAAGAAAGCTGGAAGCAATTTCAACTTTCCCCCTTTCTACTTGAGAGACTTCCTGCAAGTTACTAAACATCTTTAAGCTTCAGGTTTCTCCTCTGTAAAAATGGTTAACATAATACTTTCATTGAAAAAACACTGTGAAAATTGGAGATTGTATATGCAAAGTATCAAGTCTGGTGTTGTTGTGGATGTTTTAGTTATCACCAGTCCAAATGTTTATCAGGTGTGTATCCCCTTTAGAACAACTCTACCAAGAGAGTTCTTAGTCTGTGTTTGGCAACTAATTTCAATTTATTATTTCATTGGCCCTGGCTATGATAAAGTATTTCTTTATAACAGGCCATAATCTTTCTTTATTCTTTTTCCTTGTTTCACTCCTTAAGATCATTCAGAACAAATCTCATTCCTATAGCCTGTGCAACTTATCAGTCATTTAAATACAGGGCACATAAAGCCCTCTTAGTAAATGTCCAGCACTGAATTCATGGCAAAACCAAGACTGGCATTTGAACTTATGATTTCTAGGCCTCTATTATATACTCGGACAAATAATTCTGATATTCCCTACCAAAGCCTTGGTTAACTGGAGCACTGCGACATTTTATTGTCTATCTTCTGCATTTTAATACAGCTGTATAAATTGTTGTTTTTGCTGAAAATGAGGACAGATTCTGTTCCAGTGCTGTTTGTTGGAAAATGTGATGTACACAGTGGTATGGCTTAGTTGACATCAAAGACATAAAACTTCCTACAACACACAGGTACAGCCCAGGATGCAAACAATTCCATCAGACAATCACTCACTTCTGAATGGTGCAGTAGTATGATTGTATTTAGTTTCTTCAAGTGTACTGCCAACAAGTCTTATGCTTGAAAGTGGACATCCAGCACAAAAAGGTTGTAAATGACTTTCCTAAAATTGACCTGAGTCCAACTCTGGCCTAGCAAGGCTGGTCAAGGTCGACTCTTCCTCTGATAACTTGACTGACCCAACTACCCCCAGAAGCTTCTGTCTATAATCCAAACTCCAGCTTCTCATCCTTCTGTCTTGATATATTTAAGTTCAAATTTGATACCACTGTTATTTTGTTGTTATTTTGAGGCAAACATGATCTACCTTCATTTATTATTAGTTATGCATCTCTATTCGCTTATACAATTTCTACCTCTACTACTGTTTCTCAAAATTGTATGCTATTAGGACACATTTTTTTTTTTTCGGTAATAGAAGAGTTATAAAAGTTTACATGAAACATGAAAAGCAAAAAAATATTTTGAGTAACTGGAAACCTGTATTGGAGAAATATAAGTAATTCTATGAAATAACTATTGTTTCTTGAGTCTAATTCTATAGTAAGGAATTACAGGAGTTTACCAAGAAGCAAGTGTGGTCTCAAATTGTACGTAATAGAATTAAATAAATAATAATTGTAAGGGCATCCAAGAAATAAAACACAAGAAAAACCATGAATAAAGGGAATGTAACCAGTTAACATGAGAATGAGTATCAACAGGATGCTTTAGAAATAAACTAAATTTTAAATTAAAAAATAACATAGGAAAACAAGAATAAATGAAAACAAATAAACCACCTTGTTTTTCCTCTGTTAGGGCAATACCCTTATACACTTAGAGACAAACATTTGTATTCCCCTTGCCAGCCTCCTAATGACAAGAGAGGCCTGTCTCATTAATGGAATAAGGATCTGAAGGTTAAAGAAGAATAAAAGAGGAAAATGACATTTTCTAAACTACAAGGGATATATATAATTTATTAAATTATGAAGAGAAATGAAATACAATGTCATTTAAATGATTAGTTTTATTCACACAAACTTCAGGCAAATGTAAGTATGTAGTAAGACCCATTTACTAAAGGAAGATGCCAATACACCACTAGATTTACTGAATAACAGGTAAAGTGTGAAGAATCAGGGTACATTATATCAGTTTCTGAACACATAACATGCCAAACTATACAATCTTCATTTGAACAAAATACCCCCATGAGCATGCCCCTTTCTAAGACAAAAGAAGTGTAGCTTCTTATACAGGACAGACAAATCATTTTAGTTAAATTTCCTCTGTAGTCGACAATGAGTCACTGCCTTGCGGGTACATTAGCAAATGTCATTTCCACTATTCTCACTGTTTTTCCCCATAGCTCTACAGGAAGAAAAAATGTATTAATTTGTAAAAGCCAGAACCAAGAAATAAGATCAAGTGAAGTATAAAATGAAGCACTTCCCACTAGAGGAAGTTTTCCAGGATATAAAGTTGAGCTGTAGTAGAGAATTCACACAGGACTCTTAATTCTCAGAAGAAAGCAAAGGATAAACAAAGTAAAAATACAGAAAGCAAATAATGCCAGTTAGCTTTTGGTAGAAAGAAAACATTTGAAAGGCTAGTAAAAAGAAAATATTTTAAATTGTGAGAGAATGAAAACAGGAGCTCAATATTAAAAGAAAGAAAAACAAGGAGTGTACTAAAATGAAGGTTGTTGCAAAGACAGGACTATGCACATGAATTAAAAATGTGACAGTATAATAGGCCAAATGTCTTTAACTTTTGATTTTGTTTTGCCTCTAAGATAAATATATAAAGAGGCCTGGTGCAGTGGCTCATGCCTGTAATCCCAGCACTTTGGGAAGCTGAGGTGGGTGGATCCCTTGAGGTCAGGAGTTTGAGACCATCCTGGCCAACAGGGTGAAACCTCATCTCTACTAAAAATACAAAAAATTAGCTGGGTGAGGTGGCACATGCCTGTAATCCCAGCTACATGGGAGCCTGAGGTAGAAGAATCACTTGAACCTGTAAAGCGGAGGATGCAGTGAGCTGAGATCACGCCACTGGACTCCAGCCTGGGTGACAGAGTGAGACTTCATCTAAAAAAAAAAAAAAAAAAAAAAAAAGAATATCTACAGCAAACTGTGAATGTAGGCTTTTCAGGAAAATCAACCAAGATAGTGATGTATTATTTCCTCTCCAACTAAAAACACAGCCTTTGAAGCAAGTGTCCTGCAGCTTTTACTCCTTAGAATTCTGGGGGACAGGTGAGTGTCCCAAAAGTGAAAGAAAAAAAAGAGGAAGAAGAAGAGAAAACATTTCCAGATACTATCATGCTGAGGTTTCTAAAAAAAAAAAAATGGATAAACTTGTAAATTTGTGTTTTATTAATACGTCAATTTTAACAATTTGGTAAGGCACCAATAGTTTTCCATATCTATTTTAAATCCAGCACATTTATTAGCTGCTTTACAAATATGCCACATACAAGATTTCTGACTTCATAAGAAACATTATTGGGGAAAAAGAATGTGCAGTTTTTAACTTTATTATAATTGTAAAATATCTAATCACTTTTTAAAAGTATATTTATATATACTTAGAATGTTTTAGGCATGTAATAACATCATCAGGTTTGTTTGCATTTATAGAATGCATTTCTGAGATAATTGTTGAGACAATTTAGTCAAATCTTAATTTGAGTATAAATTTGAATATATATAATAAATAGTTTCCAAATAGAAAGTAGTTAAAATATTTTATACCAAGAGTTGCATTACATTTGTCTGGCATTTTCAAGGAATGTAGTATTCTAATTAGGTGAATATTCTAGCCTTTCTCTTTCAGAAGTCCAAACTTTTGAATTTTAATTATCTTTGAAGGAAATTTTTTTGGAATATTACTTTTCTGCACATAACCTTTTCTAGATAGCTCAGGGTCATTATTAGGAGAATCAATAGCTATGCTGGGTTGCAATATTTTGATTACCTCTGCCAGACTGATAAGCAGTTCCACTGTAAGAATGACCCTGGATGACTCAGTTTTTGCATTCCTCTGTCAACTTTCTATACTTTCCCTCTGTCCTCCATCACTGTCAGGCTGTCAACCTGCCTGTCTCCAGGAGTCTCCATCCCACATCTCCCTAACTTGCAAACACCATTATACACATTTTCTTTAATTATTTGCTGCTACATTTTACCATAAATGAGACCCCTATTAAATTGAAGGGGAATAGGGGAGAAGGGAGGAGAGTAGTTAAAATTATCTAACCTGTATACACTCTTTGAAAATTAGTATTCCTAGATATCCTTGAAGGTAGAAATGTTAGCAACTGCCCTTGTTGTAATGTGTTGTATTTCATCCCAGGTATAATCACACTTGTTTCATCTCCAGGGAAACCAGATAGCTGCCTCAAAAAGTTTTTCTCTGGAAGTATCATGGAGACCATTTACTCTCATCCTTAGAGAGCAGGGGCAGAAAGAGGAGGTATTTAATCCTTCTAGAATTGATCCTGAGGGACCTGGCACGAAGAAACCTTTCTGTTCCTATGGACCAGCCAAAAGGGAACAGATCCTTTTTGGAAACGGCATCCTCCAATGCCAGATCCCAGTGCCAAAGGGCAGGTTTCTCTCGCCAAATGCATACCCCTTGCTGTAGTATGTGTACATATGGTATGGAGGTAAAAGAGAAGAAAGAAAGCTTATTGGAAAATTTTAACTCAAATATGTTCCTTTTATTTACCCATCATTGTCAGGATTATGTCATTTTGGGCCTATTGTATATTGTTTAAAACTTTTTGTTTATTGACTCCACATGTTGTTTTAAGTTGGGTTACTATTAGTATTCACATTTAAAACATGCATTTTCAGGTTTATAATTTTACCCATTAATCAGTGAAAGGAATAAAGCTTTCACATATTATAAAATAATTTAAAGTCACTCTAACATAAAAGGAAAAAAGAGAAGGGTAAGGTGAGGCGCAAATCTTAGCAGGGAACAATGACTAATCGATAAAAATTTGTTTTCAGTTTTTCCATTAATCCTTAGAAAAAAGGAATAATAAACAAACTTATCCTCCCTTATAGTTTATCAAAAAGCAGACAGAAAATGTGAATTAGCTAATAAACCCCAAGTCCCACATGTCCACATATTTACAAAGCCTTTACATTTCCTTAATGAGAAAACACACATTCCAGTTCCTTTGTTTTAAAATAAGTTTTGGAATTTGTATATTTTCCAATATATTCCAGGACCTTTCTACCTCTTTCATAGGTTTAACATCATTACTTTTTTTCTCTAACTCTCCAGTGACTTTCTATATAGAAGGCAGAGAAATGAAGGAAGTCTTCATAATACTTGGGAGAAAAAATAAAGAAAACATGAAAAAAGACAGCAATTTTAGAGAAGGGTAATTATCATTATTTCATAGGTAGTAAAATACATAGAACTTTGGGGTGTGTGTGTGTGTGTAGGGAGTGACTGAAGGTACAGTTTTGTTGACCAAATGTACTGTTTTGAGTTTGAGAGATTTGATACAGTATGAATTAGTGTAGGGAAAACCACACTACGGGAATGGCCATAGCAAGATAAGAACAACATCCCAGATAAAGTGAGAGGGAAACGTATGAGAGAAACAGAGACACACAATGTTAATGACGAGAATTAAGACAAAAACAAAATTATCAGAGTTATGACATGTGGTTAACTCAGGACTAGATTCTAAGGCCAAATAGATGCTGCAGCTTCAAAGTATTGGCCTAGAGCATTTTGAACTAGGAAGTAGATATGTCCCAGAGTCTTAGGTCAGGCTAAATCTCTAAGTGGGGTAGAGGGGTTCTTATTGTTGGGTTAGAAGAAGAAACTCAGGTATTCATCGATTCATTCAACCTACCTTTATTGAGCACTGCTTAGGTGCCAGAGATTACTCTGTTAGAAAATGAACAGTAATTCAAACACATTTTCTGACCCCCCTGAGTTGACTTTCTAGTGAGGTATACTGACAATAAATAAACAAATGGATATAGAATACATGGTCAGTTACAAGTGCAATAAAAAATAAATAATTGGAACGGAATAGAAAATGAGAGCAAATCCAATTCTGGATAAGGTAGTCAGGTAGGAGCTCCCTGAAGACCAGATTTTTGGATGAATATCACAAAGTGACAAAAAGGAACAGGTGGATATTAGGAAGAAAAGTAGTCCAGGAAAATGAAATGACAAATTCAAGATCCTGTGTGGGTAGGAATGTGCTGGTTGTTTGAGAAACAGAAAGGAGGCCACTATAGCTAAAATAAGTAAGTTGAAGACAGTGTAAGTCAAACTTTCCATTTTGTTGTAACTTATATTAATTTGTGCTTTCTCCTGGTCCCTAAAATTTCATATTTGTAGAGTGTTTCAGAATACCCTTTAATGGAATCATTCTCTACAGCCATGATATGTGGACAATTGATCCTGATTTTATCTGGTTGCTACATATAGATACAACCTGTAACGGATCTAAGAGAACTATTAGTCAAGGAGGTACTGATACTAAATTTTAATCTACTGTTATGAATGATTTGCCATAATATTTGAATGATTTGCCATAAGGGTTTCCAAGCCTTCAATAAGGCGGAGCTTTCGTACAGTGTGAATATTCTATAACATGATTGCTTTTAAACATAGGCAACAGAGTATTTTGACGAATATTACTTTATACATTTTAATCAGGCCGCTCAGTATTTCTATTTACAGTATGGTCAATAGAGGCCTCAAAGTTTCAGATATTGTTTTTGTGCAGTCTGAATAAAAGTTGCAGTTTATAAAATAATTTATAAAACCATCTACACCTGTTATAACTTGGTTGGATATCAATGATTTAAATAAAGTAGTTGCTTAGCAATAAAAATTAGGGCATTGATTTTTCCAATGTGGATGATTACTATTTCCCCTGAGAGAAATAATAGACCTGAGGTCAACTAGATTTTATTCTTTGTCCCCCAAAATAGGAATATAGAAGATATAAGGAAAGAATGTCTGAAGTTTTCTTTTTCAGATTTTAAATTCAAATACAAAAATGACTGATACAACAGGGCATCAGGGTATAGCTTTCAAATCATTAATGCATAGAACAAATCTCTGAAAAACCTTTGTCATCACATTAGGGCACCACTGAGAAAGACTAGGGTAAATAAAATGTTTGCTTTATTAAGGTCTATGTGTTAAATCCAAGACTTGACATGTAAGAGGCCACTGCTTATATCTATGGGGATATTTCAGAGAAACATGGACTCTTAAGTTAAAAACAGCTGGAATCAATTTCATCAAGACTCTCTCATGTGCCTCTTATAGAATGAGGAAATTTACTGTATTCGAAAGTCATGAAGTTGTCAGATCCAGTGAATATATTACAATATATATTCATAGCTGCAGCAATACACACATTAAATTATGATGTATTATCAGTTTTGTTATCCAATTTTTTGTCCACTCAGAAAAACAGCACAGAGGGTTTGAAAATATGCACCTAATTCATCAGGGTTAATAGGTTCTGTTTGTTAACACAGTAGGGAGAAATATAAGTAAAATATTTAAAGTCGTGATTTTTCTTCTTCCCACTCAAAGGACATTTTTTTTCTGGGTGAATTTTTGAAGTGTTTCAGATTAAAATGGAGACAACTGAAGTGTCAATCATTAGATAATGGATTTTCATATTGTGGTATATACAATAGAAACTATTCAGCCTTTAAAAAGCAGAAAATTCTGTCATTTGCAACAACATGGATGGACCTAGAAGACATTATATTGAGTGATTTAAGCCAAGCACAGAGACACAAATACGACATGATTTCACTTATATCTGGAATTCAAAAAAGTCAAACTCATAGAAGTGGAGAGTAGAGTGGTTGTCACCAGAAGCTGTGAAGGACAGAGGGTGGACAGATAAAGGGGAAATGTTGGTCAAATGATATAAAGTTTCAGTTAGAAGGAGGAATTGGTTCTAGTGATCTATTACTCAGCATGGTGACTGTAGTTATTCATCATGTATTGTATATTCCAGAATCACTAAAAAAAGAATTTCAAATGCTCTCATCATGAAGAAACAACAAATATTGAAGTGCTAGAGATGTTAATTAGCCTGACTTGATCATTCCATAGTGCCATGTTTTGAAACATCACATTATGTCCCATAAATATACACAATTATTACTGGTCCATTAAAAATAAAACATAAAAAATCACTAGGAGATATGCACAAGAGTTAGCAAAACATTGTAATTAAAATATGAGTGTGAGAAGAAAATGAATTAAACTGTCACATCACAGTTTCTGAACCTTAGGTTTTATCTAATATTATTATGGATTGTGGGAGAGTCAAAGAAGTGAATCCTATGCCCATGCATATTGACCTTACTTTAATTATATTTCTGTCAGCTACAATGGAACAAAAAACTTACAGAACAAACAGTAAACAGGTTAATATTGTAGTTAAGGTGTCAGAGCAAATCACTTCATTTTCTCTCGTATTAGTCTTTAAGTTAATACTTTTATATAATTTACATGATAATATTAAAATCATTAATTGCTTATGTCAGTCCTAGTCTCTTTGGGGAGAAAAACGTGCTTAGAAATAGGCATTTATATTGCATATTTCAAAAAAGCTAGGCTCAAAAAATTCCTAAACTGAAAGCAAATTGTACTTCATTGTAGAAGACAATGACACTTCCATTCCTAGTGCCTTATGTTGGACGAACATAGCATGCAAAAATCGTACACTATCTGTCAATAATTCTGAAAACAAACTGAATCACTTACCAAAAATTTCTGGGATTTTAAAACCTTCAAGGGGTATAAAACTTCACTATGTTTTCCTCTACTGGTCAAATAAACATTTAGTGAGCTTTATTTGTAAATGGTCAGTGTTCCTAAAAAGTACACCCAAATGCGTGGCCTAGAATCTTCCACAACAGAAATATTGCCAGAAACAGGAGTCAAAAGTAAAAAATGCTATAACCTGGATAGGTAAAAAACAGCTGGACCCTTTTAACTGTAAGCGCCAAGAATCTACTGCTGTTATGAAGGTTATTACTTACACAGTAAAAAATTTCCTCTTGTAATAGTGTGCAAAGAAAAGGGAAAAAATGAAATCATTTTGATCTTCTAAAATGACAAAAATCTCAGCATCAATTTAAGCATTGATATGCCTTTCAAAAAATATTATTTATATTTCAGTGGTTAGAAATTTGAACTGATAGAATAGTTTTGCTCAAGATGATCTGTGGTGCCAATAATGATTTTTTTTATGAGTATCTCTTTATCACCCGATGCTATCTTGATTGCAGATTCAAAATTTCTGACTAAAATTTTCAACATCAACTTATGCTAAAATAAAAGCTGATTTTAGTAAAATGAAATATATTTGTGTAGCATTTGTTATGCATCTTATCTCATCATAGGAGTGTTTAGCTTAATTTAGAAAATTATTTGTACTTAATACTTAAATTTCTATAGGATTTTATGTGCTACATCATGAAGTATAGCACTCCTTTATGTAGTTATGAGAAAACTTAAAAAAATTGCTCAAGAAACCTGGTGTGGTGTTTGCAGTAGGCTCCAGTCTATGTGTATACTAGGGTCCACGATTATAAGAAACCACAACATTAAGAGGAGGGAAATGTCGTATTTGTACTGTATTCTGTCAGATGCCTAAATAACTTGCTGGTCTTGATTTGATCCTCTTAAAAATTGGGACGATATTACAATTGGGCTTATGTCCATTTAAAGAAAACATTTAACTCTAGGATCAATGACCTTTTCAATAGATAGAAAAATAGCTTTATTTTAAAAACAAAACACTCTAATATGGTAGCAGATGCTACAACAGAAGTGGTGTTCTGGAATATAGTTGTGGATTATCTCAGTAGGTGAATTAAATGAAATCAGTCCAGGCACGGATCAGGGGAGGCAGGTTTAGTTAATGATGACATTCAGCACACAGGTTGAGGAAGACAACTGCTAAGTATTGAGTGAAACCACGAATATAAAATCACAGAAACCTGGAAGAAGTAGGTCAGGCAGGATTTGCTGATTTGGAGTCCTGGTTAATTCAGCACTTTGGACAGTTCCCAAAGAACTGTCTTCCTTACAGGTACTTGGAGTACTTTTTAGAGTGCCATACTTACTAATTTCATTCCACCTCTTGGCATCTCACCTTTACCTGTAGGTGACCTTGAATCCAAGGGAATTATCTGCATTCATCCAAAGAGCTCTGTGGTCTGTGTTTCACAGGAAATCAACACCTTCAGTCCTAACATGAAGGTTCATCATTTTTATGTTACTTGAGATTTTGTCAGACTCATCAGTAGGGCTTATTAATCAATAATGGATTATTAATAATCAATTATTAACAGTAAAATTTATCAACTAAATTTTAAACTTGATTCAATATGAAAGGTGAGGATGAAATCATCCAAGTCATGCAAAAGAGTCCCTTTACCAACACCTGATGGGTACCATCATGGCGAAGTCCTCCAGGCATTTCACATGCAAGGCTATTCAGCAGATGTTCTATATCAAATTCAAATGAGGCCTTCAGAATAGGGGGGTGGAAGCAGAAGAAAGGCTTTAAGAATCAACTAAAACCCTGCCTACAGCCATGTGGCATAGCTATAGATGGTAACTAAAGCACATTAAGCCCTTCCCTGCAGGATCCAGGAAGTAACAAAATTGCTCTTTTGGAACAAGGACTTTAAGTTAATTTCTTAAAAGGCTTAAAAGGCAGGACTACAAATCAGGGCAATCTATCTGATTTCTAACCAAAAGACAAATTATGCTTTAGCCACATCTATCCAGCAAGTTTAAAATGAGAATTAGCAATAAAAGAAAAATGCACACATATAAAAATATTTTTAAAATATGCTTTTTCCTCATAATTATTTTTCAGGTGAGTGCTTCCTGTTCTAAAACCCAGTGGTGAGGCTGAAGCACAGAAACACCATAAAACCGGTTTTCTCTATGATTAGCAGCTTAAACTAGACATTTTATAAAGGATTATCTTGATCTTTGTGAATAGAAAAAAAAATTAAGTAGTTCCTAATATCCCTGACAATAATTACACCAATTTTGGAAGCATTTCAGATGAGCAAAAAGAAACAGGGGTTATGGCTCTACCTCCAGTTTCATTAGCAGTCTTGCTGCTCTGGTTTGTGGGTTAGATTCCGGGACCCTCTTTCAGTTTTACAGACCCCACGTAGTAACAGAAGGTCTGTAACCTTTAGGCTGAGAGTAACTCAATTCCTTATTTTCACTGGTGTATTCACAGAATATCATAGATGAATTTTCTGGTCTGACCCAGAGCTGTAAACAATACTGCAAAGGCATGAGACTGCACTAGACGAGGAGGAGGAAAGGGAGCAATGACCTAAACGCTGCAGAAGGGAGAATGTGTAATTTAAATAAATGAAGCTTTTTATTAAGCCACTAATTGCTAGCTTTCTCAATATAAAAGTTCTCAGGTCTTTGTCTAGTTGAGCAGCACAGAATTCTGTATATCCTGAAAGTACCAACAGTGCAAAAAGACATTCTTTAGTTTTCCCTGACAAAATGAAAACAAAAAACCAAACTCCCCCAAAAACACATTAAGTGGTAGCCCTAGGTCTAGAGCTTATGACGAGTAGTGAAGAAATGCAGCAATTTTTATTAGGTGAATTTTGCTAATTCCTCAGCTATAGTTACAGGAAAATCTGAAGATCCCGAGGTTTGAGAATGTTCCCTAGGTGTTTACTCAGGTCATTATGTGACCTGAGAAAAGAAATTCTTATTAATCCATGTATACAATGTGTATTTTTAAGCAATGATATTAATACAATTGTCAAAGTCTTATACGTAAGTCAGCCTTACTCTCCATAACCAGCTCTATGCACACTAGGCCAATTAAGTTGGCACCAAACTCAGCAAACTAAACTGCCATACTAAAAAGGTTTCTGAAGAAGATTCAGAGTAACCTATTCTGGCTCACAAAACTTGGTTATGTTCATACAGTTTCAGGACATTACTTTCAAAAGTGAATTGGAACCTAAAGTTTAAGCTGTATTTTAAAATATTGATATTAAATGTCACGACATCTAGTGTATCATGAGAACAATGGAGATTTACCATTAACATTTGATGTAATTTTTCAGCTTATATAAAATCAGTTTACAAAGTCTTCATTTTTATAAACAAAAAGTCATATTGTTAATCATGCTACGCTTTTAATGATCTCATATAGTAAGCCATTGGTTCATTCTTACATAAATGATATTTAAATAAGGTTATAAAGTATAATACATTATTATTAAAAGGATGAAAACTAATGAATGATACTAAATAATGTCACAAAGCCCATGGGAAATTATTCTGTAAAATGTATTATTTAACATCTTTGATAAAATTATTTTCCATGATTTACAGTTATTTTTCATATATGGTTTAAGGCAGCTTTATATTATTAACACAACTTCTTTATTTAAAATGTTTTCAATCCATCTCTACTATCTTTTATTTTTGACAATATGAAGAAGGTACAGCACTAATGCGTAAAACTGTTTCCTTTTCCTGGGTATTTTTGCCTATTTCCTGTAAATGTGGCAAGAAGCAATTCAATGTCTCAGCCGCAATTTAGGCAAATGTCTCCACCTAGATTGTCTTATAAATGCTAATGGAAGACATTTTTAATATTTTTAATAACTTCAAAATACTGAGTTCTTGAATAACTACAGTTCACTAAACTAAGAACAGTCACACATTGTGTAACGACATTTTGGTCACTGACAGATCACATATATCGTGGTGGTCCCATAAAATGGTAATGGAGCTGAAAAATTCTTATTTCCCAGTGACACTGCAGCCCTTGTAACATCATAGTGCAATGCATTACTCATGTGTGTTTGTGGATGTTAGCATAACCAAACCTACCGTTCTACCAGTTGTGTAAAAGTACAGCAACATCACCAGCATCTGTTGTTTTCTGACTTTTCAATAATAGCCATTCTGACATGTGAGATGGTCTCTTATTGTGGTTTTGATTTGCATTTCTTTAATGATCAGTGGTGTTGGGCTTTTTTTCATATGTTTGTTGGTCACATGTATGTCTTTTGAAGTGTTTGTTCATGTCATTTGCCCACTTTTTAATGTGTTTTTCTTGTAAATTTTTTTAAGTTCCTTGTAGACTCTGGATATTGGATCTTTGTCTGACAGATTGCAAAATTTTCTTCCATTCTGTAGGTTGTCTGTCCACTCTGATGATAGCTTGTTTGGCTGTGCAGAAGCTATTTAGTTTAATTAGATCCCATTTGTCAATTTTCACTTTTGTTGCAATTGCTTTTGGTGTTTTCATCATAAAACTTTTACTCATGCCTATATCTGAATGGTTAATGAAAGACTGGGTAAATAAAATGTGGTACATATATACCATGGAATACTATGCAGCCATAAAAAGAAATGAGATCATGTCCTTTGCAGGGACATGGATGGAGTTGGAAGCCATGGTCCTCAGAAAACTAACGCAGGAACAGAAAACCCAACACTGCATGTTCTCACTTAGAAGTGGGAGTTGGTTGATGAGAACACATGGACACATGAGGAGAACAACACACACTGGGGGCCTTTTGGGTGGATGCTGAGAAGAAGGAGAGCATCAGAAAGAATAGCTAATGGATGCTGGACTTAATACGTAGGTGATGGGATGATCTGTGCAGCAAACCTCTGTGGCACGTATTTACCTATGTAACTTAAAATTTGAAGAAAAAAAAGTATAGCACATGCCATTTTGTATAGCATATAATACTTGATAATGATAATAAATGACTATTGCTGGCTTAGATAATTACCATGTTTTACTTTTTACTGTTATTTTAGGAGTGTATTCCTTCTACTTATTAAAAAATGTTAACTGTTAAGCAGCCTTGAGCAGGTCCTTAGGAGGTATTCCAGAAGAAGGCTTTGTTATCATAGGAGATGACAGCTCCATGCCTGTTATTGCCCCTGAAGACCTTCCAGTGGGACAAGATGTGAAGGTGGAAGACAGTGATATTGATGATCCTGGCCCTGTGTAGGCCTAGGCTAATGTGTGTGGTTGTGTCTTAGTTTTTAACAAAAAAGTTTAAAAAGGTAAAACAATTTTAAATAGAAAAAAAGCTTATAGAATAAGGATACAAATAAAGAAAAAATATTTTTGTACAGCTGTACAATGTGTTTGTGTTTTAAACCCAGTGTTATTACAAAAGAGTCAAAAAGTAAAAAAAAAATGGAAAAGTTTATAAAGTAAAAAGTTACAGTAAGCTAAGATTAATTTATTATTGAAGAAAAAACAGTTTTAAGTACATGTAATGCAGCCTAAGTGTACAATGCTTATATAGTCCACGGTAGTGTATAGTAATTTCCTAGGCCTTCACATTCACTCATCACTCACTCACTCATGTACTCACCCAGAGCAACTTACAGTCCTGCAAGCTCCATTCATGGTAGGTACCTTATATAGCTATACTGTCTTAATCTTTTATACCATATTTTCAACCTAACCTTTGCTATGATTAGGTATGGTTAGATAAACAAATCCTTACCATTGGGTTACAATTACCTACGTATTCAGTATGGTAACATGCTGTACGGGTTTGTAGCCTGGAAATAACAGATTACAGTACATAGCCTAGAATGTGCCAGGCTGTAGCATCTAGGTTTGTGTAGGTACTCTCTATGATATTCCCTCAATGATGAAATAACCTAACCATGCATTTCTCAGAACTATCCCTTTTATTAAGAGACACATAGCCGGGCGCGGTGGCTCAAGCCTGTAATCCCAGCACTTTGGGAGGCCGAGACGGGCGGATCACGAGGTCAGGAGATCGAGACCATCCTGGCTAACACGGTGAAACCCCGTCTCTATTAAATACAAAAAAACTAGCCGGGCGAGGTGGCGGGCGCCTGTAGTCCCAGCTACTTGGGAGGCTGAGGCCGGAGAATGGCGTGAACCCGGGAGGCGGAGCTTGCAGTGAGCTGAGATCCGGCCACTGCACTCCAGCCTGGGTGACAGAGCGAGACTCCGTCTCAAAAAAAAAAAAAAAGAGACACATGACTATAAACTGAGGAGAAAGCAGAGGGCCAAACTGTTAACATGGCAAACCCATGTTATTTGATGATGTTTGCTGAACTTTGCATGTATGACAGGCTAAGCAGCAAAGTATATATCATGAATTCTGTTTTTAATATCACTATTAATTGCAGTTCAATAAAACTAATCTTTGAACTTAATAATCTATACATATACTTTATAACTGTGAAGTAGGAATGAAAAATTATTTTCTACCTTTTTAGTTATGTTATAATTTCATTATATATATATACACACATATACATACTTTCATTAGATATAAACTAGATGCATATAAATGTTACCCAAATTGATAAATGCAATCATTTCAACATATTTTTACTTATTTGCATTTTTAATGCCATAATTCCACTTTTACAGATGAGACTACTAAGGTTTAGTGACATTAACTGTTACTTAATTTTTGTAGCAGATAAATAACGAAGCCTCTTTTGAAACAGAGATTTTGGCTTATGTTTCAGTGCTTCTTCCACTGAGGCATAGTTCCTGCATTCAGGGTTTTGGTTTCATGTGTTGTTCACATTTGATTTGGGTACACAAGGAGACTTCTATTGTGGTAGAGATTTGGAGTTCATTCACAGATCATATTTTTTCTACCCCATCATTTTGCATAGGAGGAAAGTGAAGGCCAGTGAGGTAGAGTAATTTGAGAAAGCCACACAGAGATAATGACAGAACTAGAATTCTAGCCCTGCCCTCTTTTAGATGACATCTTGAGATAAAGACATTTTATCTGAAAGATCACAGCTTAATCTCAGGAGACAATCACAAGAATACTTCAGTGTGTGTGTGTGTGCGTGTATGTGTGCGTGTGTGTATAAAATGGGTATATATATATATTAAAAATATATTTAAAAATATATATTATTTTCTCTAGGCATATTAAAAGTACACTTGAGATGTATTTTAACATTTTTAGGATACATTTCTAAACTCATCTTATTAAAGCTCTCAAACCCAAAACAGCCCATGGGTAACCTGGTGTCCCAATGCATTTCCATCAAATGAGAAAAATGTGAGGCCAACAAAAGAGAGATTTCTCAGGAACGTTGTGCTTACCTTCATAAGTCCCACTTTCTAGGAGAGCACCACTTTTCTCCAATTCCATAAAATCTTCAACAGTGATGAAAATATAATCCACTCCAGGGACCTCACCCTCCTTATGTGGCCTTGTGGTGCCTGAAGAAAGAAAAGTAAAAACAGAAGAAAGATGCTAAGGGATTTGTTGTTGAACTTTAGAAATACCACCATACTTCTGAATATTCAGTGCCACTTGTTTGTACATCCTGCAAGTTGGCAGTTCGCATTTGTCCTCCTGTTTGTTTGGCAACAGAAAACAGCAGGGGGTAAAGATGAAAGTAAATGTACAAAGCACTTTTCTTCATCAAGCTTATAAAGAGTTCATTGCCATGTGATACGGCTGCATATATTTTTCAGTGAAAAATTCAGAACATTGTGCCCTTTTTGAAGAGGTGGTTTGAATATTGAGCCAGCAGTCTGCTACTTCAGGAATTTATATATTTCACTCCATGAATGAACCTCTATTGTCCTGCAGACTGCTGCGCTATGACATAAAATACAATGGCAAGTAGCGATCTTAGGAAAATGTCAATTTATCTTTTTATTTTCATAATCTGCTTTCTCTTGGGAGGACTGTTTGTTGGTTTTCATTTGTTAAATTTACATCCAGAACCATTTTTATGTGATTTAAAGGATCACAAACCTTTACTACTACTTAAAATTAAATAATAATTAGAATTGTGTTATAATTAAATTGTACTAGTAATTGTGATGCTGGGAATATAGTATCCAATTTGACAGGAGGAAACTTTCTCTGACTCCATCACATAGGCTCTCCCTTATGTGGCCTTCCTTCTTTCATTACTGCCACTAATTCTGACTGAAGTGACTCCCTACCAAGGGTTACTGCATGGGACCACTGTTCCTGACTCTTCCATCACCCATAGAGGGAATGGAGCTATGAGGGCCAAAGTGGCAGGAGTATCAGCTGCTCAGACTGTAGCTCAGTCCAGCTCTCCTGAAGAACACAGCCTTCCAGGAATGCTGTCCAGTTTGTGAGGCAAGAGCAGAAACAGAAACATATTCAAGGCTGCAGGTTTGTTTCCAGGTAATACTTCCTTCCCTGAATATGTCCTAAGCTTCTTCCTTTTTCTATGCCACCTACAGAAGACATTTTCATGGTCAGATTGGAATTTACATAATTCATACATGCAAAGAAGTATGCAGAAATATAGAGGCCAAATATATAAGGTAGTACATTGGCAGGCTTCATATATATAGACTCCCCCATATTGTCTATATGCTAAAAAAGTATTTTAAATCCTTAAATTTTATTTTTGTTCTCTGCATTTGAAATCTTTATCAACTAGGTCATGAAAATAGCCAGTCAGTTCTCGTTTTGGTCTATTAGAATCAAATCTGGACTGCAACTGAGAAGCAGAAGCTAATGTCAGAATGTACAATATGCCAGGAAAATTTGATTTTGGATAAAAATGAATAATTCCTATTGAAAACATTTTTTAAGATTTGAAGTTATTATTTTCTAAAATCAAGTTTTATAACTTGTCTTTGGGGGTTGCAAAACAATTTTTTTCCATAATCATATTTAATGACTTTCCCTGAATTGGTTATTTTGTTTAACTGAGCCACATTTTGCAGTTATTTCCTACTGCTTTTATGCTATAAATACAAACCACCTTCATCTAGTATGCATAATATTGTCAAATTAATGTTTCTATGAGAACCTTAACTTTCGATATTCTAACTTTTATGTGCTTAACCCTTGTGAATTACAAGTGCATTAATATGGTTTTTGGCAATCAATTTGTTTTTCTGTTTATTTAGAACACACTCCAATCATTAAGAAAAAAATCACATAACAAAGACTCAATTTTCCTTACTAATTTATCTGCATATTTCAGAAGCTACACACTTTAATTAACTGCTTGCAGTATGGTAATGCATTTCTAGCACCATGTGAGCACCAGGATCACATGATTGAGGGCAATTTCCAGGGTTGCTGACTTGTTTGGAGTAACACGGCTGTACCGAATTTTAGTAAACATTTGTAGTTGTGCTCTTCTTGGAAGGCCCATCAGTACTTTCAGTTCACTAAATGGCTTTCCATCTCCATCTTGCACTTCAGACTTCTATGATCGAGTTCTTCCTTCTGTGATAGGCAACATCAGTGAGTATAAACTATTGCTATTGATCCAACTGATGCTGGTTACCTACTTGGACTGAAAGTTCACCTACCTCATTGTGGCTTGAAGTTCTGCTCTAAAATCTCAAATGCTGCCACCTCCATCTTTGACATCAGTCTCTGATCCTTTTTTCCTATTCTAATCTTCTAATTATGATCTCCAGTCCCTGATCTCATGTTCCCCAAATCTGCTTTACTTGCCTCCCTAACTACTAAAGGACTAGGAAAAAACCAGAATCTCTTCTTTCCTTTAGTTCACCTTCACGATTTCACCACTCCTAATTAACCCCCATGTTCACTGTTGGTTATTTCATTATTGACAGCAGTTGCTATAAAAAAACATAAACTTTCTTTGACAAAGTACTCCACAAATTCAGATTACTTAATGTCGGTTTGATCCTCCTGAAGCTTGATAATTCTTTTGTGTGTGTCTTCTTGTCTCTCTCTCTCTTATAGTCCCAACATTTTCTAATATTCAGCTGCTTTGACTTTTTGCAGAAGACATGAGCTCATTCTTTCTTGGTAAAGTAAGAGACAATCTGAAACCAAATTTCCTAAAGTTCCCTAATTTTCATTTTTCTTATCTGTATTACTTTAATATTTTTCCTTCAAAATTAAGCCTTTACTGGAATTATCATCCATCTTGCTAAGACAAATTTCTTTTCCTTTGCTTTCTTTTAGAATTACATATTTTAAATTAAATAAATAAAATATTTTATTTGACAAAGTTACATATACAGATATTTTAAGTTTTCAAACAATTCTATAAGACTTGTTATTTTTACAAAGCAGACCCTCAGTCCCCAGTACCCCTTTCTTTTTATCCAGAGTCAAACACACTGATTTTAGCTGATTAATTTAACCTCCAAATCTCTAAATACTTTAATATGCCTCTTGATTTTTTACTTTAGTAATTATTTCTTGATTTTAAAGAAAATGAGAATCTAACTCTTTTCTTGTCTACAATTCTAACCCCACTGCACATACCACTTCCTGCTTTCCTTCCATTCTTCTAATGGAACAATCTTGTGTTTACTAGTGTTAAGTGTTTACATTAGTAATTCTATTCCCAGCTGAAACTTGTGGTGTACTGACTTTTTGTGTGCAACTTAAAAAAAAATTTTTTTTCAGATGGAGTCTTGCTCTGTTGCCCAGGCTGAGAATGCAGTGGCAAGATCACGGCTCACTGCAACCTCTGCTTCCAGGGTTCAAGTGATTCTCCCGCCTCAGCCGCTGTAGTAGCTGTGACTATAGGCGTGTGCCACCACACCTGGCTAATTTTTGTAGTTTTAGTAGAGATTGGGTTTCACCATGTTGGCCAGGCTGGTCTCAATCTCCTGACCTTTTGATTCCCCTGCCTTCGCCTCCCAAAGTTCTGTGATTACAGGCATGAGTCACTGCACCTGGCCGTGTGTAACTTATTGATTACTCTAGATGTAATATGTTTTCATTTCCATTTTCCATTCATTATTCATTAAATAAACTCTCTCCTTGAGAGATAAATCTCCTCTCAAAGTTCACAAATACTTTTTATACTTTTTCAAGTTTATCCTATTGAAGAAATATTTCCAGGAGGCTTCTGACTAGCTCCAATCTGGACTGTCAGCTGCCATCCAGGGATCATCCTTTACCATCATCCTGGGGAGTCACTTTGCCTCTGTCTTGTGCAGTTTCTCCTCTTCCCTAGACCCCATGTCTATTTTTGTGGTCTACACCCTCATGGTGGCAGAGCACATCTGTCGGAAGCTTCCTATCAAAGGTTGCATGGAAGCTACATTGTCTGAGATTTTGCAAGTCTGAAAATGTCTTTATTCCACCCTCACTAGTGGCAAATCTGACAGCATTTCAGGAAAATGTAATCATGAAAATGTATTTCTTCATCTCGTTCCCCTGTTTATGCCACCACCATTCTTCTAGTCATGCTAGTTTGAAACTTTCACCTCAGAGTCACCTACCTTTGAGTCCTCCCTCACTCCTTTATCCCATCTCCAAATATTTGGCAAGCTCTATGTCCCATAGCTCCACAACATCATCCTTCCCATTTGTACTGTCTCTGACCCCAGCACCGCCCTCCTGGACCAGGTGGTAACTGTGTCACTGGTGTGCCTGCCTCCCTCTTTTAGTTCATCACTGAACTTCCTGATGAGCCCTGGTGAAGCACAAGGCTGATCACATTTCCTCTCTAAAGGCTTGTCTATCCAATCTAAAGTCAAAAGAGTGGGTTGAAAAGGGAGAGAGAGAAAAATACTGAGAGTCAAGAAGAATCAAAGAACGCCATGATTCTATTATTTACAATAAAACACAACTCTCATGGTATGCCAGCTTGTGGAGTTTCTTTATATGGGCTTGCCTTGATGGAACGTGTGAGAGGACATAATGCAAGAATTTTCTGCTTATGTAATACCCTCCTTTCTGGCTTGTCATGTGTCATTCTTCTTTCTCTTTAAACTAAAATTTCTACCATTAGAATTACTCTTTGGTTCAAATGAAAAAGAAACTACCTTTAAAATGATGATATTTTGAAAGTAAGCTGCCTGTGCTTTTTGGGACTCAGCCACTTGTTATCAGTATTACCTTGAGCAAGGTTCTCCACCTCTGTAAACTCTAGTTTTCTTATCTGTAAAATGGGAACAATAGTAGTAGCATCTTCATAGGGCTATTGTGAGGAACAAATGGGATAATTCATATAACATACTTAAGACAATGTCTAGCACATTTTAAATACTCGACAAGGATTATATGTTAAGTACTATTGTCTGAAAGAACAGATATGACATCATAGATTTTTTTTACTTGCCATAAATATTAACTGAGTACTTACTATGTGCCAAGCACTATTCTAGATGCTTGAGCTATATCTCTGAATAACACAGACTAAGATTCCTGCTTTCATGGAACTAATATTTTAATAGGGAGAGGCAGGTAATAAATACAAAATAAAAAGCTATATAGTATGCTATAAAGGGTTAAATCTTATTAATTGACCATAAATCATATTGTTAGAACCTACGCACAGTTTAGTGGGTCAAATACTGAGATTTCTGTCAGTTTAGACAGTATGGAGAAAAGGGTGGAGGAGAAGAGACTGTAAGAAAAGGACCTGAAGGGGAGCAGAGATCCACAATATTGGTAGGCTGTATACTACCCAGGTGAGTGATAGCTAGGCGGGAGACTGCTGGAAGTCAGCAGGGGATCCAGAAAGAGCCTGATTATATTTTAGAAAGAATTACTACATCCTTAAAGAGAAATTTCACTTATTTCACTTATTGCTTGGATTAGCTTAGGTCATTTGGCTTAACATCTTGGTGCCCGACACGGGTATTTTTGAGCTATCAAAATCATTTTCAAAGGATTGATAAACGTGACAGTGCATGTTGGGTTCTAATGACTGGTGTATGTGCACACACAGACACTTACATGTCAACCCTCATTTTTAAAAGAAGAAAATGACGAGGTTGTGGGAAAAGGGAACACTTATACACTGTTATTAGAGTGTAAATTAGTTCAGCCATTGTGGAAAACAGTATGGCAATTCCTCAAAGAACTAAAAACAGAACTACCATTCAACCCAGCAATCCCATTACTGGGTATATACCCAGAGGAATAGAAATCATTATACTGTAAAGACTCGTGCACAAGAATGTTCACTGCAGCACTATTCACAATAACAAAGACATGGAATCAGCCTATGTGTTCTTCAGTGACAGACTGGATAAAGAAACATGGTAGATATACATCATGGAATACGATGCAATCGTAAAATGAACAAGAGCATGTATTTTATGGGAACATGGATGGAGCTGGAGACTATTATCCTTAGCAAACTAACATATGAACAGAAAACCAAATACTCAAATACTGCATGTTCTCACTTATAAGTGGGAGCTAAGTGGTGAGAACTTAGGAACACAAAGTAGGAAACAACAGATACTGAGGTCTACTTGAGGGCAGAAGGTGGGAGGAGGGAGAGGAGCAAAAAAGACAACTATTGGGTACTGGGCTTAATACCTGGGTGAGGAAATAATTTGCGCAGCAAACCCTCATGACATGAGTTTACCTATGTCACAAACCTTCACATATATCCCCAGAACCTAAAAGTTTTTTTTTTTTTAAAGTGAAAGAATGATGTGGTGTGATAAAATGGTGTGATAAAAAGATTCTTAGATTAAAAATTGAGGACATCTACATTCCATTTTTGTTTTAATGTTTTACATATGTGATCCTCGATAAAAACATTATTTACTTCTTCATCAATTTTCTTATGCACTGAGGTAAATAATAGATATAAAAAGGCATGATAAAAAGTAAAAGCATAAACACCATGCCAACAATATCTGCATTCCTTTTAAGTAATATTAATAGTGCTACTAAGAATACTACAGTTTCACAAATATCATTGGTGGTATCTTACTTTCGGAATATATTACAATCAAAGCTGTAAATCACTTACCTTCATTCAGGCTAACACTTATAATAAAGAAAAAAATATTATGCCTAAAGATACAAATTGACTTTTTTACTGTTTGGGTATGAAAAAAACATGAGTCAAGATATAAATCCATTTTGTCTGATTACACACTAAGATGTAGTACACAATGGCTTGGCCACTAGTTACAAAGGTCCTTTTGTCTTTTGTAGACAGACATGTAAAACAGGTAATGCCTATGGCCTAGGCTGCTAGAAGGTTTTTGCCATTTGCTGAGTCATTTGAAAAGTGTGAAGGTGCTCATAAAACCTGATTAGTAGGTCATTTAATTTTACCTGCAGGCATAGCACATACAACAAAAGCCAGAAAGCATGATTTTAGATCTATGTGTCTGGGAAGAAAGGATATTAGTTGGTGTTATGTCAATGGGCAAGACAGTGGCTGAAGAAGGAGAAAGCAATTGGAAATCTATGAACACCTCTTTGGAAAGTAATATGATTCTAAAAATAAGGAAAATATATGTGACATGAAATGAAGTGTTGTACAATGGTAATTTGCAGCTAAAGGTAATTAATATCTAGACTGAGGAAACAATTAAGTTAAATTTCTTGAAGTGGTTACCTTATTTTTATGCTGAAATAATTACAGTTGCTTTTGCAACTCAAAAGATGAACAGTTGACAGCAAAGCAAGACTCAACAGTAATAACAAGTAATTATCTAGCACTAGAAATAGGGTAGAAGATGTGAAGAATAAAAGAGGGAATATAGATGATTCATCATATAGCTGAAGCTCACCTTCTTTTATTGCTCTTCTGTTTTGGTTGGGGCTTTCCTAAGTGGTGTATAGGAAAGTCCAAAATAAGTTTTATTATCTAAGTTGGGATTTATATATTTTATTCTTATTATTTATACCAGACCACTCCTCCAAAGGAAAAAGAACTGAAAGAGAAAATGCTACTAAGTTGAGGCTTTGTTTCATATTTTATTAATTTCTTAAAACAGCTTATTTATTAATTGCTAAATTAAGTAGTGTATGAACAACACCTCCTGCATGAGTTAATGGAAGCACACAGTACTTCTGCTCAAAAGACATGTCTAAACAAAATACATTATCTCCCAAATGGTTAGCTTATTGATACACAGTGAAATCACATGGAGGCGACTTGTCATTTTGTTACCATGGCAACTGGGAGTGCCAATGAAATTTTTTTATTAATCTACTGTTTAAATGAAGGAACATTGCTCTTTTTGTCTTAGGAAGAAAAGGGCATGGCATTTGTGGTAAATATAATTCTAAAGCACCTTTCCCCTTAGCTTTCTGCTATTTCCTAGTTTTAGTAAAATACTTTTCTTCAAAAGAGTCACCAGCTTGACAGACAGTATTATTACTTAGATGATGGCTCAGTGCAGTCATCTATCGTGATCTATTCTGATATATTAAAAATTCCATAGTGCTTGCTGCATGGCAGGTACCCAATACATAGTTGCTAAAGAAACAGACTTGGAATTAATTATTAAGTCAATGTATTCTAAGCAGATGGGTCATTGTGTGAGAATGTGAGAAACTGATTTCTGTTCTTATTCATATATTCTCCCCTTCTTCCTGGTGTTTCTCAACTGCAAGCTGGAAAAAATAGATCTTGACAGCTAAGGTGACTTCCTCTGTGTTCAGCCTTTGATTAACTCTTAGATTCTTGAAGATACTTAAGTTGGTCAGTTACTCATCAGCAAGTAAGAACACAATCACCGTATTTGTGTGTGCTGCCAATAAAAACACACATCCGATAGATTCCTTTGGCCAATGCCTGTAATCAATTTTTACACAACCAGTCTAGGCTTTGGATTTTATTACGTTCATTTTCAATCATATAAAATCCCAAAGTATGGTTTTATGCAAACATAGAGCTAAAGTAAGCGAAGCAAATAATAGTTTGGGTCATTGAATTGTATGTGATAGACAGGTTATAAAGTAATGTGTGCCTTATAGATTTCCTGTTAACTGATGGGGTGGATTGGATTAAGATAAAAAAATTAAAACCTACCATTGGATGAAATAAATCACTTAAGTATAAAAATTATTAATAGCCTCAATAAAACATTATGTACATTTTATAAAATATTAAAGATCTGACAAATCCATTTGTAAAATATCAGTAGTTACTTTGACTTATTTTCTTAACAGTGTGTTGCTCTAAACCTCAGTAATTGTTTCAAAACTCTCTCTTCTCCTAAGATAGCATGTTGTCAATTTTTGTTTAAAGCAGCACTGGCATACACTAACAATGTTAAGGTACCGTCCAAAAACAGGCTTTTAAGGAACCTCTCCTTGAATATCTTGGATATAAAGGTTCAAAATAGTGCCCCATATGGCATCAATTACTGTTTTAAATTTTAACAGTTTGGATTGAGGCAGCATCAGACCCAAACTTGGTGTTTCTTAAAACACAGGCTGCATCACAACCACGTGGAGGACTTGTTAAAGCACAGATTGCTAGTTCTCACTCCCCAGAGTCTCTGAGTCACCCTGCTTGGGTGGGGCCTGATTATTTGCATTTCTAACAAGTTTTCAGGTGATGCCTCTGACACTGCGGGTCCAGAAACCATAATTGGAGAACCACTGCTCTAATTTCACTCATATCTCAGGGAACCCAAAATAAAAACACTGTTAAATTTCCTCCTCAAATATAACTACAACAACCCATAAAGCATGCGGGTCATGACTTTGGCATTGGCCCTGGAGCCATGTACTAGATTCAGAGAAAACAAGCCATTCTTCATTTTCTAGTGCATAGATGCACAGAGTCATGAGGAATATTTTTCATAGTGAAGTGTTCTTTTTTTATTATTATTATTATTATACTTTAAGTTCTAGGGTATATGTGCATAATGTGCAGGTTTGTTACATATGTATACTTGTGCCATGTTGCTGTGCTGCACCCATCAACTCGTCAGCACCCAACAACTCGTCATTTACATCAGGTATAACTCCCAATGCAATCCCTCCCCCCTCCCCCCTCCCCATGATAGGCCCCGGTGTGTGATGTTCCCCTTCCTGAGTCCAAGAGAAGTTAAATGAATTTGAGAAATAATCGTTACTTATGTGTGCTTATAAATACCTTTATTATTTGAAGTAATATAAATTATTTTGGTTCTATCTGTGCAACAGTATGGCTGATATTGGGAAAAACACAGAAGCTTGAATCTAGCTCACCAGCAGTGATATATGATAATATGTTAAGAAAAAACAAGCATCTAATGCCGAAGATTTCTCACAGGAAGTAAAACTATAGTGGATGTCAAAAATAGAAGACAAATGAAAAATCTGTAGATCTACAAAAAGTAAGAAATAATAGCATTGCATTATTTTCATATACCAAGCTATCTGATTTGCTAAATGTTAAAATTACAGCTTGTTTACAACTATACTTATCAAATGAAATCAGGTGATAGGTAACATGTACTTTGGAATTAGTACTCATAAAGCTCTCTGTTAGAACAAATTATTTAGGCCACCATATCGTTTTATTAATTCCATGGTTTTCTTTGCACAATTAAGTCCCTGGTGTAAACACTAGAGTAAATGAAGGGTAGATGTGAGAAATATCATTTAAAACTTGAACGCAATCAGGTATGGTGCTTCACATCTGTAATCCCAGCATTTTGGGAGGCTAAGGAGTTTGAGACCAGCCTAGGCTACATATGGAGATCTCATCTCTACAAAAAATTTAAAAATAAGTTCGGTGTAGTGGCACACATCTTTAGTCCCAGCTACTTGGGAGGTTGAGGTAGGAGGATTGATTACTTGAACTCAGGAGGTCAAGGCTGCAGTGACTCAAGATCATGCCACTGCACTCAGCCTGGGTGACAGAGCAAGATCCTGTTTCAAGAAAAAAATGAAAAGAAAAATAAAGCTGAGCGCATCACCTGAACTAAAAAACCTGTCATACTGAGCAAGAAAGAAAGGCAATGTTTGGGGCGATCACATTTGAAGTTGATGTATATGCAATGTATTTTCAACTTTCAGGCTTCTACACTAAATGACCAGATTTAATAACAAACAGTACCAAGATTCCTTGACCACTGACATACCAGCACTCTACACTGAAGACAAACTAGGCCAAAGTGAACAATTTCATTTATTCATTCATTTTAATCATCACTACATTGGTGACAAAAGATTTGTACCCTAAATCTTATCCATTCCTTCACACCAAAATCCATCTCCTCTACCCTGCAGATTGCCAAAGAAACTTTGGTTGCATAAATTGCTTTCTTCATATTTCCATCTTTACCTCACTTGCATTCACAGTGCAGAATAATTCACTACTTGGATTCAGAGACATAAACAGATAAAATGACTCGCCCCAATAAAATCAGATTCCTTGATAGCTATAGTCTAGCCTTTTGATCCATTCTCACAATATATAGATATAACGTACCTAACTAACTCCAGGAGAGATGAACACTGCATTCTCACCAATAAAGTAGGGCAGCCAACCATAATTACAAGATTCTTGACTTGACTATTAATTTCCTGAATTTTTTAAGAGACTGGAAGAAGACAAATGACCCTTTTGTTACCAATTAATTTATTTTTGAACTTTTGATTTTAATTCTTCAATATTTAATTTAGACATGTTCTATATTTGGCATTCTATAGAATTAATAAAAGGAGGTTTTTGATTCCCTAATTTATTATTTAGCAGATGTTTCAAGATTACATATTGAACTAAAGGAAAAGAAAGATCAGTGGCTTTTTATAGAAACAATATGTATTCAGTTTGAAGCTTTTATACTCTCCTCATGTAAAATTAATCTGGGCCAGAACTAGACGGCGTAGATACCACCAGTCCTCTGAGCAGTGCAGAGACACTACTCAGTGACCTTCATTGCATGGAAGGTTTAGTGGATCATAACTTTATCATTTTATCACTATTAGAATCTTGCAATGACATTAACTTTTAATATCACCATATGTCCCCATGGCATCTATATTCTGAAATGCTCAAGGTAGATAGTAGAACACAGAGTCTACAGAGTATCAGAAAATCCAGACGAAAGAAAGAGGGCAGTTAACTATCCAGGGATTTCAAAATATTGAAATGCTTTTCAGATTATATGGCATAAATCACATATCTGATCAATTTTTTTTTAATTGAGGCTCTCAAGTACACACACATCAAATTATCATGGAGGGAAGAAACAACGAAGAGGAGGAGGGAAATATTAATGAGCACCCACTAGGAGCTCATGATGAGGTGCTTTTATTCTTGCTTAAAATCTTGAGTTAAAGAATGCCCTGTGCATCTGATTTATCTTATGTTCATGATACCAGCTTTTATATTAGTTGATATTTTATCACACTAAATCTTATTATATAGTTGATGAAAAACAGAACAAAAATTCACAACTCAGCTTCTCTACTTTAAAAAAATTATAGAATTGGGAATATTATAGCAGAAATATACTCAGCTATAGCCGACAGTCCCTTGATTCCAAAACCCACATCTGTGAGCATTCATGTGTAGAAAACATCTGCTCATATTGTACAGAACAGGCAATTCTCCCCATTCAGGCCAGTGTGACTGTGGGCCAGCCACTAAATGTTGAGTGGCATGGCCTGGCTCCCCCTCAGGAAACTTAGGGAAAAAGAGAAAAGTGACTTGTTCAAATCAAACAATGAGCATTCTGATAAAAAAGAAAACATAAGTATCCAGATTTTCAGCCTGTAGATAACTGCATGCCTCTGAAGGGATAAAAAAGCAAGGGGACGGGGGCGGCAGGGAGGTGCGGACAGAATACGATTTCCGCCTTTTTTGAGACTTTAGTCTTTGACACACAACCAGCAGCCCCATGGCCTAGATCCACATGGTCTTTTAGGCATGAAGTGCAGCAGGACTCAGTTTCTATCCAATTGTCATAATCCCCAGAACACTGTGGTTTTAATCTTAAACCACTGTATTTCCTTCCTGATTGGGGAGCAAATTAAAAGTGATACAAGATAAAGGAATGTGTATTGTGAACTGTCAAATAATCATTTGAGACCCCTGCTGGAAATTTTTACATAAACCTATCAGAAGAAAACTATCCTGTAACAACAACAACAAAAAAAGCAAAACACTTGGCTCTATAGACTCTCAAATCACTATTCCTGAGAAATGCAATTATTATCAGAGATTAAGGAAAGTTTTAGGAATTAAAAATATAGAAGAAAATTGTAAGGAAATTTAAAAAGAGCTAATTAAGGTACTTCTGGCATAATAGATATTGAGTTAATAGTGAGTTATCAAAATAAATATTGAGTTCTTCAGAGAAAATGTTTATAATTTTAGATAAATCTTTACCTCCTTTAGAGAGAGTATGAAAACACACTTACTTGCCAGGACTAATTGAGACATAATACAAAACAAAGAGGTGAATACCAGTAGCATCAGCCCAGCAGCTGACTCAGCATCCTGCCCCTCAAGGGGAAGAAGTGGTTGGAGAGTTTATACCTGGTAGGGTGATGGTGCTCTGACTTTCAGACCCAAAGTATTAAGTATTGCTGCCTAAAAGAAGGGGTAGAGCATCTGGTATGTGAGAAAACTAGAAAGGCTGAGGCTGGCCAAACTAGGCTATGGGGCATTAGTGAATCCATGTTAGAATGAAAAATGTGCATGATATAGTTTGGCTGTGTCCCCACCCAAATCTCATCTTGAATTGTCATTGCCATAATCCCTACATGTCATGGGGGATGAGATAATTCAATCACAAGGGCAGTTTTCCCTATCCTGTTCTTGTGATGATGAGTTCTCATGAGATCCGATGGTTTTATAAGATTCTTCCCCCTTTGCTGGGCGCTCATTATTCTCCTTGCTGCCACCATGTGAAGAAGGACATGTTCGCTTCCCCTTCTGCTATGACTGTAAGTTTCCTGAGGCCTCCCTAGCCCTGCAGAACTGTGAGTCGATTCAACCTCTTTTCTTAATAAATTATACAGTCTCGGGTATGTCCTTATAGTAGTGTGAGAATGGATACAATGCATGTATTTAACCTCCTGGAAAAAGGTTAAATAGCTATTTATCTCCCCCATTTAGATCCAAGCTATTCCTTTGGGTTAGAGTTCAGCAAATTTCTAAAAGGGCTAGACAGTAAGTATTCTAGGCTTTGCTGGCTATACTGTCTCTGTAATAACTACTGTTATTAGAGATGCAAGTGGACACATAATACATACACAAATGAACACAGCTGTGTTCCAATGAAACTGCATTTACGAGGTGGTGGACTGATTTGACCCGTAAGAAGTCGTTTGCTCACTCCTATATTAGGTTTTCGATCCTTTGTGTCTTCATGATCTTATCTCCTAGATTTGTACTTGTAAATCAACAAGATGCAACTTCAGTGCCAGCATTTGAGTGCACTACCTCAAGAGAGAAAAATACGACCATTTCTGTGGGTGTGGCCAGTATTAAGTGTAACATTTCATGTGTCTATTGTTTTTGAAAACTTCTTCAAAACAACCAGGTAGCTTCCTAATACACAGAAAAAAATTGGGGAAAATATCTGTAGAAGGATCATAGATATTTGTTCTCTCAAAAAGCCAGAGAGGACTGTTCTTATGCAATCTTTGAAATAATATGAACAAGAAATTGCCAGGGGAAATATGTGTTTTGTGATGCTAGATCAAGAGTGGAAACACATCTGTTCCTACGAGTGAAGGAGCTTCTCCTTCAGTATTTACTGAAGGCATTGCATCTTTTAGTGGTAAATAACAGTATCTTGTTGACCATGCTTCCATTTTAGAGTATAATTATATTAGCAGACCTTCTGTGGGCTAAGGAATTTATCAGACATTTCATACAGGGAAGAAACATGGAGCCTCTAAGTGCTCCTGAATATTACATACAAATTTTATGCTGTTGTATCTGTAATATCCCATGTGTATGCTACATGTTCACCATGGAAATCAAGTTACTTATCACTTATTGGATAAAGTGGTATTCACAGTAATATTTTATATTTGATAGAAAGTTTGTCATTACCTGACATAAAGATGAACAGTTACATGATAAAGTTGTATATGAACAATATACATATACACATAAGCTTTAAGTTTAGGACCATGGTTCAGTAAAGTTACCGTAGCATATGGAAATAAGGCAAAGAACAAGAATTATCTTAGGTTAAGTGTTCCAAGATATTTGATTCTGTGTTGCATTACAGCAAAATATTGAAAATTGGTTCAGCAGGAGAGAGCCCTCTAGCAAAGCTATCTGCTAATTTTTAATATATTCGGTCATCACTTAGGAGCCTTCAGTTTTTTCTTTCACACACTTATCATTTGTCCAAACATATATGAAATGTTTCAGAATGAATATCAATCTAGTAGGAAAGGGAGAAAGACATGACTGATTAATATGGCAAAGTAAGGAATTACATGAGAATTTTTTTATGTATACAATATTCACAAGCACTAATACTTATTGAGCTCTGACCTTACATGAAGCATTGTACTCTGCTTTTTGCATGCATTCTCTCTTTCATTTTTCCTAGCAACTTGATATGGTAGGTGGCATTTTACTCTTTTTATACCTTAAGTAACTTGCCCAAGTGGCAGCACTAGGATTGAAACCTGGGCAGTCTGGCAGTACAGGCCAGGCTTCTAGGCAATGGAACACTTCACCATCATCTACAAAATGTTCTAAAAAAATTTTGTTGTGGGAGATAGATGAGAGCACCAGGTGGGAGTGTGGGTGTGCCTTGTGAATGGGATATGGGCAACCAGCACTCAGCATTCAGATAGAGTGTTCTGCCAGGAAAGAATAATAAAACTGGGAATCAAATATCCTATGGCTATCCCAATTACTCTGATTTGATCATTACACATTGTATACACGTACCCAAATAACATAAGTACCTCTTAAATACATGCAACTATTACGAATCAATTTGAAAAATATATGGAGAAGCAGAGGGAAGTAAGATACTCTCTAAACTGTTGCCAAGTTAGAGTAAGGATATTCAGAAAGATAACTAAGAAATACCAAGAAAGTAGCTGGGGTGCACCAAGGATTGATATCTTTGGAAAGAAATGTCCAAACTTGTTGAATTAGGAAGCTACAAACATTTAAAAAGAAATACGAGTGCTCTGAGCAGATGAAAAAGTAGTAATTTTCTAAAAATAAAGAAATGATAAAATACTAAGAATTAGGTAAAGCTCTAGTTTGCCAAGTCATGTGTCCCTTTTACAAGTCACATGATAGAAATGACTTGCAGCAATTTCAACAAATATATATTTGATGCCTATCATGGCTGATAGACAAAAGTGAAATAAAATGTATTTCATCATCCTGGAGGACTCAAGTTATTAAGATACAGACAAATGCAGCCACCTGTATAACAATTATTTTGAGACAGTTCTGAAAATGGTAAATATAAAATATATAACTTAATCCCTTTGAAAGGTAAGAGATGGTTTAAAGCAAAAGTAATAACAATATAGTGAATTAAAATATATGATCACAATGGCACAAGGGGTGGGGGATGGGAATGGTGGCATACTATTGTAAGATTCTTACACTATATATGAAGTGATGTATCATTTGATGGCTGACCGGGATAAGTTAAAGATGTATCATATAAAGCCTACAGCAACATCTGCACACACCCATACACACACACTATTGAAAAACAGATCATCTGTTTAAAAGAGCAAAATGCAACTATATGCTGCCTACAAAAAACATCATTTAAATACAATAACACAAAAAAGTTAGAAGTAAAAGAATTGAAAAAGCTATGCTATGCAATGGTCAAATGAAATTTAGAATAACATCAGAAAAAGTAGATTTTAGAGCAAAGAACACTAACAGTGATAAAGAAATTCATTTCAAAATAATAAAGGAGTCAATTCCTTAACTGGACAAAAAATCCTAAATTTTATGTATTTAGTTAGAGATTCAAATTACATGAAGCAAATACATGGAGCTATAAAGAAAAAAACTGATAATTCCACAATGATACTGAGATATTTCAACACTCCTCTTTTAATAATTGATAAAACAAGTACACAGAAAACCAGTAAAATTATAGACCTGAACCACACTGTCTACCAAATTAACCTAATTGACATTTATAGAACACTTAACAATATACATTATTTTTAATTGCACATGAAAAATGTATAAAGATAGACCATATTCTCGGCAATAAAACAAGTTTCAATGCCTTTATACAAGACACATCATAAAATGATGTTTTCTGACCACAATAAAACTAAACGAGAAACCAATAACAGAAATAGATCTGGAAAAGCCTTAGATATTTGGAAACTAACACACTTTGAAATAGCTCATGTGTCAAGGAAGAAATAAAAAGGTAATTAGAAATCATTTTGAACTAACTAAAAACACAATATATCAAAATTAGTGGGATGTTACTAAAGCAGGAATTCAAGAGAAATGTTTAACTCCAAATACTTATGTTAGAAACACAGAAAGGTCTCAAATCAATGACCTCGGCAACTGGCAAAAGGAGAGCATATTAAACTCGAATTAAGAAGAAAGAGAACAATAAAAATCATAGTAGAAATTTTTTAAACAAACAGAAAAAATAAAATCAATAGCTGGCTAAGAGAAAAATCAATAAAATTGATAAACCTCCAAGCTAGACTGATCTCAGAAAGAAGAGGGAATATACTAATTATCAGTTTTTGCAATGAAAGATGTAAGTTCATTATAGGTTTGATGGATATTAAAAGGATATTAATGGTATATTATAAATAAATTTATGCCAATATATTTGTCAACTTAGATGAAATGAACAAAATTTTTGAAAGATACAACTAAAGCATGTTTAATATGTATAATGTCCAGGCTCTCTGTGGACAGTAGAGAGCCTGTATACATACGTGTGTGTGTGTGTGTGTGTGTCAGTGTGTGTCTACCTGATATTTTAGTTAAAAACTATCACTTACAGGAAACTCCAGAGCCAGATAGCTTCGCTGGTGAATTCCACCACATATTTAAGAAAGAAATAATGCTAATTCTGTACAAATTTTTTCAGAAAACTGAAAAAGAAGCAAAAACATCTAATTCCTTCTACAAGGCCAGTATTACCATGATATCACAAAACCAAACATTAAAAGAAAAGAAAAGAAAATTACAGGATAATATTCCTCATGAACATAATATAAAAAACTAATAAAATTTTAGCAAATTAAATGTAACAATATGTAAAAAGGAGAATACACCATGAACACATAGAGCTTTTACAAGGTATGCAAAGTTGATTTAATATACAAAAATCAATCAATATAATTCACCATATCAACAAACTAGAGAAGAAAACCCAGTTATTTTATGGATGTAGACAGAAAATTTGACAAAATCCAACATCTACTCTTAATAAAAACTCTTAGTTAACTATGTTGCAGATATATGTGTGTGTGTGTGTGTGTGTATATATATATATATATACCATTTATGTGACTTTTTAAGTGTGTCCAAGTTGTTTATAGACACAAGCACAAATCAGCTAAAACTTTTTTTTTTTTTCCCCCCCGAGACACAGTCTTGCTCTGTTGCCCAGACTGGAGTGCAGTGGCATGATCTTGGCTCACTACAACCTCCGCCTACCAGGCTCAAGCAATTCTCTTGCCTCGACCACCCAAGTAGCTGAGACCACAGGTGTGCACCACCATGCCTGGCTAATTTTTCTATTTTTAGTAGAGATGGTGTTTGGCCATGTTGGCCAGGCTGGTCTGGAACTCTCCTGCCTTGGCCTCCCAAAGTGCTGGGATTACAGGCGTGAGCCACTGCACCTGGTCCAGCAAAACTATTTTTAAAATGCATGCAAAGATGAACACCAAACCAAGTAAAGTGGTTATTGCTGGAGGATGAAAGAGGAAACTAGGGTCAAGGAGGGAATTTGAAGAAGGGTATAATGGAGGAGATTCAATTGTATCTGCAGTATTTTATTAAAAGTGAAAAGATCTGGGCAAAGATAGAAAAATATTAAAATTTATTAAATCTTAGTGGAATATACTCAGTTGTTGTATTATTCTCTGTTTCTGGAGTCTTTAATATGGTTGAATATTAGGCAATCATTAAAATAACATTTATAATCATATAAGTGTGGAAATGTTTATGATGAGTCATGCTGCTTTAAAGCAAGAAAAAATTGTATTTAGGAATATAGGAATTTTTTAAGTGCATATATGTATGTGTATAATATCCTACTATGTAAATTCAGCATGTTTTCTCTCCTACCAATGAAACATTAGTAACTTTTATATTGTTTTCAAATTTTCACTATTAAATACAATGCTGCAATGAATGTTCTTACATATAATTCCTTTGCACATATTTTTCTACAAAATATACTTAGGAATATAATCACTATGCTGTCAATATTTGGCCTTCATAAAGCTATAGGACAATATAATGGAAGATCCCATGTCATGTCCAAAGAAAGATTGTTGAACTTAGCTTTTTCTCTTTGCCTGCATCAAGCAGCCAACTGCTACTTGAATGAAAATTTGACAGTTTATGATGACAAATCTCAAACCATCCTTTAGCACTGACCAACAATCACACAGCATCACCTCACTTCATCTCTCTCTACATTCTTTTCAAAAGTATTGCTGTTCCTTCAAATCTCCCTTTTCCTAGAATCTTACACTGTTGGTTATTCACTGTCTCCTTTGTATGTTCAACCCATTCTTATGATTAGACACAGTTGAGATACAGGCTATGTAAATATAAATTACTATAACCTCCTTGGTGGGTGGGTGACAGTAATTAAATATCAACACATAAAATGCATAAACATACATAAACATATTGACCAAACAATTCTATTTCTAGGAATTTATCATAAAAATATTCTGTCATGCTAAAACACCAAAAGCAATGGCAACGAAAGCCAAAATAGGCGAATGGGATCTAATTAACTAAATAGCTTCGGCACAGCAAAAGAAACTATCAGAGTGAATAGGCGACCTACAGAATAGGACAAAATTTTTGCAATCTAACCATCTAATAAAGGGCTAATATCCAGAATCTACAAATAACTTCAACAAATTTACAAGAAAAAAACAAACAACCCCATCAAAAAGTGGGCAAAGGATATGAACAGACACTTCTCAAAAGAAGACTTTTATGCAGCCAACAGACATGAAAAAATGCTCATCACAGGTTATCAGAGAAATGGAAATCAAAACCACAATGAGATACCATCTCACACTAGTTAGAATGGCTATCATTAAAAAGTCAGGAAACAACAGATGCTGGAGAGGATGTGGAGAAACAGGGACGCTTTTACACTGTTGGTGGGAGTGTAAATTAGTTCAACCATCATGGAAGACAGTGTGGTGATTCCTCAAAGATCTAGAACTAGAAATACTATTTCATCCAGCCATCCCATTACTGGATATATACCCAAAGGATTATAAACCATGCTACTATAAACACACATGCACATGTATGTTAATTGTGGCACTATTCACAATAGCAAAGACTTGGAACCAACCCAAATGTCCATCAAAAACAGACTGGATAAAGAAAATGTGGCACATATACACCATGTAATACTATGCAGGCATAAAAAAGGATGAGTTCATGTCCTTTGCAGGGACATGGTTGAAGCTGGAAACCGTCATTCTTAGCAAAATATCACAAGGACAGAAAACCAAACACCACATGGTCTCACTCATAAGTGGAAGTTGAACAATGAGAACACATGGACACAGGGAGGGGAACATCACACACCAGGGCCAGTTGCGGGGTGGGGGGCTGGTGGAGGGATAGCATTAGGAGAAATACCTAATGTAAATGACGAGTTGATGTGTGCAGCAAACTGACATGGCACATGTATACCTATGTAACAAACCTGCAAGTTGTGCACATGTACCCTAGAATTTAAAGTATAATAGTAAAAAAATTACATTACAAAATTTCCAAAAATAATGCAAGCTAAATGCAGAAAAACAGCACAATAAATAACAATTCAAAGTCAAAAAAAATATTCTGTCATGTTTCCCAACATATACATGGAAGGATGTTCACTGGCTCATCCTTGTAACAGGGAAAAACTGAAAAATAAAACAATTTCTTCCCTACTACCTCCAATCAAAAATGCTCAGTACATTGCAGTAATAGGAAGAAGCCGCCATATATCCAGGCTTACACTGCTATGACTATTTTTGTTAGCCTTGCTTCCAAAGATACAACAGCTGAAACCTGAAATATTGTTGATCCTTATGATTTTCTTTCACCATCTTATTCAACACTTTTTTCTTCACTTGTCTTTTATTTATTTTAGCATCATCTAGCATACGTGCTCTCAACTTTGGCTACACATTAGAAACATCTGGGAAGATTTTAAAATTAGCAGGTCCACCTCGGATGAATTAAATCAGAATTTGGGGGTTAGTACCCAAGAGGTGCTTTTTCAGAATGCTTGTCAAGTGATTTTAATGTCTACCAGGGTGGAGGACCAACCACTGGTCTTGGAATATAATCAACACTGTGTTTTACATTGCAAAGATAAATTCTTTAATCGGCTTCCAATTAATTCCTATCTATTCTGAAAGTTGAGAAGATGGTAAAATTTATTTTGGTTCCAGGAATCCTGCTGCTTGCCTCTTCCCATCTGCTCTATAGTTTTAAGTCTGCTGATGTCAATCTAAGATATTTTGCTATAGAAACTTGTTACATTGCAGGTCTACAACAATTTTCACCCTGAATGACCAGTCTCATGGCTTCAAGAGTTCAGTAAGCCCATACCCTTAGCCATTTCAACATTCTTCATAACACCCTGTGAGGTCAGCACCAATGTGGTGATTAATTTTCTTCAGCCGCAGCATTTGACTGGTTGCCATTTTGTGATCTTGAGTGCCTTGTTAAACTGCATGTCTGTTGGGTAGTGGCACTTTTTTACTTCCCACAATGACTTGTTGAAAGAAGCAGTAATCTTCACTGTTTTATGCTGGCTTCTTTTTTGGGATGACTTTTTTTTTTTTTTTTTTTTTTTTTTTTAAGCCACAAAAGTAATTACACTTTTTAAAAATTTACATTTTTATAAATTTTTAAAACAAGCTTGCCAGAACTTGAACATGAAAATGAGTATTTAGGCCGGGCGCGGTGACTCACGCCTGTAATCCCAGCACTTTGGGAGGCCAAGGTGGGCAGATCACGGGGTCAGGAGATCGAGACCATCCTGGCTAACACGGTGAAACCCCATCTCTACTTAAAAAAAAAAAAAAAAAAATTAGCCAGGCACGGTAGTGGGCGCCTTTAGTCCCAGCTACTCGAGAGGCTAAGGCAGGAGAATGGCATGAACCCGGGAGGCGGAGCTTGCAGTGAGCCCAGATCCCACCATTGCACTCCAGCCTGGGCAACAGAGTAAGACTCTGTCTCAAAAAAATAAAAGAGTATTTAGATGTTAGAATGCTATACACTAATTCTACCTTTTTTTTTTAAAGAATTGCTTTTGGATTCAGTGGCACCTTTTTGGAACAACTACTATCATGGCGAAATTTCAACATCAGAGGCTGAGTTTGGCATGTGGAGACAGCAGCTAAAAGTTGTTCAGATCCAAATCTTGTGAATATTTTGAGTTGCAAATTTAAAAAGTTAATATCATTTGATTTAAGATAGAAGTGTGACTAAAAATAATAAAACTATTTTCTTTGTGACTACACCTGGATTTAAGAGTAATTGATAAAAAATCTCCTTTTCTTCACAGCAGTTGGTAGCTACTCAGCTGTCAAATTATCACTAGTTCTCTAAAGCCCCGTGTTTTGGCCTGGTCATCCCTGTTGTTTATAGGCATCAAGTCATACAGATGGGAACATTGGTATGCAGCCAAGTGGTTAGCCTCTGGGTTAGATAAATTATTCAACCTCCCTCGTCCTAATAGTCCTCATTTGTAAAATGGGAATATTAATGCCAATCACATGCAAGTGCTGAGGGTTAAATAAAAAAATATTTTTAAACGCTTTACCCCCAGGCTTCTCACATTCTGATGTGTGTAGGAATCTCCTTACAATCTTGTTAAAATGAAGTTTCTGATAAGCAGGCCTGGGTATGGCCTGAGATTGTGAGTTTCTAACAAGCTCCCAGGTGATACTGATGTTGCTGATCTACAGATCATAATTAGAGTAGTAAGGTGTTAGTCTAGCCTGGGGTAGGTAACTCAGTAACTCAAAAACGGTTTTCTTTTTTCTATACCTTCTTGGTGATTCAGGGGTTTGGAATTTGGTCAACAACCGCAAGCACTGATACTACTACGTGAGAGATCCTGGATACAGCCACAAAGAAAGTAACTCACGAGGCATGCATTAGAAAGAGGATTAGCCTGCATGTTTACAAACTTCATGTTTTCACTCAATAATAAAAATGTCCTTGGTTCCAATTGTCTGAACTTCCAATCCAGGGGAGGGATAGACAGGCATCCAGGGCTATAGACTGGGTTGGGTGGAGAAGTGAGAACCAGAGTCTTATGTGGGAGTGACCTTCAAAAGTAAGGGTCCCTCATGTCATTTCCATGGGAGTAAGCAAAGGAAAAAAGAGCTGGGTCCCAAAGAACTAAACTAGGAGAAATAGGCTTTCAAAAGTCAGGAGGTTTAACTTGGAAATAGGTGTTCAGTTGACTGCAAAAGAAGAGAGAACCTTTAATGAAATGGTTACAGGGGCATGCATAGACAGAGAAGAAGTTGTTTTTGTTAGGAAATTTATTTTATGGGCAGTAATAATGAAAATATATCATTACCATTCCAAGTCAATAATGATATTCAGCAGTAGTCTTTGCCCTCCTTTCACTAAGTATTTCTGCTGGCTATTAATCATTTCAAACACAATAAGGTATAACCAATCCAGGTATGTTGAAAGAAAATTAAATGCTACTCGGCTGTAAGTAGTATTCTGTTTGAGGTGACATGATGTCCAGCTAACAAGAACAACATACATGCAATAGTCACTTTATTTCTTTGTATCGAAACAGATAGTGTCACCTCACACTGTGAAACAACTCCTCAAAAACTATCAAGAAACAGATGCTTTCTCAGTGGTGATTTGAGGAGTTCTTTTGAGTAGGCTTTTAGCAATCCTTGACATGATAACTTCATCATTTTTCATGAAGCTTGAAAAATACTCTGTCATCTTTGAAGATTCTTAGTAGTGTCTCTCACGTCATGTTATTTCAAATCAATCATTACATATCCTGGCAACAGCCCCTCCATGAGATTGTGAAGTAGTTTTGATCCAGTAGTAGTATTTCTGCTATAATAGAGATTGATAATGCAGGCCCTCCAGCCTCTTGGTGAACACTTTAAGTTGCTTTCTGATAATTCATGTAACACACAAAATACAAAAATAAACATAGATACACACACATGCCATATAAACTTTCTGCCTTTGCACTTGGCTGACTTGGATAATAGAGATGAGGTAAGTTTTTTTTTTTTTTCCATTAATTCCTTCAGTGTCTACATTGTCCTGATTCATTGGATATTCACTCTGTTATTTCAGCTCACCCACTGAAGCATCCCATGTGCTTTGGTTTTAGCTCCCTTTCTTATTAAAATGCAGTCTGGGTTTACACATTGTTTTTACAGTTTACCTTTATGAAGTAGAGAACTCACAAATGTTATTAAAAACCCTCCTAGAAAATAACTTCCAGTAATATGATTCTTTTGATAATCAGGTATCAAAGAGTTAGCATCTATCCTAAAAACAGAACAGGTTATATATATATTCTATATGTATAATTATTGAACTTAATTAGAATAAAATGATGATCTAAGACAATGAGAGGTTTTGAAATACCCTGATTCAAGGTAATGCCATAATTGCTCAGTGTACTTTGAAGGTGAAATATATTTTGAGTATGAGGGTCCTTTTCAAAGTGGTAATTGACATATGGAACATATACCCCTGCCTTCTCTGAAATGTAAAAGTAGAAAATAAAACAAAGACCTCAGAAGCCAAAAGAGAAAAGAAAAAAAGCCTATGCCTTGACTAGACCAGACACACTAACCACTACTGAATAAGCGTTCTGCAGTGTAAACACCATCTGAAACATCAGAACTACGTGCTGTATGCTGCTTGTATATGTATATACTTCTCCATGTGAAGAAAATGTAGAGAAGCTATGTTTTATTTCAACAAACACAACTGTCAAATGAGTTCATGGGGCAGCCATTGTTCCAGGTAATGAGGAGATACCTACCCTCAAACAGGGGAAGAAATAGGCAAGCAAATAAACACTGAAGGTTAGTGTTTAAGATTTTACATGTGTGAATTTCCCTGATAGATCTCTAGTCTCAAGTGATTTCTTCACTTGGATCTATTGCATCAACCAAACTAATCTACAAACAAGCAGACTTTTGCTTACATGGTGTTTGACGTCCAAGTAGTAAATGGTAACACAATAATCTATTCAATACAATAACATCAAGGGTCGCTACCTGACTTCAAACTATACTACAAGGCTACAGTAATGAAAAGAGCATGGTACTGGTACCAAAACAGATATATAGACCAGTGGAATAGAACAGAGCCCTCAGAAATAAAGCCACACATCTAAAACCATCTGATCCTTGACAAACCTGACAAAAGCGATGGGGAAAAGATTTCTTATTTAATAAATGGTGTTGGGAAAACTGGCTAGCCATATGTAGAAAACTGAAACTGGACTCCTTCCTTATACCTTATACAAAAATTAACTAAAGATCGATTAAAGACTTAAATGTAAGACCTAAAACCATAAGAAACGTAGAAGAAAACCTAGGCAAACCCATTCAGTACTTAGGCATGGGCAAAGACTTCATGATAAAACACCAAAAGCAATAGCAACAAAAGCCAAAATTCACAAATGGGATCTAATTAAACTAATGAAAGAGCTTCTGCACAGCAAAAGAAACTATCATCAGAGTGAACAGGCAACCTACAGAATGGGACAAAATTTTTGCAATCTATCCATCTGACAAATGGCTAATATTCAGAATCCACAAAGAATTTAAACAAATTTACAAGAAAAACAAACAAAACAAACAAACAAACAAAAAAACAGCCCATCAAAAAGCAGGCAAAGGACATGAACAGACATTTCTCAAAGGAAGACATTTATGTGGCGAACGAACATGAAAAAAGGCTCATTATCACTGGTCATTAGAGAAATGCAAATCAAAACCACAATGAGATACCATCTCACACCAGTTAGAATGGCGAGCATTAAAAAGTGAAGAAACAACAGATGCTGGAGAGGATGTGGAGAAATAGGAACACTTTTACTCTGTTGGTGGGAGTGTAAATGAGTTCAACCATTATGGAAGATAGTGTGGCGATTCCTCAAGGATCTAGAACCAGAAGTACCATTTGACCCAGCAATCCCATTACTGGGTATAAACCCAAAGGATTATAAATCATACTACTATAAAGACACATGCACACGTGTGTTTATTGCAGCACTGTTCACAATAGCAAAGACTTGGAACCAACCCAAATGCCCATCAATGTAGACTGGATAAAGAAAATGTGGCACATATACACTATGGAATACTATCCAGACATAGAAAAGGATGACTTCATGTCATTTGCAGGGACATGGATGAAGCTGGAAACCATCATTCTCAGCAAACTAACACAGGAACAGAAAACCAAACACTGCACGTTCTCACTCATAAGTAGGAGTTGAATAATGAGAACACATGGACACAGGGAGGAGAACATCACATACTGGGGCCTGTCAGCGAGTGGGGGGCTAGGGGAGGGATAGCATTAGGAGAAATACCTAATGTAGTTGATGGTTTCTGCAAACTACCATGGCATGTGTACACCTGTGTAATAAACCTGCATGTTCTGCACATGTATCTCAGAACTTAAAGTATGATTAAAAAATAATAATCAAGGATACAGAATATTTACTCAGTTCAGTCTCTGAATCTTACCACATCACCTGTCCATCTTCTTTAGGCTCTTAGTACTCTGAGGTCAAAAGTTTCTTTTTATTTATCTTTGAATAAATGCAGGGAATGTGCAAGAGATAGTTACAAAATAAATGAGGAAGTATTCAATAATGAATATTGCTCCTTATAGTGATACCCTGAAAATTACAAGAAATTGTTCAGCTAGGAAGACAAATTAATAGTATTTTAGCAACAATGGTTAAAACTAGGATGTTTAATTATCCAGAATTATCCTAAATCCCTAGGATTAAGGTTAATAGCACTTATTTTGCATATCTTCATAGAGGTAAAGAGCATGAATTCTTGAGACAGCTGCCTGGGTATAAACCCTGGCTCTATCACTTACTAGATGGACAAGCTTGGACAAATTTCTTCCTCTGTGTTTCACAGTTACTTTACCCATAAAACTTGGATAACAACATACTACCTTCCTCATAAGAGGAATTATGAGGATTAAATTAGTGACATGTATAAATTGCCTACAATGGTATGTGGCACATAGTAAACATAATTTCAATTAAGTTAAATAGATAGATATATCAGCACCTCCTAACCTGAGTCCTGAATAAACCTGGTCCCACAAGATACTCTGTGTAATTACATATCAAATATGATTTGGGGAATGTTGCATTTTCTGGAGTCATAATATATATTTATAAATATAAAGTTTTGAAAGGTCATATAGCCAGAAAATCTCGTTTAAATGTAATTACACCAATGTTTCCCAAGTTGAGTTCTGTGCTTAAACACTTTTCCCCTACCTAACAGATCTTACTAAGCCATAGCTCTGTTTCTAGTTAATACAATTTTAATTGTGTACCTGTTACTACTTTGCTTTGTAATTATTTGTGTGTAATTTTACATATATATATAATGTATATATTTTGCATCAAAACTGGAACAAGGTTACGCATTGAGATTTTAATATCATTTGTATTTATTGCTCTACTGCTCTCCTGGATCTCTGTCTTGTCAGAACTCCTATAATAAATGCCGAGCATGCTGATTTCAATGTATTAGAAAAATGTTATTTAAAACAACAAATTCAAGACCTGTGCCTTGAACAGGTCTGTTTTAACTGCTACACACAAAGCCTTTAGCCACACCCATAAAAATGCTGTTTCAGGATAAATGCTTGAGGTGACAGATACCTCATTTACCCTGATGTGACTTTTATACATTGCATGCCTGTCACAAAATATCTTGTGTACACCATAAATATATATACCTACTTTGTGTCCACAAAAATCAAAAATTTTAAAAAGAAAATTTAAAAATGCCATTCAGGCATAAAAAGGCTAAAAAACTGATAGTATTATAAAACACAAGACAACAGAAAACCTATTGTCAAAACCTGGAAAAGTCTCCTTTCAGTTTCAAGGCCCTGAGGTGGACTTGGTCACCTCTAGTATGATCTACCTCAGCATGGAAGGGAACCCCCTGGCTGAAAAGAAGACGGTAGAAGCTTCATCTTTCTCTCCTTTCTTTCCTACCATGCAGTCTCAGCCTTGGTTTATACAAAAACAAGCAAGCAAACGAACAAAAATACAGAAAAAAAGCAGGTAACTTGCTCTTACAGCATGGAGAATACTTCTGAAACAGCCAGGAAATGTCTCTCACATCCTTCAGGGCAGCATCACCCAGAAGGGAATGAGCAGTAAGTTTGCCCCCTTCCATGCACAAACTCCAATATGTATAGCAATTTAAACAATAATAAAAGGAGCATCACAAATCAAAGAAGATGTGTTTAGAAAGAAAAGAGGTTTGAAAAAATTGATATTCCACTTGAGGGAAAAATAAAAGTGAGGATCCCCATTTTAAACTATACATCAGAACACATGACAAAACAGCCTAAGAGGCTGTCCATTATACTAGAGTGGTCAAAAACGAGGACTTAGGTACCTGACAGACTTGGGATTGATTCCTGACTCCATCTCTTCCCAACTGTATTGCTTTAGGCAAGATACATGAATCCTAGACCTCTGAGTCTTCTCAGGTACAATGAATAGAGTGGTATTTTTCTCATTGGAATCAACCTAAGTGACCATCAACAGATGAATGGATAAAGAAAATGTTGTGGATCCATATACAATGAAATATTATTCATCCTTTAAAAAGTAGATCCTTTCATTTGCAACAACATGGATGGGTGACATTATGCTAAGTGAAATAAGCCACACACAGAAAGAAAATTACTACATGATATCTAGAGTCTTAAAAAGTCTAATACACAGAAACAGAGAATAGAACAGTGGTTCTATTCTACCAGGGGCAGGGTACTGGGGGAAATGGGGAAATGCTGGTCAAAGAGTACAAAGTTGCAGTTACGTAAAATGAATAAATCTAGAGATCTAATGTACAGCATGAAAACTAATTTGCTAAGAGAGGTTTCAGGTGCTGTCACCAGAGAAGAAGGTAACTAAGTGAGGAGATGAATATATTTGACTGTTATAATTTCACAATGTATATCAAAACATTATACACCTAAATATATACAATTAAAAATAATCACATTTTACATCTTAAGTATGTATTTTTTCAATTATACTTCAATGAAATCAAAAACTAAGTTTAAAATTTATGATATGTAAAAAACACTGTCAACAGGATGACACTGAGCCACACACTGATAGAAAATACTGGCAAAAAGTGTATATGATAAATAACCGTTATTTAAAATATACAAAGAACTCTTAAAACTCAACAATAAGAAAAAATAAAACCCAGTAAAAAAAAAAAATAGGCCAAACACCTTAACAGATATCTCTCCAAGAAGATATAGGAGATGGCGAATAAGAATATCAAATGATGATCCACATCATATGTCATCAGGGCAAAGCAAGTTAAAATAACAACGAGATACTACTACACATCTATTAGAATGGCCAAAGTCCGGAACACAGCCAACAAATGCTGCAAGGATGTGGAGTAAAAGGAACCCATATTCACTGCTGGTGGGAATGCAAAATTGTACAGCCAGTTTGGAAGAGTTTGGCAGTTTCTAATAATACTAAACATACTCTAGCATGTGATCGAGCAATTACACTCCTTGGTATTTATCCAAAGGAGCTGAAAACCTGCACATGGATGTTTGTAGAAATTTGGCAATTCACAATTGCCAAAACTTGGAAGCAACCAAGATGTCCTTCAACAGGTGGATGGATAAACTATGACACATCCAAAAAATGAAATATTTAGTGCTAAAAAGAAATGAGCTATCTGAAAAGATATGAAATAAATTTAAATGTATATTGCTAAGTGAAAGATGCCAATGTATGATCCAACTATATGGTAGTTTGGAAAAGGCAAAAGTTGGGAGACTTTAAGATCAGTGGTTTCCAGGCATTGGGAAAAGGAAGGCATAAATAGGCAGAGCTATGTGATTTTTAGAGCGGTGAAACTACACTGTATGATACTGTAATGGTGGATACATGGTTATTATACATTTGTCCAAACTCATAGGATATACAGCACCAAGAAAGGACCCTATGTAAATTATGATCTCTGAGTGATAATGTATATGTTCAGCAATTATAACAAATGTACCACTCCAGTGGGCGATGTTAATCATGGTGGAGGGCTATGCATATAGGAAGGTGGAGGGCTATGCATATAGGAAGGTGAAGGGTATATAAGAAATCTCCATACCTTCTGTTCAATTTCACTGTGAAACTAAAACTACTCTAAAAATTAAGTCTATTAAAAAAAAATTAGGCCGGGCGCGGTGGCTCAAGCCTGTAATCCCTGCACTTTGGGAGGCCGAGACGGGCGGATCACGAGGTCAGTAGATCGAGACCATCCTGGCTAACATGGTGAAACCCCGTCTCTACTAAAAAATACAAAAAACTAGCTGGGCGCGGTGGCGGGCGCCTGTAGTTCTGGCTACTCGGGAGGCTAAGGCAGGAGAATGGTGTAAACCTGGGAGGCGGAGCTTGCAGTGAGCTGAGATCCGGCCACTGCACTCCAGCCTGGGTGACAGAGCGAGACTCCGTCTCAAAAAAAAAAAAAAAAAAAAAAAAAAAAAAAAAAAAAATTAAACAACCAATTGGAAAGCACGCACTCCTTTTCTATTTTCTGAAGGAGATTGTGTAGAACTGATATTAATTCTTCTTTAAAAATTTCATAGATTTCTCCATGAAACTATCTTAATTCTTGGAGATAATCTTTTCAGGAGGTTTTTGTACTACAAATTCAATTACACAAAATAGAGAACAAAAATATGCCCAATAACTTTTTATTTAGGTGCAAACACAAAATGAAAGGAAGAGCTTTTTCAACAAATGGTGCTTGAGCAACTGAATATCCATAGGCAAATATATATATATATATTTTAAAGAACTTTGGCCTTAACCTCACACATTTTACAAAAATTAACTCAAATAGATTATAGACTTAAATGTAAAATGTAAAACTATAAACTTCTTAGAAGAAAATCTTTGGGATCTAGGGCTAGGCAGAATTCTTAGACTTGACGCCAAAAGCACAATCCACAGAAGGGAAATTTGATAAACTGGGCTTCATATAATTAAGACCATTTGCTGTGTGAAAGACTCTGTTAGGAGCACAAAAAGACAAAGTACAGCCTGGGAAAAATATTTGCATATCACCACATATCTGACAAAGGACTGGTATCTAGAAAAATAACTCAAAACTCAACAGGAAAGTATCCAAATAACCCCATGGTCAAATGGGCAAATGACAGCAAGATAAATTTTATCAAAGTGGATATACAGATGGCAAATAAGCACATACAATAATGTTCAACATCATTAGCTATTATAGCAATACAAATTAATACCACAATGAGGTATTACTATACACCTATCACCACAGCTAAAATAAAAAATAGTGACAATGCAAAATTGTGGAGCACCTGGATCACTCATAGATTAGTGGTAGGATGGATAATGGTACAGTCACTATGGAAAACAAATTGATTGTTCTCTAAACAAACAAACAAACAAACAAATCTAAACATATGACTACCACACAAGCCAGTAATTGCACTGGTGGGCATTTATCCCAGGGAAATGACAAGTTATGTTCACACAAAAACCTGCACATGAATGTTATAGCAACTTTATTTGTAATAACCCCAAACTAGAAACAACCTAGATGTCTGTCCTTCAAGAGGGAATGCTTAAACGAACTATGGTACAACCATACCATGAAATCCTAATTAGCAATAAAAAGAACAAGCTATTAAAACAAGCAAGAATCTAGATGAATCACTGGAGAATTATGCCAAATGAAAAAACTCAACCCCAAAAGCTTACGTACTGTATGATTTCATTTATATGACATTCCTGACATGACAAAATTATAGAAATGGAGAACAGATTACCTGTTGCCAAGGGTAAAGGAGGGGATGCAGGTGGTAGGGAAATAAGGTGGCTATGAAAGGGCAACATGGGGATTTTTGTGATGAAAAACATGTTCTGTATCTCGACTCTGCCAAGGTCAATATCTTGGTTGTGATATTGTACTATTGCTTTTTAAGATGTTATCTTTGTGAGCAACTGGGTAAAGGATAAGTAGGATCCCTCTGTATGATGTCATACATCTGCACGAGAATCTCCAATTATCTCAAAATAAAAAATTCAATTTAAAAAAAAATTAACTGAATGGCGCATTTAACAATGACCCTATTCTTTTCATTTGTGGCAAGTATACCTCTTTAATATGCCAATGTAAACTTAAGACAACATTATCTTAGGAAATTAGCATTAGCCCTAAACTTACTTGAACTATTTTATAGTGCTTCTCATGAAAATATCAACTTGATTCACAGAAGTCCTTAAGAGGAAAATGTCTAATATCAGAGGAAATGAAGTGCTTAAAGCTCAATTAAATTAAAGATTAAATAATGCTCACAAAGGATTATGGATTCAAAAGAATGCAACTATTTCAAACAGAAAAAAGAAATATTTAAGAAGTAATGAAATAACATGCTATAAATGATATGACATATTGGTGGCATTTTTAAAACCTGCTTAAGTAAAATGGGTATATTCCATTTCTAAATGCTTTAGGAACTTGAATATCTTTCTAGTTAGAACATTTCTCCATGTTAACCTTGCTTAAAATATGTTAACATGCCCTAATTTCCACCTCCCCATTGTAATTGTCTCTCTCCTTATGAAAACATATGCAGACATATTTTAAAATATATTCACTATTTACATTTTCCAATTATCTGCTCATTCTTTTCAACCTGATGATTCCTGTCTTCATAATTCAGTGTTTATTGAAACAGCACTCATAAGGTATCGGTGACTTGCAAATCTTAACAGCCAAGGGTTCTGAGAATCTTGTTTCTTGAGACTTTTTTCTTTGGCCTCTCTGACAGTGTCCACTCCCATCATTCTATTACAGTTTCTACTTCTTTGTATCACTAACTAGACTTTCTGCCTTCTCTCAAGAGCAACAACAATGACATTTGTGAAGCAATATTTTTGCATGCCTTATCTCATTTGCATTTAAGAAGCTTATCATCACGTTTTTTATGAGTGGACAATGAGACACAGATAAGTAATCTGACCCAGATTACATTCAAAGTCATGTAAATCCTAGTCCTCACTTCTTTTCTTGCTATTCTTATTTTTCACTAATCTCATCTACTTTTATCAGTTTGGGTGTCACCTTTATGGAGATACCTTTAAACCATATTGATGATGCACAGATAGTTTCCAAGTTCTGCATTTTTAACTGCCTGTTAGACAGCTTGGCACAAATGACCCAGATACAAAACTCATCAGGTCCCTAACTCAGCATTGCCCATAGAAGTCAGCAGCTCTTAATGTTGCCGTTTTTAATGCCCTGACCATTTCTCTAGTCATCCACATATGAAGCTTGAATGTTAACCATTTCCTCCTTCACATCAAGTCCACTGTCAATACTTACAGATTCCATGTCTTACAACATGATTCTTTCTACCCACTCTCTCCTCTCTAGGGCTCTGTCATCCCTCACTCAACTAGACCGCTGTGTAGCTGCTTACTGGTCTACTGGCCTCAGAATTCTTCCTAGTTACAGTCTATTCTTAAATGACTGTCTGGTTAATATTCCTCATCTGTAGCCTTCTGCTTAAAAGTAATACCTCCAACTGCTTGATCTCCTGCTGTCAGCTGCTTCTGCCAACTCATAATGTGCTTGATGTCAAAACTCAAAAGAAGACTCAAAGTGAGTCAAAAATATTTTTTAGAGTATTTTTACATGCAATTATTTCAAGGGAGCCTATACTTCAGAAGAACTAGTCTTCCAGTATAAAGGACACAGCAGGTATTTAAAGACAAGAAACAACAACACAAGGCTACCAGCTTAGGGGAGGCTGTGTGGGGGTGGGAAAATCCACATGAATAATCTGTTTGCAAGGGTCATCACAGATCTGCAGACATAAACATCACAAAAATGTCTGAGATGTAGAGTTTTCTTTAAAAACTTACCAACTTAAAGGGCTGAAGGCTTTATTTATTTGGGGGACTAGAACTAGACAAAGTAGTCTTCCTTTTTGTTTATTTTAGGGTGTAAAGTACTTTATTTGTAAATGACATTCATGGTATGCATAGACACATGGTGATAGGGTGAGATATCAGCTTTGTTTTCTCATCTACTATGTGGAGCCCTTCTACCTTTCCATTATCTTTTTCCTTTAAACTAGTAACTAGTTGGCTTAGTGCATTCCAAAGAATCTTGTAGTATTTTCTTATTTCTATGTTGCTTTTGCCTCAAATACTTTAGTTACGATCAATTGAAACACTAGCACTTCCTTAAGGTCTATATAAATTCTATCTTAGCAACACTTTGCTGATACTACTTTTCTAAAACTATTATCATTTTTCTTTAATAACACCTATGAATCTTATTTTTTTATTGAATATTTTGCTTTGCCGAAAAGTGTGTATTATCATCTAATTGACAAATTTATTTCTATTTATTTTATAATGGAATTCAATTCGATAGTGTGTCTATACCATCACTGCACTTCTCTAAAATATATAGGCAAAGAGAAAAAAGAAATGGGGAAAAATTAAGGTTTCATAAAATAAAATTACATGTTAGTGCTGTATATGACTGGTGAGGGTAACTACTGGTAAAGGGAGAAAATTAGAATGGTTGTGTGTATACACATGTGAAATGCATTTGTATCTGCCTTCAAGAAACTTACAATAACTAAAAGTGCTCAATAAAGGTTTCATAATAATAAATGCTGACATTTACTGCGTACCTACTATGTACCAGTCATGCCTTAAATAATTTAATTCTCAAAATCACTTACAGAATAGTAATCTAGACACAGAGTGGTAAACGAGCAAGGTTACACAGATAATATATAGTAGATACAAAATTAGAAACTCTGGCCATCTGGTTCTAGAACTCTAACCATTAAGCAACACTGCAAGTTTGAATGGAACTAAATTAGCACATTTTGAACACACAAGCGTGTAAGCATTTAGTCTCTTCCCATTTTCTTCTATTTGGTTACCATGGTTACCTCTTCTACCTTCAGTTAAAGCCAAGATTTTATATGTACCAACCTTTTTTTTTTTTTTTTTTTTTTTTTTTGAGACAGAGTTTTACTCGGTCGCCCAAGCTGGAGTGCAGTGGCCTGCTCTCTGCTCACTGCAATCTCTGCCTACTAGGTTCAAGCGATTCTCCTGCCTCAGCCTCCCAAGTAGCTGGAATTACAGGCACACACTACCACACACAGATAATTTTTGTGTTTTTAGTACAGATGGGGTTTCCCCATGATGGTCAGGATGGTCTCAATCTCCTGACCTCATGATCTGCCTGCCTCTGCCTCCCAAAGTGCTGGGATTACAGGCGTGAGCCACTGCGCACGGCCATTTGTACCAACGACTTTCTGGCTTTGAACTCTGCCAGTGTTTTGCTGAATAGTTGGAAATATGCTTGTAAGACATAAGTGAGATGACCATAAACTATTTCCTAATAAAAACTGACACTTTATTGAGGTTTCTTTGTTAAATAGGTAGCTAGGAGACCTTAGCACCATTACCATGTCAGTGGGTAAAGTTCACTGATTCTAATGGTAACTTAAATGTAGAAAGAAATAGCCTTAATGCATAACATGGTGTTTCTAAGAGTTATATAAATGTGAATTAACCATGTACTTGATTTAAATCTTCTAGGTGTCATGACTAATTTCCCTTTTAATGATTATTACACTACAAAATTTATTCTGATATTCCTAATGTTTCCTTCAAAATAACTACAAAAGTTTACATACCAAAGCTACTATAGCAGCACATATAATACATTGCAACTTTTTTTTGACATTTTCATTGAATTGATACTGCAGTAATCACTGGGTGCTATCATGAGTGAGCAGTGCATTTCAGGAATTATATTTCATAGTTTTTCAGTCTGTAGCACCAGGAGAACAAAATATGCAAAGGCTACCAGAGTGTGTCTATTTAGTCATAGAGTCTATTAGTCTACCATCTCTCATTCCAAGCTGTGAATAATATTATTGAGAAGTGACACTTACATATTCATTATATATGTGTGGACCCATGATGTTGATATATACACACCACTGTTCTGCTTTTCTCCTTTCACCAGTAGTTATCCTCACCAGTTATATACAGCACTAACATTTATTTAGTTTAGTTAATTAACAATTATTTAACATAATTTTATTTTATGAAACCTTAATTTTTCCCTATTTCTTTTTTGTCTTTGGCTATATATTTTACAGAAGTGTAATGTTGGTATAGACACAATATAGAATTGAATTCCATTATAATGGAAACATTCTCCAAATTATTGGCAGTCATAACTTCCATTTTCATTGATTATGTATCTTTTTTTAGATCTTTAGCAATAATTGAAAGAACTTTCATAGATAATTTTAAGATAAATAGCTTTATGCACTAGTATGTTTTTCTACTTTTGAATAATTTTCTTGTTATAAATCTTGGAAGTGGAATCATTAACATTTAAATTATCTTGAAATGATATATTTATCATTTTAAAAAACAAACTTTGTATTGTCAGTGTTAGTGTCTTGATTACTACATTTTTTTCAATAAAAAATAGCAAAGTATATTAGAAGGTTTTCTTTATTCTTTCTAACAATTATTAATAAATGCTTAAGTAAAAACAAAAAAATAAGAAAAGGGAAGGTATACTGAGTTAAGCTATGCTTGAAACTTAAAGCACTTTTATTTAAACTTATGATTTCAAGAATATTAAATTCTCATAGTAAAAAATATGAAAAAACAAAACAATCACTCATGATTCATTCTTCCTTCCTTTACTCTATGTATAAATTTCATATTTAGATATAATAAAAACCCATGTGAATTTCTCGGAGGCATAATGTCTTGTTATAAGCATGATTTTGGTCACTGCATTTTACTAATGTATTCTACTTTACTTAATCATTGGTTCCTAGTATACATATTAGTGTAATTTAAAAATTTTCAGCTCTTAAAAACAGTATTGTAATGAGGGTCAAATTTGTGTACATATTTATGATTATTTTTCCTAGAGGTGATGTTACTACCTACAATTGTAAGTAGTTTTAAGGTTCTTGATACATGGTATCAAATTTCTTTTTAAAAAGCTCTATGAAAAAGCATGGATTAAAAAACAATTTTCTTTTTTTTTTTTTCTTTTCTTTTTTTTTTTTTTTTTTGAGACGGAGTCTCGCTCTGTCGCCCAGGCTGGAGTGCAGTGGCACGATCTCGGCTCACTGCAAGCTTCGCCTCCCGGGTTCACGTCATTCTCCTGCCTCAGCCTCCCGAGTAGCTGGGACTACAGGCGCCCGCCACCGCGCCCGGCTAATTTTTTTGTATTTTTAGTAGAGATGGGGTTTCACAGTATTAGCCAGGATGGTCTCGATCTCCTGACCTCATGATCCACCCACCTCGGCCTCCCAAAGTGCTGGGATTACAGGCTTGAGCTACCACGCCCGGCCCAAAAAACAATTTTCATACATGAAGTAAAATCATTATATGGAATGTGTCACAAATAGCTAATATATGCATACAGGATAGTTACTCTTTAACAATGGATAACGAACTCCAGAAATGGGAAATGAATCAAATGAAGCAGAGTAGGAATAGAGGGTAGGCAGTGCCAAGGATGGAGAAAAAATGAAAACTGTTAATATACATCGTCCTTTGCCTGATTGCACGTTGTACATTGATGAGCTGGTTAGAGAAGGGAGCCAGAAGTGGTCCAAGTCTTTAATTTCCTTCATAATCTTTCTGGATATATATTAGTAGGTTGATTTGGCGTTTATTACTTGAAAACTATGCTGTTTGGCTTGTATGGAGAACACAGTGATTCTTAAAAACGAGTGAAATCTGCTTGAGAATTGGAGTAGTTTTAGAACAGTCATATCAGCAAATTAATAGAGGAGAAAAAAGAAACCATAGATCTGGGATCAAATGCCAAAATAATATAGGGAAAGAATCATACTTTATCATGTTAATTCATGTCTTCCTGTATTCATTCATTAAAATAATCTTTGTTGAGCAAGTATTATATGCCAGGCACTTCTCTAAATGCTAGAGATATGATAATGAATCACAGAGATATAGTCTATATCTTCATGGAGCTTACAGTTTAGTGAGAAATACTGACAATTAACCAGGTAGTTGTATTAGGGTGATGTCAAGCTTAGTGGGATAAGGAAACAAGGACAACCAACCCTGTTCGGGCAGTTAGAGAAAGTATGAGGCCAGTTACCAAGTGAAAACTGAAAGGTAGTTAATGGAACAGAGTGAGTTGAAGAACCGAAATACTGATTATGTAACTTTTGCTGTCCATCCTAAGTCTGGAAATAATAGTACACCTGTTAGGGACTTCTTATTTTCCCATTATGTTCTGGTGGAGAGAGCTAGAGGACTTTAAAACTACTGAGATCTGCGGGGTGCGGTGGCTCACGCCTGTAATCCCAGCACTTTGGGAGGCCGAGACAGGCGGATCACGAGGTCAGGAGATTGAGACCATCCTGGCTAACACGGTGAAACCCCGTCTGTACTAAAAAATACAAAAAAACAGAAAACAAAACAAAACAAAACAAAAAACTAGCCGGGCGAGGTGGCGGGCATCTGTAGTCCCAGCTACTCGGGAGGCTGAGGCAGGAGAATGGCGTGAACCCGGGAGGCGGAGCTTGCAGTGAGCTGAGATCCGGCCACTGCACTTCAGCCTGGGTGACAGAGCGAGACTCCTTCTCAAAAAAACAAAACAAAACAAAACAAAACAAAAACTACTGAGATCATTATAGCCATGGACAACCTGTGATACTAGCCATATTTTAGCAATGCAAATATGGGGATAGGAAAAATAAAGAATCTAAAAAGAGAGAAACAAGCATCTTAACAAGGGAAGAGTAAGAAGAAAGACTAGACTTGTGTAATAAAGATGTTCTGTCCAGTTGCAAATGTGACTGAGTTCACTGTGTAGTTAAACCTGTATTTGTTTCCAACAGGCTTGTTTGGGGGTTTTCTATTTGTTGCTGTTGCTATTTTCTCTTGAGACCTGACAAAGTACCCCCTTTGAGAGTTGTAGAGAACAAGTCTCAGCTAGATGGACCCAACTCAAAATCTAGCCATTATATTGGTGCTAGCCAGGAATAAACTTGATTAGACTGGCCAACCAGGGGGATACTGGCAAGAGGTCTCATCTTCAGCTGACATCTATGAAGAAACTTGGCTTGATGATACCTGGTAGCTTCACAGGGATCATCCAAAGTGTGAGAGAACTTCTCATAGACTTTTATGAATAATAACTGATTTGATTTTTACAATAAGGCTATTTGAGGCCGGAGAAAATACTGCTGTCTTTACTTTTCAAAGAAAGAAACAGATTCAAAGGTATTGAATGTTTTGCCTAGGGTAACCCTTCTAGTAACTGTCATGGCTAGAAGTAAGTCTTCAGATTCTTAAATCTATTGCTCTTTCTATTAATATCAGTTCCTTTAACACCACTGGATTGCCATTCTTTATGAAATGTGATCAGGAAGACCTACTATATACGGGAAAAATTCTTAAAGACTATGGAGACTATATTTTAACTCATTGCAAATGTAGAAAGTTGGATCTTTAACACAAGTTTGAAAAGAAAACAAATTGTGTTTTGTCTGCTATCTAACTTTTCAGTAAGACTCAGCAAAAGCAGTAAGTCTGTGAACATTCTACTCTATTGTTAAAAATTTTATTAAAATGCTTAGAACAATGGGATTCCAAATATGTATTCAACTACTTAAAGTATCACAGAATGAGTAAAGCCAAAGCCAACTTGAAAATACTTTAAGACTCTATGATACCAGCACTTTCTAATGCAATTTAACGTTGATCAATTGAACCTAATTCCACTTAGGGGCCATTGCGAGAAAACACCAAATGACAGATCATTTTTAGGGGAAGATGATCAAACCTAATAAACAATGTCATCCTCAGGCACTTAATTGATTTGCTTTCTGTTATTATTCCCCAATTTGCTTATTATGTTGACCCTCAAATTTCCATATTCAGAAAACTGAACCGCGATTTCCAGGCCAAGCCTTGCTGCTTCTCCCACAGACTTGCAAAACATAATTTAATTATGTCTCTCAGTTTGTTTTTTTTTTAAGATAGTCAATAACTTGGCTTTTTTTCTTCCCCTAAGGAAACATTATGCGCCTCAGAGAAACAAGGAAAAAATTTTAAACATACACTTTGCAAAAATAATTAGAGTTGACTCTTAATTTTCTATGGTAGAGGAAAACAGAGATAGCATGTATGACTGAAATTCATGGACATGCCCCAAATTTCATTTTGAAAAGCAATTTCAACTTCTCATTTAAACAAACCTGTTTTTTGCTGCAAAATTGGTTGATGTGAGCTTTGTTTCTTTCTTGGAGCCTGCCAGAGGGTAAAGCAGGGAACGTAATAGAAGTACCCTCAAACTCAATAATCAATTTCCGAGGAAATGAAAGTTAACCATAATCACTTGGCACTGCATAAAGAAAGAATTCTACAGGAAATGTAAACACAGCTAAAACCATCTGATGTTTATTGTTTTCAGAGTCTAAATGTCCTCTTTAAAACCAATATGTAAGAAGAGTCATCAGATTTTCTTTACCAAGTCTGTGATTATTTAAAACCAAATCATGAATCTACAGATTTAGAAGTATCTCTAGGAAATATAAAAATGAAGATATCATGCTTAATCTCTATATCTCTATGTGATGACATTAATTGGGAGGCTAAATTGAAGCTGTGCATAAAAAGCAGCTTCTCTACTTCCAAAAAAGTGATTCATAATTCTAATTGTTTTTAAGTGCAAAGTGACTAAAGAGGCAAGTTTAAGCTTTAGCTTGTAAGTCTCAAAATGCATTTTCGCTCTATAGAAGTGTTCATTGTTCTGATCCTTCAATGTTTGAAGGACCTTTAAAGAAGGTGATATCATTTGGATGTTTGGCCCCTCCATATTTCATCTTCAAACGTGATCTCCTCAGTGTTCAGGGTGGGGCCTAGTGGGAAGTGTTTGGGTCATGGAATTAGATCCCACTAGATCTGGTTATTAAAAAGAGGCTGGGACCTCCTCCCTCTCTCTTGCTCCCTCTCTTGCCATATGACATGCCTGTCCCCAACTCTTCACCTTATACCATGAATAAAAGCTTCCTGAGATCTTAACCAGAAGCAAATACTGGCATCATGTTCCCTATACAGTCTTCAGAGCCATGAGCCAAAATAAACCTCTTTATAAATTAGCCAGTTTCAGGTATTCCTTAATAGCAATACGAAATGGACAACACAGAAGACAAGACAGATGAAGGCATGCTCTTCTTCTCTGGATACCTATTCAACCAAGGATCTTTTTCCAAAATGGCTGATTTCATCTATCTGAATAAACTGTTGAGACATGTGATAACCATGATTGATGATCTCCACAGCTGTTTTTAGGAAACACCCTCAACTAAATAGCAGTTCTTAAAGTGTGGTTCTCATAGGCCAGGGAAATCAGTTTTATCCGGGAATTTGCTGGATATGAAAAATCTTGTGACCCACCCTGGGGCTATTTAATCTGAAACTCTGGATTGAGGCCTAACAAACTAAATTTTAACAAGCCCTTCAGGTGATTCTGATGCATGCCAATGTTTGTACACACTCCCTTAGAAGGCCTGACCTCTTATCATTGTCTCAAATTTAGGAGAGTCTAACAAAACCAGAACCTCTGGAAACATCTGGGGGGTTGCAACAAACTTTCATCAGTGGCTTTTATCATGCTTAGCCTATAAAAGTTTGGAATAAATGTTTAGCCTTATTCTGAATTATTAGATCACTAAACATCTATTGTCAATACTCATCTTCAAAAATGTTTCATCTTTTACCAATACCTTTGTTTCACCACTTTCTGATCACCATCGATTACATAGAATGTTAAAATTCACATGTTGTATGTTTCTTATTTCGGTCCTTCAGCATCTTTATAATTGGTGAGTAACTTATTTCATTAATGACATTTAAAATTTTTAAATACTTTCGGTCACTGTTATTAGTTAAGATTCTCCAGAGAAACAGAACCAATAGAATATATGTGTGTGTGTATTCAGACACAAACACACACACACACACACACACACACGGATATATAAAGAGATTTGTTATAAGGAATTGGCTCACACAATTATGAAGGTTGAGAAGTCTCAAGATCTGCAGTCAGCAAGCTCGAGACCCAGGACAGCCAAGTACCAAGTACTTTGTCACAGTCCAAGTACCAAGACCTGAGAGCCAGGAAATCTGATGGTGTAGGTTTCATTCCAAAAGCTGGCAGGCTCCAGACACAAGAGAAACCAATGTTTCAGCTTAAGGACAAAGGCCAAAAAGAAGACCAATGTCCTAGCTCAGAGTATCCAGGCAGGGGGAGCTCCCTTTCTCTTGCAGGGAGGTCAGACATTTTTGTTCTGTTTAGAACTTCTACTGATTGGTTGAGACCCACTCACATTGGCTGGGGGTCGGCGGGGGGTGGGGGGCAGTGTTTAGTGGGTGGGCAACCTGCTGATCCAAATGTTAATTTCATCCAAAAACACCCTCACAGACACATCTAGAATAATGTCTGATCAAATATCTGGACAATCCGTGGCCTGGTCAAGCTGACACATAAAATTAACCATTACAGTCATTTTTAAATTACTACTTTTATTTTTCACAGAATTGTATAAGTGTTCTAATATTTTCAATATGCTCATCACTTGGCTCTTATTGGACATGATGTAATTAATATTATGTATAAAGCAACTGTAAATCAAACACAAACACAGTATATGGAAGACACTAACAAATGACCCACTGGCTTAAATTAAAATAGACAATCATGATGACATAGTACACTGCAGATGTTGAGCAGTCAACGATTTTTTGTTATACAGTGTAATACAGTGTACATTTTATATAATAATAAAAGTTTGTGGTTGAAAGTTAATGAGAGACGTTTTTTATTTTTTTTCATAGTGCTAATTCAACTGCAAATACATAAAAATCCATCCAAATAGCAAAGCATTTTTTTTTTTTTTTTACACCTGATTGTGCAGCAGAGTGTTTCATTAATTGACTATTCTGGCACCAGGCAAACTGATTCTAAATCAGAAGAAAACAAGATTTCTTTGAGGTGGAAGGAATTTCAAATAATGAATAGCAAGAGCAAATACTTATGGCATGCTTATTATGCATGAGGTACTAGCTACATGTTAGGCCCCAAGTTTCCCAAATTAATGATTCAAAACTAAACATTCCAAATCAGGCAGCTTAAAAAAAATGGTAAATGTATCTATTCTATACTTTAAATGATTCTATTGGACAAGTTAAATAATGTGTAATTTTTAATATTTTGTCTACCTCTTTTATTAAATCAATGTGAATAAGAAATTCTTTCTTTTCACCTTTGTTATTTATAACTCTGGGAAGATGAGTTACGCTTGCCCAATACAATGGACTAATCAAATTATTGTACACAGAATTAGAAACTACAAATTATCCAAATTGGGAAAGAGATTATATGCAACTATTCAATGTTAAGGCCCAAGAGAGCATATTTTTAAAAGACCATGGAGAGTTGCTAGAGTTTATGCAATGTAATTATAAGTTTAAGACCACAGAAATTGAAATGGCATGGCTGTATAAAGTTTTGAATACATACATAGAAGAGAATGGAGGAAAAAAGTAAGTGATTTGGCATTCCTGAAATATAAAAAGCTCTTAGGAAGAGAAAGTAAACATGTTCAAAATGTGAATAAAGTAGGACAAAATTAGGACAAAGCTTTCTCTTTTCTATTAGATTAAACTGAAACACTATTTTCATAGGTGTCCAAATCTGGGTTAAAAAACTTCAGAACTATAGATGACCGTCAGTAAGTAAATGTGATATAGTAGTTACATTCAGTATTGCTGGGGGTTACTGCAAAGAACCAAAGACATACTCTTTAGTTTTTGTAACTAGTTGCAAATTGACTCCACTTCAAGGCCATAAAAAGAGCCAGGGATCTTTTCATGCCTACAAAATTGAGAATTATGGGTTGCTATTGTTGTTGTTGTCATATTGTGTGTGTGTTTCAATGTGTCATTCTGTGTGGTTAAAAAAAGAGTAAGGTAAGAAAGTTAATGATGGAGACAGCAAGAATAAGCTAGTGCAGGCAAGCAGAGGTAAGAGGAGGAAAGAAAGGAGGGAGAGAAGACTACTGGTTTGGATTTTTACTGATAAATACATTTATTTTATCAAGATGCAGAATTTAAAATCATCAAGGAGAAATCAGAGTCAGGCTTTGCTCCTGATTCTATTTTGTTACAGATTTACATAAGACATTAAATCTGAATCTCACCTAGAAATTCCTATGTTGCTGCCCCACAGATGACGTAATATAAATGAGATCTGTTTAGAAATTGTAAGGCACTAAATATGCAGGGCAAGCCATGAATCATGACCTCCGTAGGTTGTAAACAATCCTGTTTTGATAACCATCATCTTTCTCGTTTTCCAAATGAAAATGAAGTTAAATTAGAGGTGCAGAGCAAGTTAATGATGCACCTGAGGACAGGATTGCAGGATGCGTCCAAAAATCAACTAGTGTTACATGCACACTGGCCTAGTTCCTTCTTTAAACAAGAGATTATTTTACAGACCACATTGTGCCTTATGAATCAAGAATATGGTATATTATAAAACACCATTTAAAAGTTAAAAAGATATTGTTTTCACTGATTCTAAGTCACCAGTGACCTGGCAGTTTTGGGCAAGGGCAATGTCAATAGCAAAGCCATATATTCAGTAATAAGAAGTATATGCAATAGAATCAAAAATTAGAAAAGTAATATTCTCACAAAATCCATTATAAAGAATGAGGTAATTTCTCTTCTAAATGATTCTATGGTCCCAAAAGATATAACGCCGTTATAGAAACACATTTAAACAAACATAAAGCTAAATGAACTCATAATATATGGCTTCTGCTAAGGCAAGACTGTATAAAAGGAGGATAAGGAAAAAACCTCAGTGCTCAAGACAAGAACAAATAAGAATGTTTAGATTCTCACACAGTTTTCTGGGCGATTCAGGCCTTTTCTAATTTAAGCAGCCACCTCATATTTCTGACTGCTTGTTAATTTTATACACTCCAGGAATCACTCTTTTAACCTGAAGAATTGTTTTATTGGAAAAGCCAACTTACAAAATTAATTCTTCTCTAAAACTATGTTTTTTTAAAGTATGCATCTGTATGGCCACTGTTAATGCTAAGAAGTGAGAATTGAAGGGAAAACCAGAGATTATTTCAGCTCAATCCAGTGTCACAGTTGATTTTAACACAGTCTGTATCTGGTACATTTTTGAAAAACAGGTGTTTTGAGTTTTTTATTTTTATTTTTTATCATTTATTTCACAAAAAATTATATTATATTATGGATGAGTAACCATAACTAGTATCTTTAAAGAAATGTGGTTCTGTGATGAATGTGGATATTATACTAATGTTAGCATCAATGCATTTTAATGTTGTATTAGTCTTTTCAGGACTACTGTAAATAATGAATATGTATTTAATAGCTGCTTTCTTGCCAAATACATTGAGGCATTTTCTTACTAAACAAATAAAGCATTCCCTTGATTCAAAATTTTATGCTTCATGTAGTACTCATGATAGGGGATGAAAAGGCCTGATAGGCTGTTATCCTAGCTGTTTTAAGATAATTTCCCCAAGTTTGAGTCAACATAACTCCGTTTAAACAGTTTTTTTTTTTAACTTCCCATTTTCCCTCATTTCATACCTCATTCCTCATTCCTTCCTTTCTTTTCCCTCATTTTCAGACCTTCTTTAAAAGTACATTGACAGGAAAATGTAAGTTGAGCTCCATTACATAGGGCCTGCTTTGAACATGGCACAAAATATTATTTGCAGTTAGATAGTAATATCAGTCATACTACTTTGTTATACTGTAGGTTTTATAATTTACCAGTTGTGTTGATCTGGCTCTACTAAGTCTCTTCATACTTTAGTATATATCAGGTTTTTATATAAAAGATTTACATATATAACATATATAAATGTACAGAAGCCTATCTTTTTTCTCTGTTTTATAGTAACATAATTTAGATTTACAGATGACTTTTAAATGACATATGAAAGTACATTTTTCATGCTTTCTTTTCAGTTAAAGAAAAAATTTTTAAATGAAACATCATTGAATAAGAATGGTACTTAAAGTTTAAATGAGTCAGGCACATAGTTTTGTGAAGATTGGTCTTTTTTATCATTAAAAAAATAAGCATTTATCAACCAATTACCATGGCTAAGGCATTACGTGCAAGGCTTGTGTTTGATGACTGGCATTTGCAACCTCACATGATTTCTTCTGAGTTAAGGAATCTTCCCATAAGAATTATTGTGGATTTACTGGGGATTCTTCTACTAGAAAATTAAAACACTTTGGCATTTATTACATCATTTCGTCCAATCCTCTGAGTTTTTTGAATGAGAAACATGGCGTCCAGTGATATTAAATGAGTTGCCTGAAGTTAACACTTTCTGATAATCCCTTACAATCAAGCAGAAAAGCTAGGGCTCTGTGTAGTACAGAGTCTGGAGGAGCTGTCAGGAGACAGGGCTCTGGTACATGGCCTCAGGGCACAGACTGACCCAGAAAGCAGAACTAAAATCTAAGTCCTAGTCATGGGCAAGTGTGGGATGTATGGAAAACTTCCAAGAAAGGGGCAAAGGAAAAATTCATATTCAAATTCAAGTACTGGAGAAGTAGAACTGATCTAATGAAGCCTAGGGAGGCAGTACTGATCAGAGAGAGAATGCTTTTTATTGGATAGTTGGACTAAGAAGAGAATGGAGTATTGGAAAACTAATTTCAAAATCCAATGGGGTTTTCATAAATCTCACCTTTTGTCTTTTAAAATTTTTATTGGCAATTTTACATAGCCTACTACTCTGTTCCTCTTGAAATAGTCTCTGTTTCCTAGAATATTCCTGCCTTCCATACTTATGCCTATGGTACCACTCACACATGAAAAGGCCTCACCATCCTTTAACCAGTCAACATATTACCTGCTCTCCACTCAAAGTGATCTTCCCCTTTATCCCCAGCGTTTTTATTACTTGTATAACTCATTTGGAAAGGGATTGTACTCATTAGTAGGGTGGTAAGGTTTGCTCAGGATAAACTTAGTTTATTCCTGTTGTTCTGATGTAGTTATTAGTCAACCCCTTTCCTTCTGTAATGGTTTGGATAATAAGTTATATGGTCACTTAATTCCTTTAGTATTTATTCTTTATCTCCTAACCTAACCTATATCTTTCACATTAGACCATAGCTGCATGTAGTAGATGCTTGATCATTTTGCCTGTTGATTCCTTGAGTGATGAGATACCACGGTCCTTATCAATATAAAGTCCTACCAATCACAGGACAGCTTTAATAATTACAGTATTTATTTAGACTCATTATGTGAATTTTAACCATATTGTCCAAATGACTATAGAAATAAGGATAAAATTACAGGGGTATTTGTGTTGTCTCTTGTTTTATTTTTGGTATTTATCATTCTGAAATATAGAGAACATTGCAAAAAATAAAAAGGAAGAAACGTCATTCCACTTTCAAAAAAGATCCCTCTCCTCACCAAATTACTTATTCCAAGTGAGCAATTTCTCTGACCTAATGATATAACTGCTAAGCTTTCTAGCTAATTTCTATCAGGAATGCCATTTCATTCATTCATTCCTGCTTAACTCCTAAACAAAGACAATTTAGACTAATAGTGAGACATTAAGTGTGTCTACTTCGCCCTCATTCTGCCCTCACCCATGAAATTCTGTGAAATTCTACTTTTCAAGTTTCAGCTCAGATGTCACCTCCTTTGTGCACCCTTTCCTTTCACTCTTTTCTCCTCCTTTCCCTTCTCTGAGAGAGCGAGGCATCCCTACATCTGTGTTCTTACAGTACCTTATACATATTGATATTATAGCACTTATCACATTGTACTGTAATTGTTTACATGCCTATCTGCCCCATTAGATTGATCTCCTAGGAGTCAGAAACCAAATCTTTTTCATTTGTCAATTCCCAGCTTCTAGCCAAATGTCCCAATGCCTAGAACATATCATGGTTTTAGCAAATATTTGTTAGATAAATGAATCAGTGATTCAAACACTTTTAAAAAGTTATCAAAATGTTAACTAATGCTCTGTATATAAAAGACATTACTATCCTAAATGAGCACAGCTCTATCCTAATAGTGACATACGTACTGTTTATAAATTTTGTATTAAAGAGCCTTTCAAATACAGAAAGTGTTCGTGATCACAAAGTCATTCTGATGAAGTGATGGACAAATGACTTCCAAAGAGAAAATGCTATTCTGGAATTTACACGTAGAAAAGACAGGTAGGAGGAAGCACCTGCAGCAGTGTGAAATAATGTAATGGAACCATTAACATCTAGGAGGCAATACCAATGGAGGGAAACTGATCAGAGATGAGGTGCTTTCATTTTTAACAACATATAAGGAAACTGTGCCCTAGATTAGGGCCTCAATGTGTCAGTTCTCTCTACATTTTGCCCACCACAGAAGCAATCAACAAAGCAAACAATGAAGTCAGCATGGTCAGCTTTGTTCAACAACCAGTGAGAAAATAAGTCCAACTGGTGATTAGACATTAATAAAATCAAATCAAAAGCAAATAGTGGCATTGAGGTCTTTTTTACCTATCTTTACATTTTATCCAAATAGAGACATAAAATGAAAACAACTAGATATGCATATTTAATTGCAACTTTTAGCCATAAGTTATCTCAGTCCTCTCTTGATGACTATGCCACCTATAGCCTCTGAAAAATAATGACGTGCTTTCAATTCCCCAGGTCCTTTCAATAGAGAGGAATAACTCAAGAAACATTTAGATTAATGTTTATGTGCATAATCTCCTGCGTATATATGATGTCTGTGATATTATTTGGGTATATACAGCATGTATTGAAATGGAGTATAATGAGTTATCATTATATTATTTCCCACTAATTGAATACTAGGGTTCCTTAGGGGAAGTACCTAATAAGTGTGGTTACCCTCAAGAACAAAGTGCGCTCTCTTAGGTTTGGGGTTTGTAAAAGTGGAAAGTAGGGAGCAATAAAGGAACAGGATTGAGAAAGAGAGGATATATTTTACAAAATCCTAGCTGGCCTTTTAGAGTTCATGTAACAGAACTAGAAGGAACCATTTGAGACCACTTTCTTATCCACTTCCTGCTTCTAGACAGGATTATATTCACAACATTTCCAGTATGAAGGGTAATCCTGTTCTTAATATCCTCTGAAGGAGATTTAAACACTTTCATTTGTAACCTATGCTGAGTTTTGACCACATTCATAATCAAATCATTCTTTGTAGAGCTGACCTAAATCCCTCTTAACCCAGTAGGAATTCATTTCCTATCTGTGCTCCGTAGAGGAGTAAGCTTATCACCTTCTTCCATATAGCCTTTCAGACACTTGGTTAATAAGTCTTGGGTCTGGAAAAGGCCTGAGAGGGCTGGGATAAGCACTAAGCTCAATGGATCTTGATGGAAGCTCATACTTCGAGGGTGGTCCTAAAAGTGACTCTTAATTCTCAGGGTCTTACACTGACAAGCCATGGCTAAGGGAGGGTGATATTGTAGGATCATCTCATTGGAGCTACTACTGGCGTCCTGGACAGACAAGTTCTTTGTTGGTGGGATTATCCTGTTCATTGCAGGACATTTAAAATGCCTGCCTTCACCACCAGACTCCCCTCACAAAATGCTAATAGCACACGCTCTTCAGACATTGCAGCAACCAGCAATACATTCTCCATATCCACATTTCCAAGTGCCTCATTATGGGGTGAAACTGCCCCTGTTTGAGACCCATGGGTCGATAACCCCTAGATGTACACTTATCAATTAGGCCAGAATCAATCAGTTTGTATATGTGGAAGGGACAAGTCAATACTTTTCTTTGGTACATTTCAAATAGACTTATACTCTCTCTCATATTCCTGGTCTGTTATAAACCCAAAGAATAAATTTATAATAGCAACAACTGTTACTAATTATCTATTACCCAGTAGATTCTGTTTGTCATTTTTATATATTGTATTATACAACCATATTTAGATAAAAACTAATATACGCATTTTAAATATGAAGAAAATGAGGATCAAAGAGATCAACTACCCTGTTTGCAGCCCCCAAGATGAGAACCGATAGAACCACATCTACATCTGTCCACTTCCAAAGCCCTTACTCTTTTCAGAACATCAATCTGTAATATATGCCGCCATATACGTTTTGTAATATATGCTGCCAATCTATAATATATGCTGCCATATATTTTTCTATGTGGGTCCCATGCACAGGAAGGAGACCTGGGGAGAAGATAACAGTATGCATGTGTTAAGTGAAGTCACAACCATGAGGAAGGTTACTCAGAGACTTGACAGAGTAAGGAGAGAAGGTAGTCAGTGTCACAACCCTAGAAAAATAGCAGAGAGACTCGAGTCAGGGAAAGAAGGAGAGGAAGAATTTTCATAAATGTATTTCTCATAAAAACCTGAGACATTAATTTAGAAACTTCAGAATCACAACTTTTACATGACAACTTAATTACACTAACATCTTACTGCCGTGGTGAAGATGTGCAAAAGAATTGTCTTCAGGGCAAAGACAAAAATGCAATGACCAAGTAAATGTTCTTCTTTTTTTAAAATCTGTACTCCTATATATATATTTTTAACTTTAAGAAACAGCAATTTTAATTCCCAACACAGAATTAAAATATTAATTCTAAAGTGTAGGTAGGACAGATTCTAGTTTTAGTCTCTATTTCTATCTTCCAATAAATAAATATTTTGTTTCAGGAAATAAAATTTTGGAGTCAAGATATACACAAAACTGTTCGATATTTTACGTACATAAACATGAAATGCTTAAACTTCCCCTTGGGAATATAATTTCCAATTTTTCTTTATTGATGAACTCTGTTTTAAATTATACTTTAAGTTCTGGGATACATGGGCGGGACATGCAGGTTTGTTACATAGGTATTCATGTGCCATGGTGGTTTGCTGCACCCATCAACCCGTCATCTACATTAGGTATTTTTCCTAATGCTAGCTCTCCCTTAGCCCCCTACCCACCGACAGGCCCCAGTGTGTGATGTTCCCCTCCCCGTGTCCATGCGTTCTCATTGTTCAACTCCCACTTGTGAGTGAGAACATGTGGTGTTTGGTTTTCTGCTCCTGTGTTACTTTGCTGAGAATGATGGTTTCCAGATTCATCCACGTCCCTGCAAAAGATATGAATTCATCCTTTTTTTGTGTGGCTGCATAGTATTCCATGGTGTATATGTGCCACATTTTCTTTTTCCAGTCTATCATTGATGAGCATTTAGGTTGGTTCTAAGTCTTTGCTATTGTGAACAGTGCTGCAACAAACATACATGTGCATGTATCTTCATAGTAGTGGAAGACACAGTGGCAATTCCTCAAGGATCTAGAACCAGAAATACCATTTGACCCAGGAATCCCATTACTGGGTATATACCCAAAGGATTATAAATCACTGTACTGTTGATGAACTCTTAAGAGTATCTTTTTCTTTTCTTTATGGGTATTAAAACAAAAGGAAGATGATAAAAACAATCCAGATTTTCAAAATTTAAAACTCTTTCGCTTTATTGTGTGTTAAGTATTCTTTTCAACCACCTCAAATCTTTTGTGGCTCTTTATAAGAACAATAAGAAGTAGATTATTGCTAAATTTTGAGAGAATCTAACTTGTAATAAATCCAGAAGTGAATTATGGAAGAAAATATGGACAGGCACTACTGACAAATTTGGCTAGACAAGGACCCATGAAAAATGCAATGGTGATAAAGTTGGTTGTGAGGAACCTAGAACCTGAGTCCTGAAGTGTTTATAGTGAGGAGGGCCATTGAATATTTGTGAGTAGAGCAGTGACTCTTGTTGTCTTATCCATCATAAAGGCAATACCAATCAGGAGGACCTATTTAGAGGCTATTGCAATAGCACTACAAGATGATATTAGGGTGGAAAGAGCTAATAGAAACAGAAGAATGAACAGAGGGTTTGCATACATATCAGGAGACTTGGTATCATAGAAGGCAAAGAAAGGCAGCCTATGAAGAAAGATGTCAAGGGTAGAGTATGACCAAATAAGAAGTGGCAGAGGAAAAGTTATTGGATTTACTGATAAGGGAGTCACTGATGAGTTTTGAGAAAGTTTGTAAGGGCTTTTGGAAGATGGAGTTAGAAAAGGGATACAATTTTCATCATTGTCCAGCAATCCTGGTTTCCTAATCCTGCTTTAATGAATTTAGCATTGATTCTATGTCCTGAAATCTTCAAGTATAGACTATTCTACAAGTAAATTTTCCATCATCTTTTCACATTCTTTCCTTATTCCACGTCCCAGACACTGCAGTTATTCTCAGTTCTTGGAGTATTATAATTCCATATTCGGTCCCTAATCATAAGATCACTCATTTTTTTTCACATGAGCCTATTACTCTGCAAACAGTGTCTCTGTTGGGGCTGTTACTGAATACTAATGTTTCTGTCTCTTTGGTGGAGAACAGTACACTGTAACTTGAAAAGTAGTAAAACAGCTGATAAAATACCAGTTTTTGTCTGGCTCTTGTATTGACAAAAACACATTTAAGATCTTTGTGTTAAACTTACAGATAATTTTAAATGTTTAATAAGATTAACGGGGCTTCTCCCAGTGATACAACAGAAGGGGCAGGGTGCAGAGCTCTGAACCCTCTAATCACGTAAGGTTGTTTTTCATAGCCTTCATGCCAGATGCTCTTTCTGGACTGGCTAAGCTCACTATAGTATATGTATATAATAAGGATCCATTATGTCATCCTCAAAATACTAAACATTGTCCAAAAAAAGAGCCTAAACATAAATGTGTATTATACTCATTATCAATAGATTCTCCAAACAGATTTCATTTTACAAACTAGGCCTTGTATTTTTTGTAAAGCACATTAATTACGGTAAGCTTTCTAGGAAAGTATCAAAGAAGAGAATAATTAGTGACTCTCAGGTTTGCTGTTTGGAGCTAGGGATCACAGCCTATGATCCCCCAATTAACACTCACTTGGAACAGATAAGCTTCAAATAACAAACAATGACTACTTTGGGTCACTTTCCTTTGTATGACTGGGTGGGAAGCATGTCTTTGATCTCTAACACAGATCCAACTGCAGAACCTCAATAAGGGCTCTTTGGGAGCCACTGGTTTTCAGAGTTTCACGTTGTCTAGGTCTATAAAAGAAACACTTATGGATATAATGTGTTTCTTAGTTGAAAGATAAAATTCACATTACCCTGAAGTTTCTGGTTGATATCTACTTCTCTATTATTAAAAGAGGTCAGTGGATAGCTGAGGAATGGAATGAAAATAAAATGGAAATGTATGAACAAGAGTCAACTTTTCCGTTGCTTCTGGGGAAAAAAAAGTGTTTTTTTCTCCCTAAAACTTTAAAGATGTAGCTGTGATATGCTCTGCATAACTAATATTCAGTATCTCTGTTCCACACGTATGCAAAATTATTCAGAAATTCTACATTGGCCAAAGAAATTTCAGAATGATGGCAAATAACGCATATGAAAGCAGGCAGGTAATTAGTACAAATAAAAGCCATTACTATAACATTGTATTTTTAACATACAGAGGAGCCTGTGGTACCAATACAGCCATAATTTATATTAACAGGCTTTCTCATACTACATTTATGAGGCTGCATATAGCAGGACTGATTTAACACATAAAGTATTTTATTTGTGGGCTGGATGCCCCATCTCAGCCTTAAATGTTTTTGTCAAAGAAGTTTTCACAATGGTGTCTCTTAACACCTGTTTTTAATACCTCCTCCTGCCCAATTTTCTTTCTTCATGGACTTAGAAAAAAGTGCAAAAGCTTTTCTAATGTTGAAACTCACATCATTTATTCCTGGCAGAGTTTAAGGCTGTCACCCCAAGAGCTGCCCTTTTTGTTAATGAGAATAATTGATTTCTGTCCCAGTAATATATTTCATTGTATATTTTGGATCATTCTCAGGTGTCCTCTAAGTTTTTTTTCTTTTCCTTCTGGCTCAACATATCAAGTCAGGTTCACCTTTTCTGACAAACCTTGTTTTCTAAGAATTTTATCACTTTTGTTTTTCTGCACTCCAATTTGTCACTGTCCTTTTTTCTTTTTTTAAGCAGCCCCACATGAGTAAAATCCTCTAGAGATCATTTTAGCAACAGCTAGAGAAAGTACAAGAGCATAATTTTTAAGTTCATTTCCAGTTTTTCTGCTTAAACAACCAACAAAAAAGCACACGTGGTTTGTTCTACATTGGTGTGTAAGGAGGGGAACCTCTCGCCTCCTTACACACCCATCACCAGGGCTACCTTTCAATCAGCTCTTCTTCATTAATATTAGTAGGGGAAACCATCTGTGTAATTTGTGTCCCTATATTAGCCGGACAGAGGGAAATCACGCAGTTACATGTGTTTTCATCACAGGCTTCTCCCCATCCCAAATTATAGCTGTTAGTTTCCCAAAGGAGGAAAATTGAAAAAAAAAAAAAAAAAAAAAAAAAAAAAGGAACAGATGAAGAATTTTATAGATGGAATTATATCTGAAGGCCAGCTGTATTTACATCTCTTTAGCCATCATAATGTGATCCGAGGCTATGACGTTCAAAATATTGTTCAGCAGAGTGCACATTTCTGAAAAAGAGCAGATTTAGCTATCTTCATGTGGCAGCCTACGGGAGGACTATAATAAAAAAGAGAAGTTAGTTTTATTCTGTGAAAGTCTAGAAGGAGGAAGACACAGAAAGCAAGCACATACTAAACTCAGCAAAGGGAAACCCTTGCTAATAACTAGAGGTGACTAAAAGTGAAAAACATTCCCCTTCAGAGGTGCTAAGTTCTGATACCAGCAGCATTCAAGCAGGGGTGAATGAGTTTCATTATTGAGAGATGTAAGTAAAAGTTTTACATTATACTGGAGACTGGGCTAAATCACTGGTTTCCAAAAGTTGTGGTACTCAGTCCAGCTGCACTGCATTAGAGCTTAGTTAAAAAATAAATACTGAATCCTCCCCTTCAAGGACTGACTCATACCTTTGTAGGTGAGACTAGGGAAACTGGCATTGAACACACCCCTGGTGAATCCCTGAACACAGTCAGGTTTTCTTCTCACTCCTACGCAGAGATGACTCCTGAGACCCCTAGCTGACCCAAAGCTTTTACTGTTATCGATTATACTATCAGGGGTATAAAAATGCTATATACCACATGACTCACCCCTGCTTTAATTCATGTGTCAGCTCTTTGGGTCTCAGAGTCCCCCTGTTAAGGAGCTAAATATAGTCACATAGAGATAAACTGTAGCTTAAAATACATGTGTGAAATGTTGTTACAGGATTTGCAATGTCCTCATGAAAATGTTAATTCCTAAAAATTAGAAATGCTAGGCATAATTTTTAAACATGTAGAGCATGGAACGTACAGAAGCGACAGATACTCAGCTCAGCAGAGACGAGACCATACCTGCATAATTTCCTACAGTACCTTGTCCAATGTGTAGCACAGAAATGTTGTCCAATAAATGTATAATGAATACGTTAATAATTTAACTTAAAAGGTTGCCATGACATCTAATTTTTCTGGATAACTGAAGGGAAAACTGAACTTTTAAAGTGCAAAATGAGCTTATAGACTGGATGCGGTGGCTCACGCCTGTAATCTCAGCACTTTAAGAGGCCGAGGCGGGTGGATTATTTAAGGTAAGGAGTTCGAGACCATCCTGGTCAACATGGTGAAACCCCTTGTCTACTAAAAATACAAAAATTAGCTGGGCAGTATTGGTGCACACCTTTAGTCCCAGCTACTTGGGAGGCTGAGGCAGGAGAATCACTTGAGCCTGGGAAGCAGAGGTTACAGTGAGCTGAGATTGGGCCACTGCACTCCAGTCTGGGCGAGAGAGTGTGACCCTGTTTAAAAAAAAAAAAAAAAGAAAAAGAAAAGAAAAGAAAAGAAAAAAAGCAAACAGAAAAACTTATATTCACATAGCAAAATAAGCGTGGGGCTAACAAAAATAATGTATTCATCACATTTAGCATATTAAAGAGTGTGTAGCTTTGAAAAAATCCCATGTTTATTTAACCTCTTGATTTGTGTTTAACCTCATTTTACAAAGGCTTTGTGGTAGCTATACTAAATTACCCAATGTAATGATAAAATGAGCTATCACCTATTTTTTAGCCTTTCACCAGAAGGTCAAGGTCATTTAAAATTATATTACTGGTCTCCCACTTAGCGTTTGGCTGAAGTTGTCTGGCTCACTATGATAAACGAAAGGACCAACCAATTATTTTCTTCCTACCAAAAACAGATTCAAGTTCTTATTAAATATTATGTTTCAATATGTTTAGTTCTGGCAGCCTTAACAATTGGTTTCTTTTTTATGAAGACAAAAAAATGTGGTCCTAGATTAAATGTCTGAAATAGTACAAGACTTTTAAAAGAAAAAAAAGAACACACATTAGACGAAGGGACCACAGATTTTTGACCTTTTATCTCTACTGAAAGGATCATTTAAATTCACTTAATTCTTGTGGTTCACAGAAGTATAAGAATGTACAATGAAAAGCATGAACACTTTTTATCAGTGCGAAGTGGAAAGGAACATGAAGAATAAGCATTGACTCCTTTGAAGTGAAAGGTGAAGTAACACATCCTATCCCCAACATGGCTAAGAAGAAGTGTGAATAGAAATAAATGCTAATACAAGATTTACAAAGATCTTCTGCTTCACAATTTTTATAATGTTAAAATACAACTGACAAATGTGTCTCAAAGATAGATAAAATAGAAAGGAAGAAATAATTATCTCAATAGTTTACTGTGATGGATCCCTGTTCCCATAATAGGCTTAGGGTTTGTCAATAGAAGTCTATGAAAATTTAATAGTCCAGGAAAGTTAAAACTATTTTTCAGTACTCTCTTTCTTTAAATAGAAGATATCAAAGTTGCTTTCACACTGTCAATTGGAGTTTTGTATCTAGAAATATCTTTGGAATTAAGCCAATATTCTTTCACTTTGGTCTTTCACAATACAAAGTAGTGTTAACCATAATTTATGGAATTAGAGATTGAAGTTGAAATATGACATTAGAGTGTGAGAAATTTTAAAATTTACATATTACATTTTAGTAAATGTTTAAAATTATCTATCCTATTACAAAGTTTGACCACTCTAGTTCATAGATTATAGCCATGGTACAACCCAATAATTCTAAGATATATGTTGAAAATTCTGTAATATTCTCAAAACTCAATATATTACTTTTAGAACAAAGAGCATTTATCATAATTATTCCATATTCTATAAGCTGATATTATCAGGAAAAAAACATTCTTTTAAATTTTCAAATCAAGGTGCAATTTAAATAAAATGCTCCAATTTTGATTTGTTTTTCAAATACATACATCTATGTAACCTCCAGTCTAATCCATCACCTGAAATGCTCCATACTCCTTTGCAGTTTTCTGTCTCTCCCACATGACCCTCAGGCAACTACTAATCTGCTTTCTGTCACTATAGATTAGTTTTGCCTGTTCTAAGATTTCATATAAATGAAACTACACAATGTGTATCTATTTTGAATCTGGCTTTTTTTTTTTGGTAAGCTTAAATGTTTTGTTAAAATTTATCCATGCTGTTATGTGCATCAGTAATTCAATCCCTTTTATTAAGTAGTATTTCATTGTAATAAGATATCACAATTTACGTGTTCACTCAGTTGTATTTGTGTTGTTTCCAGTTTGGGGCTCTTACGATTACAGCTGTTATGAACATTCCTACGTAAGTCTTATTGGTAGTATTTCTTTTGGTTAAACCGATTATGCAATTTTAACTACATGTTTATCTTTCCAATAATTGAAAAGCTATGAATGTGGTATACAGAATTCTCATGCAAGTATCATAACAGGATATGAAATCATGTTTTGCAAGAGTTATTAAATACGAACTTTTCCTCTATCAAAACCTTTCATTTGGCTTTAGATCTTCTTTCTTAGGAAAAAAAAAATCCCAAATATTTAAAGAATTTGAACGTACTACATTTTGTAATTTTTGTTTTCCTATCTTTTAATTATTGACAAATTTCTATACAATTTTAATATACATTAAAATAATAGAATTCATTCAAAGATACACTTAGCAAATGTGCTAACCACCCTGCTCACAATGTGGCGAACTTGAGGCAGGAGTGAATCTCACAGGTAAACCACAGAGCAGCATGTGAGTTTCCATAACACCACGTACAAATTTCACAACAAGGAAGGCTGACAGTTTTGCTAAATTCCCATTCCTCTCTGATCGCTGCTCCCTGCCCAACTCTCATCATAGCATTAAGAAACAAAAATATTTATAAAATTTGAAGAACCATAGACATTAGCTTGAGAACGTGCTGCCAATCCCCAGATACTTTTTGTCTTTTTTTTTTTTTTTGAGATGGAGTCTCGCTCTGCCGCCCAGGCTGGAGTGCAGTGGTGCGATCGCGGCTCACTGCAAGCTCCGCCTCCCGGGTTCACGCCATTCTCCTGCCTCAGCCTCCAAAGTAGCTGCGACTACAGGTGCCCGCCACCGCGCCCGGCTAATTCTTTGTATTTTTAGTACAGACGGGGTTTCACCATGTTAGCCAGGATGGTCTCGGTCTCCTGACCTCGTGATTCGTCCGCCTCAGCCTCCCAAAGTGCTGGGATTAGAGGCGTGAGCCACCGCACCGGGCTTCTTTCTTTCAACATTTCTAATCTATATCTAGGAATAGAGAGTAATTGTAGAACACTGGGTGAACTACATTTGTTTATATTGTTGTACAAGAGAGAATACACAAAAGATACTGAATATAGGAATTATTCATGTTTTGTTTCTACTCAGGGCTTTAGATTTAAATTCTGTCCCTAAGGATGTCCCATTATTTCATTGACTGTAAAAGCAAAAACATTACTACTGGCCTTTCAGGAGGCTTCTTTCACTGAATTAAAGAAAAAGGATTTTTCAATTTTTACTTAGTAGTCTTCATTCAATAAACCTGCTCTTGTTTCATTTAAGTCTAAGTGGAAGAGAGGATGAGAACTTTTTAATGATTGCTTAAATGCAGGTCCCTTAAAAATATTTCCTGAATAGTCACCCTAAATGGAGTACTCAGCAGATGAGCAAGTAGAGTAAAAAATGGTATGAGAATTCCTTCCCGATCTTAAATCCTGTGAGTTTAACTGTAAAATGACACTGCCTACAAAGCTGCACTAAACATGCACATTCATAGAACACAACATTTTCACACGGCTTGCAAGGGTCTTTACAATGGCCTTGACTTTCCTTTTCCATGTTCTTTTTAATTAATGAGCTCATATTCTACCTTCCATTTCTTTAAAATGATTCTTAAATCCTTACCTCTGTGACTTCTAACATGCTATTCCCTCTGCCTAGAATACTTTTTAACCTGGATAAACTTTATTCCTTTTTGAGGACATGTAAAGACTTCATCTTATCCAAGAAACCCTGAGCCTGGGTTAGGTACCACTCTTATGTGCTTTCATATGGCCCTTCTAGTTGCTACTTATTTCACTCTGTTATCATTTGATATCTCTTGACGTCTTAACATTCCCTACTAAGTGCAAGCTCTATGTGTGGCTTGATTCCTGTTTTATTCCTGGAGTTTATTGTAGGGCCTGGCATGCAGTGGACATCTTATGAATATTTGTAAGATAATGAATGAATGAGGTTGAATAGACCAATTACTGGGAAAATGGAAAATAACAGGGTGCTTAGATGAATTAAAACAGGCTCCCTGAAGTGGGTGAGAGCCTTCATCCTGATTTTAAAGAGAATGAAATCTAATGACTGGTATAGAACAGATTGGTGTATGATAGTGTATAAAAAGGTATGTACAAAAGTCATATTCTAGGAACTGGAAGAAGTTTAGCTTGACCAAAAGAGCAGACTCAAAGTGCAAAACTAGAGAAATTGAGTTGAAAAATTAAAAATCAGTGGCAGGCAAAACCATGGAGACAGTAAAAAAATCAGCTGTTGCCAGGGGTTAACAGGGAAGGGGAGATCAATCAACAAAGCACACAGAATTTTTAGGGAAGTGAAACTACCCTGTATGATACTATAATGGCAGATACATGTCATTATACATTTGTCCAGTCTCACAGAATGTACAATACCGCGAGTGAACCCTACTGTTAACTATGGACTTTGAGTGATAATGATATGTCAGTAAAGGCTTATCGATTGTAACCAATTACCACTCTGATGGGCATGTTGATAATGGGAAAGGTTATGCATGCATAGGGGCAGGAGAAAGTCTCTGTACTTTCCTCTCAATTTTGCTGTAAACCTAAAACTGCTCTAAAAAAAAAAAAAAGTCTTTAAAAAACTCAGTGGTGATTGGTGAAGCATTCGAAGAACTGAAAGCTAAAGATTTGTATTAAAAGCAATACAAGTAAGCAGGTTTTTACATAGATGGATATCCTGCTGAAAATGATCTTTGAAGAAGAAACATTAATATTTAATCATGTTTGTAAATAAATACACGAATGAAACTACGAATGTGAACCTGTAGACTGCAGGTCATAAAAGAAGAGACTGAATGGCATTTATACTGCAGAAAGCAGGCAGTTTTTGAGCCCTGGTGTCCACAGCTTCCCTCTAGACGGTGGTGTGTGATGCCTTAGGGAGCATCCTCAGGCTGCCACTGAGACACTTCACAGCAATACAGTGTCGATTAAATTGGACACTAGTAAAGCATAGGTTAGTGGTCTGGAAAGAAACAGTCTGTTCATTCAATAAACCTGCTCTTGTTTCATTTTAAGTCTTTAGGATTCGATTAAGTGTTAAGAGCTGCAAAGGGAGAAGTCAGGGTTCTGACTAGACACTAACCAGGTCATTAATTTTCCATATTTACATATAATGTTCCTCATACTACAAAACTAGTTTCTGAAAGCTATGAGAATCATAATGTATTTAAGTATCACATTGTGTCTCTTCAGTTTATCCTCTGTGATCAAATAAATCCGGAACAAAAAATGCATGCTCTGATCACTGAATTAAATAGTACACGTATGAAGTCTGTGGCTGCATTGTCTAAATAATTAACCACTACTCAATGATTATGCTAACTAGTGCATACTGGAGTGGATAAGATTAATGAAGCCTTTGGTTACAATTTAAAAGCCTCCCTATCAATGGTTTCTTTCACTGAATTAAAGAAAAGGGATTCTGCAATTTTCACTTAGTCTTATATTGGAAACATCTGGATCCTATCCAATACACATGCTCAGAGGCCTCATCAGAGATCAATATCTAGTGAGCAAGATGTACAGTGAAAATCTGAAAGGATGAAAAACGAAGTGCACCAGGGAGGCAGCATGCTACGGTAGACAAGTGCCTGTCTAGAGACCTAGAAAGCGGATTGTTTATCCCATCTTTGCCACTTGCTGGTTGTGAAAGTTAGGCAAAGTCTTTAATCTCCATCGATCTCAGTTTCCTTGTCTGAAAAGGACGGAGAATAATGCCCATCACATAGTGCTTTGTGTAAAGTACATAATATAGTGCTGGGGATAAATGAGGTGCTCAATTAGCATTTACTATTGGTATTGGTGGCAGCTGTGGCATCATAACTTCTGTTTTTTTCCTCTACTCTCCTTGAACCAAAATACATAGTGGAACTTACAGTATTCTTGTATAGAATATTCTTATGACATGTGCAATCTATTAACATGTCTCTGCATTATGGGTCAAGCAGAATCAAAAAGTTTCAGAGCAAGAGAAAATCAATTAAAACATTTTTATTTACTATTGGCATCACAAAAGAGAAATTTTTCTTCCTGTTTACAGATATTTTCAACTCCCCACTATTTGCTTCTTGCTAAATACAAACATTCAGAGGCTTTGGAAAGAATCATGGCAAGGTATAACTCTTCTTCGGGTAGATGAGATTGATGCCTTCTGCCTTTGGATTGTTTCCCCAAATAACCAGCCAGGAGGCTACAACAGTTGCTTACTCAATCCCCACATGAGCTGATCTCACCCATCCTTAAGGTGATTCTTTTTCCAGCTTATATTAGTAGTTCAAATGGTTTCCCTGGATCATTGCACTTCCTTCTATCTTTTTAAGGAGTTAGGTGCTGCTAACACCCACTGCTGGCTCCACGGTAAAATTGTCTGCTTTGTATTTCTTTCACTTTGGATATGCTTAGAAAAGTGTCTGCTGCCATGATTTTACTGATCAGGATCAAAGCTGCCATAGTTCCAAGTACAAATGTTTATTGAAAGGAAAGATCGGGCACAGTGAAAAGAGCTTTGGAACCAGACAGATTTAAGGTCAGATCCTTGTTCTGCAATATAGAAGCTGTGTGACCATTGATAATTTCCTCAGCATGGGAAACTCAGAGCCTCAGTTCCCCATGCTCAAATAACCATTTTGCAGGGTTGTCAGGCGGAATAACTAAAATAACAAATCCAAAGTACCTAGCATAAGACTATTTTTCTTCCTGTCCCCATAGGTCCAGGTCTCCCTAAAAATCATTCTCAGTTTTTGTTACCAAAGTTATAAAGTTCTTTTCAGCCAAATTACACACCTACACATATGTACAATCACGGAAAGGTAAGTAATGCTAAAGTTTTAATCTTGTAAACCAGGTGGAATCCTACATTAGCATTGCTCTCATTAGTTCTTCTGTCTCTCATTTAAAGTAGTCCTAGAATTAAGGATTTTCTTTCTCTCTCATTAAGGAACACAGTCTAAAACCTTTCTCAAATGATGAATCAGAGAAACTGAGTTAGCAGTACACAAATACACACTCATACACAGAGACTCTGAGTTCTCCTAGTCCCCAAGCTCAACTAGGAGTGCCCGCAACTTAAAGAGTTTCATCTCCTAACAGTACATTTCAATAAAAAAGACTCCTTCCATAATAGTGGAAGCAACATAATACAGTGTAAACGTTGAGACAGCTACACCTGGATTTAAATCCCAGATTTGTCATTTACTAACTGTGCAACTTTGAGACATAGCTTATAAAGGCTAATACCTCTTTCTCCATGTGTTAAAAGGTGGTAATATCTACCTGTTATTGCAATTAAGTCAGGACCTTATATAACATTTAATACAGTGCCTGGCATATAGGAAGTGCTCAATAACCATAGGTATCTATCATTACTTGTTAGTGTTTTCTGGTAATCAGTACTAGGAATACTGGTTTCCTTAAAGTCTCCTGGTCCGGGCGCGGTGGTTCATGCCTGTAATCCCAGCACTTTGGGAGGCCAAGGCCGGCAGATCATGAGGTCAGGAGATCGAGATCATCCTGGCTAACATGGTGAAACCTCGTCTCTATTAAAAATATGAAAAACTAGCTGGGCGTGGTGGTGGGCACCTATAGTCCCAGCTACTTGGGAGGCTGAGGCAGAAGAATTGCTTGAACCCGGGAGGCGTAGGTTGCAGACGGCCGAGATCACGCCACTGCACTCCAGTCTGGGTGACAGAGCAAGACTCTGTCTCAAAAAAATATAAAATAAAATAAAATAAAATAAAATAAAATAAAATAAAATAAAATAAAATAGTCTCCTGAATTGTTCACAAATACATATAGAACACATACGCAAATAATCTTAGCCTGCCTTCCTCATGCGTTTTCTAAGACTGAGCAAGCACTGACAGTCACTAACGCTTCCAACGTGCACTTATTTTAAACTGAAATCTTCCTCCTTACTCTGTATCTGATGTCAAACAGAGTGAGTGTATTCCTCCTTTCACAGAGAAGCATTTCAAATACCCAGTGGCAGCCTTTATATACCCCTAAGTCTTTCCTCCAGGGTAAAGAGTCTCAGTTCTTTCAATGTGCTCATATTTTGGGGTTTCTAGACATTTCACCACTGGTCATCCTTCTGGAAAAGAATGACTGAATCTCAGCAGAGTTTAATTTCTAACTTTTTAGGGAAACACTAACTTGGTATTTAAAAAAAGACAAACAAAAAAACACATATGGTCATCTAAGAAAAGGAGGATTTAGTGGGGGAAAAAATCCCACCACGCTAATAATACACCATCTTTTATTATAGGAATGGTTTGACAATTTTTTAGAGCTAAGAAGCAAGAGCATTTGAAGCCCAGGCTTGTGTCCACTGCCCCATCAGGAGGCTTCCAGAAACAAGATTTCTGATATCCTCTTATCCTAGTTTTTAAAAGACTTTTCTGTCTTCTCATTGTATACCACATATTTCTTTTCTTTTCTTCTTTTTTAAGCATGACAGTGTTTCGCTCTGTTGCCCAGGCTGAAGTGCAGTGGCATTATCATAGCTCACTGTAGCCCTGAACTCTTGGGCTCAAGTGATTCTCCCACTTCAGCCTCCTGAGTAGCTGGGACAACAGGCAGGCACCACCATGCCTGGATAATCTTTTCATTTTTGTTTTTGTAGAAACAGGGTCTTGCCACCTTGCCCAGGCTGGTCTCGAATTCCTGGCCTTAAGAGATCCTCCTGCCTCAGCTTCCCAAAGTGTTGGGATTACAGGTATGAACTACTGCATCTAGCCTCATTTCTTTTTTGATATGACATAATCACTCAATTTTTGCAAGTTAATTTTCTAAGCAAGACAACTTCTTAAAAGCAAATTTGAACTCAACTGAATTAACGTTGTTCATCTTACCTACTCTGGAAATGATTAAATGTAGCCTAACCCTCCTACTGTGGCAAAATTTAATATCCTTGGCTGTACTGTAAATAAGGAGTACATTAATCCTAAATTACTATTGCTTTATATACCTAGAGTTATATACTTGAATTAATCAGTTGGTATGTGCCACAATTGTTTTTTTCCTTCATCCACAGATGAAGGACAAACGTGCTAGTTTGCACAAGTTAAGTGATACAAATCTTTCATCAGTTTTCCTAAGGCTTTCTCATTATTGTACACATTTTAGCAAAAAGTAAAAAGCTTCTCTTGTTCCAAGCACTTGTCATTACTATGCAAACTGATGAAAAAAAAAAAAAAAGATTGTCGGTTTTCTGATAAATAGACTGATCAACAGAATTTAAGAGTACTTTTCATGTCCACTTTAACAGGCAAAGCACCATCTATTCAGGATGTGTTGAGTGGTTTGCTGCTCTCATTACTTCATTCTTCTTTGAGATTTATTTTCATCCAGTGATCGAACTAGAGATGGTGACTGAATAAAGCAGATCAATTTTAGACATGATATGTGGGAGAACACTCCAGTTCTAGAGACACCAATCCAGCCTTTATCACACTGTAATCAAAATAACCCTTATTTTGCTTTCATCATTCAATGCTTTTAAATAGTTTACACAACTACAACATGTGCTATGTGGATCATGTATTTTTAAATGCTGTTATCACAAGGTGAAACTACTATTTGTCAATTGGCTCTCCACTGTCTTTCATTTCTACTATCTTTGTCCTTTTCATCTCTTTAACATTTTCGATATTTAGTGTTTAATCTCTTTTAACATTGTTTTTCCTTTTTATTCAGGGAGAGCTTTGGATGCTTGTCCTCTGCATCACTGAGTTGATTCTCTGCAGTGTTGTCTGTCTGTTATTCTATTCATGAAAATTTAAGCCTGTTGTTTGTTTGTATGGTGGTCTGGCTTATTGAGAGTTGGTCTACTTCATTTCAGACTGCCTCTCAGTCTGCTTTCTCATTTTGATAGGAAGTATTATAAAATAAGTTTTAAATACTTTAAACTTTTGAGACTGAGTGCAAGGATTTAAATTCTAGCTATGCCACTTACATTATTTTTCCTCTTGACCAAATTATTAAATTTCTCAAAGCTTTGGCTTTCTCATCTTTACAATGGATATGCTACTAGTATTTATCCAAGGGCTGTTATAAACATCAAATGAGATCATCCACCTATTATACTTAGCATAGTGTCTAACACATAATAGTAATACAAAAAAATGATTGCCATGAATACAAATAAACCTCCATCTTCATCTCTTAGAGCAAATGTCTTTTTTAACCTCACTGTAAAACATACAGTGGACATTTTCTAAAATGCTCTGCCATTTCCTGTAATGAATAATTTTGTGAGCTTTTTAAGATACTATTTCTCTCCTTTTTACTATGTCTACATTGCCTTTCCGCTATCCTCTCATCCTTAAATTATGAATATACTTTTTGAAACTATGAGCTATACATTTTTTCCAGCTATAGAAAAAAATGTATACCTATTCACTTCTAAGATTGTTAAAGGATTTCCTATTGTACATGTGTACAAGTTCATTTATTTAGGATGTTAGGAGGACTATTAAGAATTCACTATTAGCCTGCCTCTGTTAGATTAATCTAGAAATAATTTCCATGATTACCAAAGTGCCTTAAGTTTGCCTTCAGAGAATCTGAGTATTCCTTTTTTAAGGAATAGGAACGCAAATATTTTCCACTACAGTGAAGTTACAGGAAATTATATTCATATTTCCAATAAGCTATATCAGTGAAATCAAATGACTTTGTCAAAACTGTGCTGATCAAATAAAATCTTCCTTTGATATTATACAGGTTGAGCATTCCTAATCTGAAAATTCAAAATCCAAAAGGTTCCAAAATCTGAAAATGTTTAAGCAAGAACATTATGCCACAATTGGAAAATCTGACATCTGCCCTCAAGGGACAGGTTACAACAAAGGTCCACAACACACAGTTTATTCTGTGTCCCCTAAGGAAAAAAGATCCTCCCAGCCTCATTCAGTTGGTGATGCTACTGTGCTACCTAGTTACCCTGAACACATTATCTTTTCACTGTATCAATGGCATGTCATATTTTTCACCTTTAGGTACTTATGTGTGAATACGTTTAAGAAAATAATTGCTTATATACTATCCTGATAGATACTTAAGTATTTATCCTGATTGTATTAATCTGTTCTCACACTGCTAATAAAGACATACCCCAAACTGAGTAATTTATAAACGAAAGAGGTTTAATTGACTCACAGTTCAGCATGGCTTAGGAGGCCTCAGGAAACTTATAATCATGGCAGAAGGGGAAGTAAACACATCCTTTTTCACATGGCAGTGCGAGAGAGAAGTGTCAGACAAAGCAAGGGGAAAGCCCCTTATAAAACCATCAGATCTCGTGAGAACTCACTCTCAGAACAGCATGAGCGTAACCACCCCCATGATTCAGTGACCTCCCACTGGGTCCCTCCCACAATTATGGGAACTACAATTCAAGATGAAATTTGGGTGGGAACACAGCCAAACCACATCACTGACAGTATATAACTTTACCTTTACATATAATATACCTTTACCTTTATATACTATTTAGAGTCAGAAACTATGGTGATAAACAATCACAGATCGTCCGTGTGGGTGACTGAGAATGATACCTTTGCTTTCTGATGGCTCACTGTACACAAACTTTGCTGCTGCTGTTTTGAGTTAGGGTCTCACTCTGTCACCCAGGCTGGAGTGTAGTGGCATGATCTTGGCTCACTGCAACCTCTGCCTTACAGGCTCAAACAATCCTCCTACCTCAGCTTCCTGAGTAGTTGGGACTACATGCCACCATGCTAATTTAAATTTTGTGTAGAGATAAGGTCTCACTATATTACCCAAGCTGCTCTTGAACTCTTGGGCTCAAGCCATCCTCCTGCCTCAGCCTCCCAAAGTGCTGGGATTAATAGTGTGAGCCACCACATCTGACCACAAACTTTGTTTCATGCATAAAACTATGTAAAATATTGTATAAAATTACCTTCAGGCTATGTATGTAAGGTATATATAGGACATATAAATTCCGTGTTTAGATGTGGGTCCCATCCTTAAGACATCGCATTATGTATATGCAGATATTCTAAAATGCAAAAAAAAATCCAAGATGTGAAATACTTCTGGTCCCAAGCATTCAGGATAAGGGATACCCAACCTGTATATTGGGTTCATCCTTGTATTTGAAGTCTTATTTTGTATTTTCCTACTTTATTTGGCAATTGTGTAACAAGGTTCCTCATATAACATTAAGTCAGTAACTTGTGGCTTGTTTTTATAATAATATATAACACTTTGTCATCTATTTGTGAAATTTCTTATCTTTAGTTTGAAGGTCAAAAGATCCTCCAACCATAAAAAATGAGTACCAAGAAACTTTCAAAACTTAAAAAAGTCCACATAACTTTTATATCAAAATTCAGAAAATTAGGCCATATGGAAACAGAATAATGTAAGTCCCCTGTTAGAGAAACTATGAAATAAAAACCATGAATTTCTCTCTAAACAAAAAATTAATTTTAGTTAAATAGAAATTATGAAGCAAATCACTTGGACCTAAAATTATTTATCTACTGTGCTATAAATTGTTTTCTCATACTGAAAAAAAGCCAAGCAATCAGGAATTTGCATGACCCAGTGAGTTAAGCAAATAACAGATTTATTTTGCTATGTAATGAGGTTGACAGAACAGTTTCAAGTCAGATTACATTTCACTATGCTCTGTTTCTATTACATTTGCCACTTAATGGTAAGAGATAAAGATTCTCCTGTTGATAGACTGTTTTACTCTCCAATCTGTGTTTGCCCATTGGAATTGTTAAGAAACATGGTGTGGATGTCTGTGAAAAGCATGGTCAACATAGGAGATAGTTCACATACTGTGCTTATTAATCAATTCAGATAAGACTCAAATTAAAATGAATTTGGAAGTTTCTTGTTTATCTTCTTCCTTCCTAAAACTAAGTTCTTTATTTTTCAGCTCCATAAAAACCTTAGGAAAATTTCTGGTGTTTGAGAGAGAGGCTCAGCCTGCTAACTCCCAACTTTTAAGGTTTTAGTAAAAGTCCATCTCACAGTGTTTAAACCTGAAACATAATTTATTTCTTTTTTTCTTTTTTTAAAATTATACTTTAAGTTTTAGTGTACATGTGCACAACGTGCAGGTTTGTTACATATGTATATATGTGACATGTTGGTGTGCTGCAACCATTAATTCCTCATTTCCATTAGTTATATCTCCTAATGCTATTCCTCCCCTCTCCCCCGACCCCATGACAGGCCCCGGTGTGTGATGTTCCCCACCCTGCCTCCAAGTGTTCTCACTGCTGAAACATACTTTAAAACGTTGTTTCTTCTAGTCAATTCTTCTCAACTACTTTGAACAAATCAATATACCTACTAATATATATTGGCAATTTTCTGTTTGATCAAACATTGACGATCTCTGACTATTAGGATATATATTGCTTGTGATGGATGGAATAAATGAAAAACATGATTATGAATTGAGCTGAATTTACCCTAAAGTCATATCACCAAATTGAGGTTTATCATTTCTCATCGTGACCCTTTTCAACAGTTCTCTGACACCTTTGTATAGATTCAACTTCTCTTAAACACACTCTGTCAAATGGGCATAATTTTTACTTAAGCAAATGGAAAAAATACTTAAAAGTAATATAAGATATTAAATTTAAATAAATTTAGTATAGTAAATGTTACATTTACATATAATTTAAATATATAAAAGTATATTATAAAATATAAAATTTTAATGTAAATATCTAAAAAATCCCCCATGAAGTCTACAATATATTTTGTTTCTATAACATTGAAATGTGGAGATTGATAAAAATCCATATTTCCATTTCTTCAGTTTTTCCATTATAAAAACTTTACAGTAAGAAAGACTGAACATTAATTATAAATTAGAATATAAAACCAGAGGTTAAATCTATTTTCACCTAACGATACCAGTATCTGGGGCCTTCATTAGTATATTCACTATATAAACATCTGGTTGGTTTGATCACACTCTGTGATTTTGACTGTAAACAAGATTTCAGGAGGTGAATTATTACACTGGGTACATTTAGCATGGGGTTGTCCTATTTGGGAAAATTTGAGAGATTTGGTTAATAAAATATTGTTTTGTTCAAAATATGGAATGGAAATGCAGATATTTGTAATAAAATGTAAGGTAGAGTACATGTAGCACCACATTTTTAAAATATATTTTGATGATGATTTTCTTTCTTTTGCTCTTCAGAAGCCAAGGGATACATAATTCATGTTTGTAATCTTACATAGGGGGTAGGAACATCGTCTAAGTTCACAGAAAAGGTGGTATTTGGGCTAAGAATTTCTCTAATCCAGGTTAGTTAATAGGAATCAAAACAAGTTCACCCTGCCTTGTTCCCTTTCTTTCTTCCTTCCTTCCTTTCCTCCTTCCTTCCTTCATAAACTTTACCTTTTCGGAAACTGGCTTTGGCCTCATATGGGTTAACAAAACATCAATTTACAAACAGCTATACTTTGTTTATTCTCCCAAACACTTCCAGTTAAAAGGCTTTCTTATAACCATGTTTTCACTTTTCCTTAAACCATACTAAATTTCATCATTTCCAATCCCCAGTGGGAACTAACTTTTTGGAATTTTCCTAAGGTTTCACTGAGCAAAAATGTATTCAGGAGAACATGATGCATCATATCTATTTTAGATGTGCCGGGATTCTCCTGCTGATGAATGTTCATAATTCTAGACAAAGTTAATAGAAGAAGGGAATTCCCCTTGAGAAAAGAATAAATGGTGGAGAGTGATTTGAACACAAATGGTACAGTTCAGTGCAATTATATCTAGAGTTCTCTACTGGATATCAGAAGTACAACTGCCATTTGGTATTTCAAAAACACTCACAGGAAACATGGTTGGTCTAAGGGGAAATACATTATTCATTTGCCAAAGTTTGATTACTACTTGAAATCATTTTCTACAAATCACTTATGTGAATTGTACAAAAAGGTGTGCAGGAGAACAAGGTATATATGTCAGATTAATTTTCCATTAAAAATAATTTATGCTTCTCTTGTGACTTAAGTAATAACTTTTAAGAGCTATAATGTATAAAACATTACAAGTAAGAGTAAAGATTCCTAATACTTCTTAATTAAAAGTTCTTTTTATCTTGTTTATAGTCACAAAATAGAATAATGTCTTGCATTACTTAACTTTGAAATGAGGTTAATACTAGCACCTTCCTCACTGGTTAGTTATAAAGATTAAGTGATTTAATACATGTGAAATAATTAGAACAATGATAGAGATTAGCACACCAATAAATAAAAGTTATAAAAATATTATCTGCTATGGTCATTAAAGCTGTTCATAAACATTCCATTTCTTTCTTCTTTCCGGACAAGATGATTGCTCTTCCCCACCCCTTTCACGTGGGGTGATTAGATTTGTAGGTAGAAAGGAAGCATCTATTATAAATTCCAGGAGCATTCGTTGGATGACAAGGTAGATGATAAAACTGCTCAAGAAAGAGCTGAAGAAAAGATAAATTCAATTTTGGACACAGAGTGTTTGTGAACAATTGGGTGGAATTGTCTGCTATGCAGTTGGTTAAATAAGTCTGGTGCTAGAGGCAGATTTGGAGTCAACAGTTTTTAAGTGACTGTTGGAGTCATGGGTTAAAAGATTCACTCAAGAAGAGTTTATAGAGCAATCTTGATGAGTAATGCATGAGGAACAATGTTGGAAGATTTTCAAAACTTGGGAGGTAACTAAGCAAGGGTGAGAAAGAAGACTGAAAAGCCATGGCCAAAGTTAGAAAGAAATCCAGAAGAAAGTGACATCACAGAAGTCAGTACAGAAAAGAAAGTTTAAAAAAAATCCCAGAGCCAAAGAAAATATTGAGTTACTGCCTAGGAAAATAGTAGCTTTCAATGAATATGTATCATGTTCAATTTATTCTTGCAAAGGTTATATTTCTTAAATTCATCTGTAAGAAGACACTGTCTATTTTGAATATGTTACCATTTAAAGTGCATAACCCCCTGGCTGGAGTACAATTCCAAGTTGTGTCTAGTTGTAGAAGCAGACTGTAATGCAAGTAAGAGGGTTAAAGAAATAAATTAATATTAATGGTGCAGGTTTTGCGGCAAACATTCTGAGATTGAATGTGTGAAGTTTCAGAATTTCTTATGTGCTATCTAAGGAGGCTAAATCATTTTGCATTGAATGGATACAGATACAGTTTTTCATCTTCATAACTCTGACTGTGAAGATAATATGACTGTTCTAGATACAACAGTGGTTGTCCATGAACCAATGCTCCAAAAAGCACTTCCCTATAGATATTAATCACAAGCCAAGTGCTTCAAATATGATGAGTGCGGTAAAAAAAAAATGCATAAACTGTGCATTTCTGATGCCATTTTAAAAAGTAATTTATCACTTGTATTTTGTTACCTGAAACTTACTTTATATACCATGCCATGGGTTTATTGATTTGGTCTTTTTCTCACATTAAATGGAATATGTGGAATTCAAGATACACACACACACACACACACACACACACACACACACACATTTTTCTTCAATGAACAGCTTAGAACTAGAGAAACAAAATTAGTTAATTAAAGAATTAATACTATATGTAAAAATTAACTCAAGATAGATTAAAGGCTTAAATGTAAAACCTGAAACTATAAAAACCCCGGAAGATAACCTAGGAAATACCATTGTGGACATAGGCCCTGGCAAAGATTTCACGACAAAGATGCCAAAAGCAATTGCAACAGAAACAAAAATTGACAAATAGGACCTAATTAAACTAAAAAGCTTCTGCATATCAGATCCATCAACAGAATAAACAGACAACCTACAGAATGGGAGAAATATTTGCAAACTATGTATCTGACAAAGGTGTAATATTCAAAATCTATAAGGAACTTAAACAAATTAACAACAAAAAACTGAGCAACCCCATTAAAAAGTGAGCAAAAACCAGGAACAGACACTTTCCAAAAGGAGATATACATGTGGCCAATAAGCATATGAAAAAATGCTCAACATCACTAATCATTAGAGAAATGCAGATCAAAATCACAGTATGATACCGTCCCACATCAGTCAGGATGACTATGACAAAGCAGTGAAAAAAATAACAGATGCTGGTGAGGTTGTGGAGAAAAGGGAACACTTACACACTGTTGGTACAAAGGTAAAATAGTTCAGGCATTGTGGAGATCAGTTTGATGATTTCTCAAAGAACTTAAAATGGGACTGCCATTCAACCCAGCAATCCATTATTGGGTAAATACGCAAAGGAATAGAGACACATGCATGCACATTTTCATCACAGCACTATTCACAACCGCAAGGAAATTGAGTCAACCTAAATGCCCATTAACAGTAGACTGGATAAGGAAAAGTTGTTATGTATATGCCACGGAATAGTATGCAGCCATAAAAAACAAGATCATGTCTTGGCTGCAAAATGGAAGGAACAGGAGGCCATTATTCTTTTTCTTTTTCCTCTTTTTTTGAAACAGGGTTTCACTCTGTCGCCCAGGCTGGAGTGACATGACGCCCAGTGGCATGACCTCGGCTCATTGCAACCTCTGAGGAGGCCATTATTCTAAGTGAACAAATGCAGGAACAGAAAACCAAATACTGCAGGTTCTCTCTTGTAAGGGGGAGCTAAACATTGAGTAGATGTGGACAGAAAGAAGGGAACAACAGACACTGGGCCTACTTGAGGGTTAAGAGTGAGAGGAGCGTATATTCATACCACAGAAATTGGCAAACACTGTAAATTGGAGTTTTCCTTCCTTTTGGGGGGAAGAATTGGTTTTCCAGTTAATATGGTTTGGCTCTGTGTTCTCATCCAAATCTCATCCTGAATTGTAGTCCCCATATGTCAATGGAGGGACCCATTGGGAGATAATTGGATCATGAGGGTGGTTCCCCCATGCTGTTCTCATGATAGTGAGTGAGTTCTCACAAGATCTGATGGTTTTATAAGGGGCTCTTTCCCCTTCACTCTCTCTTCTCTCTCCCGCTGCCATTTGAAGAAGGTCCTTGGTTCCTCTTTGCCTTGTGCCATGGTTGTAAGTTTCCTGAGGCTTCCCCAGCCATGTGGAACTGTGAGTCAAGTAAATCTTTTTCCTTTATAAATGATCCAGTCTCAGGTATTTCTTTATAGCAGTGTGAAAATGGACTAATACACCAGTGCACCACTGCTCTTAATACCCGGGTAAATCTAAAGTCAGACAACCACTGATTTTCTCCTTATTAAATGTATATAAGGACTGCTCAACTGATGCTGATAAACTTCCCATCAGTGGACTGAGAAGAAGCTGATTCCAGTGGACTGTGAAGAAGCTGATTGTCATTTTGTTTGCAAACCTGGTGTTTGGGTACATAGTTTTGAGTCATGTAGGCCAATATTTTCTGGGAGAATTGTGAAAGAAACTACAACCAGATAGTTTTATATTTTCCCTATGAAAAAATAGTAGACTGGATTAACCTCCTTTTGAGTAAACATTTCCAGGCAGCAAAGAGTAACTGGAAACGAACTTTTCTAAAGCAAATTCTTATAAAGATGCCTTAAACAGTTTGTTCCTAGTTTTTAACAAATGACAGTTTCCTACTTTCGTTGTCTTTGGCAAATACACTGCCAATCACAGCAAGAATGTCCATCAATTTTCTCAAATGGGCAACAAGTACAACTAGCTGAGTTCTAGTGGAAACTTGCCGTTGAGTAACTATGTGATGTTGAAAACTTAAAGTTCCTAGTTTTTGTATTAAATGGACTAAATGGTATCTCAAGTATCATGCCCATTTATAAAAAATTAATATTCTGGTTAGGAGTCATTTAAATAAATAATATGGTTTGGCTGTGTCCTCACCCAAATCTCTACTTTAATTGTATTTATCTCCCAGAATTCCCATGTGTTATGGGAGGGGTCCACGGGGAGGTAACTGAATTATGGAGGCAGGTCTTTCCCGTGCTATTCTCGTGATAGTGAATAAGTCTCACGAGATCCGATGAGTTTATCATGGGTTTCTGCTTTTGCTTCTTCTTCATTTTCTCTTGCCACTACCATGTAAGAAGTGCCTTTCACCCCCCACCATGATTCCAAGACCTTCCCAGCTATGTGGAACTGTAAGCCCAGTTAAACCTCTTTTTGTTCCCAGTTTCAGGTATGTCTTTATCAGCAGTGTGAAAACAGACTAACACAGTGAACTAAATGAGAAACTTAGTATTTTCAAGTCATATTAAGAAATTTACATTTTTATAAATATACACAAAACAAATATATTTGTATCTATACTGAATAAATAAATCCTGTCTTTACATAATTCATATTAACTTTGGGAAGCAAGATTAATGAACACAAAACAATTAGCCAACAGTATAAGCCAATCACATTTAAATTATCAACTCCTATATTCAAACTGGAGATCTGTCTAAGAGGGAAATATAGAGAACAGAAGATAGTTTGGCAAAGGTAGTGAAACTGCAGCCAGCCCTGAAACAATGCATAGGACTGTTTTTTGTTTTTGTTTTTCTCCCTTGAAGGTCCAGGGTAGGGCATTATAAATGGGAAAATAGCAGTAAGGGAAAAAAGAACAGTGTGTGAATACAACAGACTCAGGTCAACAGGACTGCGAGTCAACAGGCCTTGGTGTGGAGATACCCTGGAGAGCAATGGGAATGACTTGGCCCTCCAGAAGTACATTTCAGCCCCCTTTGCACTGAATTCTCACTTCTAGCTCTGGAATCTATATTGCAAAACTATCAAAGAAACTAGCAACTACTAAAACTCCTACTTGTATCTGAATGCAGCTGGGTTTACCTGAAGAGCCACACCCTGCCAAGATAATTAGGGGAATAGGAACCTAAATCTTTTGAGGACTGTTAGTGAATAAGATATCAATACTAAAGAATAAATAAATTAGCAAAGAATAACAGAACCGCCCATAGACTAAGGGAAGGGAAAAAATGAAGAGAGGATGATGGCAGATAGTTTTTAAAGATTATGTACCAAATCACTGAGGTTATCTAAAATTTAACATTTAATTGGTGATGTGTTATTAATAAAAATTCCTTAAAATATGCCTGAAAGGTGAATCTGACTATTCTTATTGGATATGCCTAAATATGATTGTTAATGTAATTATAACTTCTGACTCTAAAACATTGCTAAGTTTTGCTAGACACTACTTGAAACTTTACACTTAACATTCATTCTAAAAGTAGCAATAATACCTATAGGCGCTGATTCCCAAATAAACATTGTTATTTCTCTACTTAGAAATTCTTATGATTCAAACACAAATAGTTTAACAGATTGTATTTTATGTGTATGTCTTTTTATGACAAAAGCAACTACATTTAAATGTGCAAAAACTCTACTCTGGGTGATTTGCATTATTGTATCTCATTATAGAGTCTCCTATTTGATTTTCCATCTGGTCCCTAATATCTTTTTGTGTTTATTATTGCTTTAATGAGATAATCTTGTTTTACATACCTAGATTTCATTACCATTTGGCAAAAACAATCTCTACCCTGATTTTACTCTCATAAATACCTTAGCCCTTTCCTTGGGGCTTGGTGCAGTCTGGTATGAGATACTTCTAAAATAGTAAAACGAAAAGAAAAAGAATTCAAAGTAAAATGTAAGTAAAGGTTAGTCCTTTATCTCTTAAAATCAGAACAGACAGACTGTTTCCCTTTATAGGATTAATCTATATCCACCCATATAATGCCTCATTGAAGATTTACCGTGATAAAGTAATATATTGGTATATCTTGCATTAAGGCAGAATTTGCAAGAATTAAATAGATTCCATGAAGATTTTCCACTGATGGGGACTGACAAGGCTTAAAGTTGATAATTCAGTTCTTATTTAACAGTCATAAATGTTATCTTCAATCTGTGCTATCAACTAAAATTTTCTTCATTCGAATGCATTCATATTCATGCGGCTTCCTTTGAAAAGTCTGAAAACCATTCCTAAAACTCAGACAGGAAGAGCTCAATGAAAAGAAATTATGACCTATATCCACTTTAAGATTTATTCACTGATAAGCTCACTTCACTATAGGTTTAGGTTGCCAATAAAATTCTCTATAATTTTGAAGCCATCATCTTTCAAGAAGAATTCAGAGCCTTTTCTGATTTCTCAGCATGACAGAGTGAACTGGCAAAGCACAGTAAATGATTAGGTATTTACTTATTTATTTATATCAGTGAACATACATTGCCTATTGTGTCCCAGGCATTCTTCTAAGTATTTTACACATGTTAATTCATTTCATTCTAGATATCATATAGCCCCCTTGGGACTTAATGGGAGAATATGTTTCAAAAAAGAAGTGTAATGGTGTCTGTAAATACCAGCTCTCTATATTTTGCTAAGTGCATCTTTAATAACACTAACAATAACTGCTACTTATTGAATGCCTCCTAAGTGGTAAACTCACCCTCACATCAACTCTTTAAGATAGGTATCAATAACTCCATTTCATGAATGAGTAACCGCTAAGTGTCATAAATAGTTATTACCAGAGGCAAATGTCAAGGACTCCAAACACTTTGACTCTAATACTCATTTTTTAAAGTACTTTATAAGACATTTTTCTCTTTTTAGTTCCAATATTCTACTTTTCTTAATATTACTAGGTCAAACCCCTTCCTGTAATAAATACCCCTCCAATCTGTCTCCTCCTCTCCATCCCTGCTATTAGCACACTAGCTACGCCCTCATCATGCCTCACTTGTACTTCTGCAAAAGACTCTTAACTCTCCCTTTCAGTCCACTCTCCACACTTCCAGTGAGTTGATCTATAGGAAACATAAATCTGATTATATTACTACCTGTTTAAAATGCCTCACTGCTTTCAGAATAAAATCTGACATCTTAACCATGACATACAAAGCCTCTAACGAGATAGCGCCCATGGCCAGTGCAGCTTCATTTCTCTCAACAATCCTCCAGGCCTCCCTGTCCCCTCCTGCAACATATACACCCCCACACCCCTTCCTCACGCTTCAACTAAACTGGTATTTGGCTGCCTCTGTGCCTCTGCAAATTATCATCTCTCTATGGAAATGTGCTTTATCTCCTTCTTTTCTAAGCTCCTACATATCCCTTAATACTTACCTGGGATTTCATCTTGGTGGGAAGCTGTTTTAGACGTCTCCGGCCTAGGTCAGTTGCCTGGCCTGTGTTTCACCATTAGAGCATTCATCATACTTCTCCCATGTCTGTGGCCATCACTTCCATTCAAGTTTATTTTCTGACTATACTGAGCACCATACAAACTAGAACACACAGTACAAATTACATTTACTATCCCAATCCTCAATGAGTTTCTTAGGAGCTTAGTTGAAATAGGCCCTGAAGATGGCTTGTTATCCAGCAGAATTTATCTGTGTTTCTGCCTTAGCTAATTCCTCATTTCTCATCTTCAGCTGCTGTCCTCAGCTATATTTCTTAGTATCTTCTGTGCTTGGCTCCTGGCATTTACACATGATCTTTCGGTATTGACTTTTTGCCTGGTCTATGTTTGTAGGATCACAGATTAAACACTCTGCTCCCTCATAACTTTCCAGTATTGACCCTGTACAACAAGTTTCTCTTGTGTCAATCCTACATCCAGCCAGGTCAACACAGTCTTTTCATGACTCTTCTTTTAGATCACACACCTAGAAGTCATCAAGCCTTCAAACAGAACTTTCTAAGTTACTAACATATCCGGGAGGGTAAATTCAGCCCTCAACAGGGAAGGGATTTTTAATAATAGTTGCCTCCTGTTAAATAACCATTGCTAACAGAATGGTTATTTCTGTTAATAAGTACATATTACCACATACTAAGTACATATTACATTATTTAATCCTTATAGCAGACAAGATTACACACACTTTACTAAACAGGAAGCTGAAATTCAGATAAGTTAGTACCTAGTACAAATTCACATAGCTAGATAACCATCAAAATCAGGACTAATGCTAATTTTAAATCCTTTGCCAGCCCCGCATGATCCTGATTGAGTGTAAGTACCCTGGGGATTCCCAGGTCTTAGCATAGGTTGTGCAAAGAATCCTATGCTTGGGGAGAGGGTGTAGGTAATGGATACCAAATCACTCCATATTACCCCCATCAAAGAATGTGACTCTTGACCCATTCTTAGAGAAGCCAACTACAACATAACAAGGAGGAAGCAAGCTTAATCTCTGAATGAATCTGGAGTTTTATCTCTCCATGGCACAATAATACCAACTACATTCCTCAGGGGGCCATTGCAAGAGTGGGTACAATATCCTATTGATGAACTGTAATGATCGAAGGAAGACATGAGTTGAGAGCTTACTTAACAGAGAGAAATGCTCATAAAGCTCAGAATATTGCTACTGATGGAACGATTAAATGCGGCTTGACACAAAAACATATACAACTCTTGAAATTCAAAAGATATAAAAACTCTAGATAGTCATATGGTTTGTCAATCCACAGGTAACCCCTCTGTACCTGTAATTTCACAGTGTCATCCATGCTCTGCAAAATTGATGATTATTACCAAAGGAATCTGAGTTTAAGCCTGGCAACTAAATCAAAAAGTAATGCTGTTATCATCTAGAAAATACTTACACCACAACTTTAAAATGGAATCAATGAATGTTTGACTGCTTGATAGGTAAGCTCTGAGGATAAAATTAATCTGGCAATTCAAATCAGCTAAGTCTTTATAAATTCTCTCTTTGTAATCTAATGCACGATGATCACCTTATCACTTATAAGGACTTTGCAATATACAAAGGACTAAGGTTCATACTCACGTTTAGTGATATGAAGTTCACAGGATATATGTGTATTAAACTTGCACGTCATCGAAGGCTATGTATATAATTAATTAGACTCAACAAAGGAAACATTCATTGTCTATTTGGGGTCTGGACTATGCTGGCATCAGCATGAGCCCCCTACTAGGTCTCAGACTAAAGATGTGTCAAAAACAATCAAATAGTTTCAGAAGAGTATATATAAGAGTAATAATAAGGTAACATTAAAAATATGAGCAAGGAATGAAGGTTGCAGAGAGGACGGATGTTATTACCTCGAAAGGGTGATTTCATAACGTTTATGTGTAAAATGGAGGCAGGAATAAAATGGGTGAATTAGATCATCCTTATAGTCTGCTTTTGCTCTATAGTTTTGTCCTGTCTATATATTTGCCAGATTATTTCCATTTTGTTCTTTTTTCCTTTTAGAGCCATATTTTCTGATTATGACCTTTGGAAATGTTATGTTCAGAAATTTCCATTATCAAGGACTGACTATGGAGTCTTCATTCTTAGGTCCGCAGCTTCTCTTCTTACCTCCTTCCTAAGAGCTTTGTAGGATACTATTGCTCTGGCATATCTCCTCCAGAGACTGAGTAGAGAAAGGAGGTGGAATTATAATCAGTCAGCTTCACTTAGGAAAGTTCTTGTGAAAGTTTGATAGAAGACAGAGTTGATATTAAAGGAAATATTTTTTCATATAAAAAAGCAGCTCTTAATTACCTGCAGTAATGGAGAGCAGTGATGTGTATCATCCAAAATGGTGGATAATCCCAAAACTATTTATATTTGACTTTGAAATGTATTTTTGAACTTGCATTTGAATATAAGTATGGAACCAAGAACTTAAAGAGTCCTAAGCTTTCTATCTTTCTTATACACACTGGTCTTTAGACAGACTAGGCAATTGCATGTTTGAATTTTAAGACCTTCCTCCACTGGACTGCAGGGTAAGTCTGGGTTAAAAGGAAGAGGGCTAGTGACAATGTCAACAAAAATAGCTAAGCAGGACATTTCTAAAAAGAAATTTAAATAAAAGTTATCTTAGATGATGTAGAGTTTGGCTACATATTGCTTGATTATATACACTTGTCTACGAACCAAGTTCCCAGTTACAGTAAATCATTTAAGCTGGATGCAATGCACATCATTTCAAGCTGATGGAAAGATGACTAGATAAAGTTTGTTCTGTCTGACTCCCCCACTGAATGCCTGCCTGGCACTCTGAGGAAGCCACAGCAGGGTGTCTTCAGAAGCTATTTCCAAACAAATTTAGACTTGTCTTATACATGATGAGAGCTATTTATAAAGATTGTATAACCAATAGCTTATAATAGACACCTCTGTCAATTGCATTTATAATGAAAAGATCTAACACAAGAAGGCGTTGATTCCCAGTGCAAGCTATGGTTGCAGTATCTTTGCTTTTTTATCAACTAAACTAACTGGGGAAAGGGAGCATGACAAAAGTCACTGCACTTCATTGAAACTTGAATTGAGACCTTAAAAAGAAGTAGAGTTTCATCAAACTATACAAAAGAGTAAAGAGCAGTAGGTGTATTTTAGTTGGTCAAGTCAGAATCCAGCAATCATATCGAATGACAAGATCTACTCTCAGAAATGATGGGTAATGACATTATTATGTGAGGATCTTTAATAACTTCTACTGTTTAATTGATGTACAAAAGGCATAAAGATTTAAAGAATCGAGAGAAAAGCAGAAGAAAACAGCAAAAATCAAAGAGTTTAAATCTTCTATCACCTCTAAGACAAATGGAAAGCAAAAATCAATAAATTACAAAAAATCTAATTTTAGTATGAATGTTTTGAAACTATCATAAGTCTGTAGTAATTGTACAGGCCAAGATTTTAGCATTGCAACAATCTAAGATGGGAATTTACATTGGAAAATAAAAACATTAGACCTGTAATCAGAAGAATGGAAATGAAAACCAAAATTACTTAATACTTTTTCCCCCAGAAATATGCTTTTTGAAATATGAGACTATGTTTGAAAGCCTGTGATTTTCTTATTTTACAAATGTGAAATGTGTTCAGTGATGACTATGACATGACAATTTGGAACCTTGAATTTAGTCTCCTATTTTACTCCTAATTTATAATGTTACCTTGTGCATAATGTTTATTAATTTGGAGTAAAGTGCTGATTAATTCATTCATTTTAATAAGCATTTCTTGTGTACTTATGTACTAAGTTCTATGCTTGGCACAGGAGCTATAAAATTAAAGAGGCCCTGGTTACAGTCTTGGCATGTTTGACAAAGTCAGTGGGGGTAAAGGCAGAAAGACAAACATGCGGTGTAAGATGACACTTTGACTAAAACTACGTACAAGTGGATATGGCACTAATAGAGAGTGATCATTTCTACACGGGATGAGATGTATCAAGGAATTCATTGACAAACTCAGTCTTACAGAATCTCTGTACATCAAAGGTATTTGCCAACTATCCCTCTTCCGAAAGGACAAGAAGTCAAAATCCTCATGAAACCTTCAATGGAGGTAATTAAAAAAACAAGAACCTTCAAAATATGTAACAGCTCTTTTCAGAGCTGTCATACACAAATAAACGTAAAATCTACTACTACTAGTTTTCCTTTAATAGTATCACAAAAAGAGGTACTATGTTGATTCAGTATATACTTTGTATACTCACAAAGCATGGAAAAGTGCATGGAGAACCATGCATACAGAACATTTTACCTCGTGTATTCTTAACTGATTTTCTAACTTTTGTTTTTAGCAATCATCCTTCATCAAAAAGATCCAAGTGTTAAATAAACAAATCTAGAATTCACAGTTTGTACTCTCCTTGTGCTTCCTCGTTTTCTGTTATTTCTTTTCGGCTTGGGTAAGCAAACTATGTTACTATGTTACTGCCACATTCTTCCCCGCCACCACCCCCCAACTGAGAATAGTTTCCCATGTTTTCAACAGAGCACAGTTGTGGGAAGAGGTGAAAGAAAGGGGGGGGCAAAAAGAGAACATACTTGTGTAAATATGCATAGTGTACAAACATATATGAAGACATGGTCTTCTAGACACAGAGAAAAAAGAAATATAAATGAACATGAAGTGTGGAAACACATGTGTAGTCAGATGGATCAGTGTCCTTAGGGGGCAAGGTTTCAAAGTTCAGTCTACCAAACCATTCTAATTAAAAGAACATTTTAATACCCAATTCTGCTTTACTTTGTAAGTGTTTTCGCCCTTCTGTTTGTTTTCTTTACTAAAGTCACAGCAAGGGCTGTGCTGAGCCTCCAGTTCATCTAAGCTACTCGGTGCATGCCCAGACAGCAAGAAAATGGTTTCTCTGGCAACAGGAATTATGTGAAATCTGTGTGTTCTCCCCCACCTTCCATCTGATTCCTATTCACTTAAGCTGTTCACATATAGGCAACAATGAGGCACTGGAAATCTAATGAGCAATTCAAATTTATTGAGCTAGTTCATGGAGGCTGGTACTGTGAGCATCTTCATTTCCTGTGTACCAAGGAGCAGAGTGCATTTGTTGTATGTTATCTGTATTATTCAAGAAATATGCACTGTCAGCAAATAACCCAAACCAGATAAAATCAGATGAATATCTAAAATAAGAAGCATACGAGGAATTTACTTCCATCGTGGTAGGAGGGAAATGCAAAGGCTTTCAGGTGCTAAACACAGCTTTGAATTTTCCAAAGATGCTGAGCCATGGAAGTCACAATGATTTAAAACAGCCTCGTATTATGTCTGAAACCCAAGAGGGAATGGCAAGAGCTTTGATTAAATTGCTTTGAATGTCAGCTTTTTTATTTCTAAGGAATCATACTGTTCCTCCATGACTAAAGCTCTAGGGTTTTCAATTTAGGCCTTATAAACATTCCCTAATAATAGTTCATGATGAGACCTCTTATACATGCCTTTCTCTGTAGCCTTTGTTCAGGAGAGAGTCCTGTGTTTAGCAGTGGTACTAAGGCTGATATTTACTAAGAGAGTTTAATCAAATGGGAATTGATTTGCTTGGAGGAATCAGGACTAAGGCAAATTAGCCTTATTCTTTAGAGATTGGGAGAACGTGGGAGGGAAGGATCTATTTTTCTTCGGTTCCAATAAGGATGAAATAGCAGCAAGAAATACACTCAGTAACATAAAGCAGAAAATAGAGTGAATTGGAATGGACTCTTGAACCAGTTTCAGAATCATTGTTCTGGAAGTTTAAGAAAAATATTTGCTTCTTATTTGTCTAGAATATCTTAGTAAACTGTACCTGCAAAGAGGTATATTTTTAAAGCTCCCTTGGTTTTATCATTGTATATCTAACCTGTTCAAAATTAAGGACTTTGTCCCCAAAAAGCAATAGGAAATGCCTCTTTGCATAAATCTTTAATCTCAATCTACATGTTATAGATTTAAATAGTAACTCAATGAAGGCCCAATATTTAAACTTTAACTTCCAGTGAAAGCTATAAGGAAGCAATGAGCAGAATGATTAGTCTAATGACACAACTATAGTAATTGATTAACTAAAAAGCATAGAAGGGTGAAGATACAAAAGACAGATGACAGTAAAATAATAGTAGCATTATAACAATGACTTCATTTCATAGTCAATCTTTAGACAATAAGAACATATTGTTTTAGATAAGGTAGTTTAAAAATTCTCAGACAACTGGCATTTTTTCCTGAGATATAAAAGTGCCAATAAGTACAGCCAACATTTGGAAAATAAATACAAAATACAAGTCCTACACAGAAGAGATGCCTACTGAAGCCATAACATTTGGAATTTTCAATCTAGTCACAGAGCTTTTAGGAAAAGAACATCTTGGAATCATAATTTCATTCCAGTTAGAAAATGGAGATTCAACACTCACACCTAAAACCAAATTGCCCTTCACTTGGTAAGTCAGATAACCTAAGACTAGGGGCTTTGTGTATCTAGCTAGTGCTTGCTTCTGGGAACAGAGAAATTGTTCCTGTGTTTCTAAATGTGGTGCCCTACTGCAAATAGTGTGTAGTAGAACGCATAAAGACTGACTGAAGTTTTCAAGGAATTTCTAAGCTCTGATCTGGCGTTCTTTTCCCAAAGAGTCACCTTTCATTTGTGAGTTTTGCTATGTTCTATTTTCTTAATTTTATTTAATTTTACCTTTCTTCCAGGAAAAGTTGAGATAGCTTACTATTATAGTGTATACATGTATTAATCCTTGAAAACAGTATTTCTTTTAAAGAGAAAATGCCTGGAGTCACGAAAATATCTTGATAAGGCACTTATGGTAGAAAGCAGAAGATGAGAACATGTGTTAGTAGGAGAGAAAGCAATAAAAAATAGCAAAACTGTTCCTAAGTTAGAAATTAATGGCAATTAGTGGGTGGTGGAGAATACAAAAATGGAGAAAAGAAAGGCAGAGTGGCCTTTAGAGGGAAAACATTAAAAATTTTGCACATCTAATATTCAATTTTAAGTTGTTGGTGTTTTTACACCTTTCTGATAATTCAGAAAAGTGTGGTACATTCACATTGCTGAGCACGCTGATTTTTATGGAAATGTGTTTATCATGTGTGCTTAAGAGATCAATTTCCCCAGCTGGCTATATACCAGAGCAGGGACACAGAGTGAAAAACACAAAAGTTGTAGAGAAAAGTGGTTCAAGACAGAGGTGTTTATGAGGATGTAAGACCCACTGGGAGTTTAGAGGAAACTGAGGAACAGTATTGGACTTTTCATGGGGCACGGAATCCAATCTTATTTACAGTTTAGAAAGTAAGAGGACCTCAGGTAACTGTTAGCCCAAGCCACAGCATTTTGCAGACTCCCACCTTTTACAAACTCCGCTCAGAGTGGAAATTCCACCAGAGACTGGACCCTGAAGAAACATCTTGTGGGACAGGTCCCAGGCCTAACCCCCAACCGGGTGAATTCTTTCCTCATCAACAGCCCAGCACACCACTCCCACTCCCATTTCACAGCAATCCCAGACCTCTCCCGCCTGGACCTACAACTGCCCCAGCCTGTAAGCTGCAAAGGAGGCTCCGGTGCTCGCTGGCGCCCCCCTCCGCAGATCTTTGTCCAATAAACCTGTGTTGCTGTCGAGCCACCCTCCTCGTTGTTCTCCGTCTTAACCGTAACCTGGAAGTTATACCACGCAACACAGCGCGCGTGCGCGCAGACAAACACACACACACACACACACACACACACACACACACACACACAGAGTGAAAAGGTAAAATGTTACAATTTTTAAAATTAGAAATAGGGAAGTTATATAATTAAGCAGGATGCAACATCTGGGAGAAGAAAAATGCCATATATCAATGAACTGTGTACATTTGGGCAATGTAATATTAGTGGGCCAGCTTCAGGACCTTACTATGGTGAAAATCTGCTACACATTTCCACTCTCTTTGAAATCACATGGACATGAATCATGTGTGCTTTCAACATACTAGCTATGAATGACTTTAGGCTAGTAGGTAAAAATATCTGAGCCTCAATATTCTCCTTTCCTGTAAAATACAGATAGTAGTATCTACTTTAAACATAAAAAGTAATGGCAAATTTTTATTTACTGCAAACTATATGCCAAGCTCCAATCTTACAGCTATTATTATTATTATTATTTTTTTTTTTTTGAGACGGAGTCTCGCTCTGTCGCCCAGGCTGGAGTGCAGTGGCCGGATCTCAGCTCACTGCAAGCTCCACCTCCCGGGTTCATGCCATTCTCCTGCCTTAGCCTCCGGAGTAGCTGGGACTACAGGCGCCCGCCACCATGCCCGGCTAGTTTTTTGTATTTTTTTAGTAGAGACGGGGTTTCACCGTGTTAGCCAGGATGGTCTCGATCTCCTGACCTCGTGATCCACCCATCTCGGCCTCCCAAAGTGCTGGGATTACAGGCGTGAGCCACCGCGCCCGGCCCACAGCTATTATTTATTAGTTTATTCCTTGCAACTGTCCTTTGAAGTATTATTTTCATTGTACAAATCAGGAACCTAAGCCTAACAGAAATTAAATAACTTTCCTAAGCACAAAGCTTGTGAGTAGTGGAGCCATTACAGTGGCTCACTAGTACTGACAATAATACTATAAGCAAATAGTGTGAAAGTCAGTTTCAACTTGAAATTTTCAATTACTGACTACGTTTTCTACAATGGGCAAACCCAAGATAACTCTGTGATGATGAATCCTTTGTAAACTTTCCTTCTTGTCATTCTGCATTTTCTTTTTCACTATTTCTTTACTTAACAAGGGTGGAACGCCTTCCTCATTTATCATAACTCAATTCTTATTAGAGCACCAGCTAATTCATGCTTGTTAAGTAGAAAAGCAATGGCAACCAGGCTTGACGCCTAAGTAGGATTCAAGCCTGTATCTAAAATGACAAAAACTTATAACATTGTTTCAGATCAACTATGGAGTGGCAGGAATAAATACCATTTTATATGCTCACTGTAAAACTAGATTATGTTTCCAGTGTAGTCACACCAAGTAGGAGCACATACAGCCCGTCTCAGCACTTTGTCCTCTAGACCAGGGGTCGCCAACCCCCGGGCCACAGACTGGTACCATCCTATTAAGGAACTGAGCCACACAGCAGAGGTGAGTGGCAGGTGAGTGAGCGAAGCGTCATCTGTATTTACAGCCACTCCCCATCCCTTGGATTACTGCCTGAACTCCGCCTCTTGTCAGACCAGTGGCGGCATTAGACTCTCACAGAAGCAGGAACCCTACTGTGAACTGTGAATGTGAGGGATCTAGGTTGCATGCTCCTTATGAGAATCTAATGCCTGATGATCTGTTGCTATCTCCCATCACCCCCCAGATGGGACCATCTAGTTGCAGGAAAACAAGCTCAGGGCTCCCACTGATTCTGTGATGAGTTTTGTAATTATTTCATTATATATTAGAGTGTAATAATAATAGAAATAAAGTACACAATAAACATAGTGTGCTTGAATCATCCTGAAACTATCCATCCCCCACCCCCAACCCCTGTCTGTGGAAAAATTGTCTTCCATGAAACCAGTCCCTGGTGCCAAAAAGGTTAGGGACCACTGCTCTAGACGACCCACTGGGGACATAACGGTTGCCAGTGACACTGTAGGGTCTTACCAGGTCTGGAAAACTCAACCTTTGCTATGTCACTGTGCTTTTTTTGCTATGTCACTGTGCTATGTCACTGTGCTTTATGTTACTCTTCACTTACATCACTATTTGGAAAAGTGTAGGCTAACAATACAATGAGGGTTTGTGTTCATGTATTGAAAAACAGACTTGGCATTAGAAATATTGCATCCTTATGTCTGTGGAGAAAGTAGAATGAATATCTAGATTTACCTGAAGAATTTCTCTGCCTCCAGCTTTCCAACATTCTGAAGAGCCAGTTTCCCTGCACCTTCTATGTGAACCAATTAATAGGATGTTGAAGAAAAAGGTAAGAATTTGTTTGAATTCAAGGATCTGACACATGCTATTTCAATGAATTTTGCATTCTAATAAAATAAACAATTGAAGTCTTATAAATACTGTATGTCCAAATAAAATAATACCCCATTTTTTTGTATAATAAACTAAAGCTTATCAAATAGCTTCCCTTAAGTTTGAAGAAAAAAAAAAAAAGAAGAAAAATCCAACTGTAACTGACCTTCAAATAACCCAAGCATTGTGTTGGCAAGTTTGGTACGACTATGTTCTCCAAAAGTGTATAGAAGCGAATTGTCATCAGTATGTCTTCTGAAAAAGGAGTGAGTGATAGAAACCACTACATTTTAAAAAAATCATTTAGTTAGAATTATGATCATGTACTGGGGTTCATGCAGGATCTTGCATGAAGAAAATAAGCAAGTTGAAACCCTCTTTTTTACTTCCAAAGACAAAGGTCATGCCAAGGATTTGGCATCCTATTGCTGCTATTAAGAGCTCTTTCTCTGCATTAAACTTGTCTCAGCAAAGCAGGTGTTTGACATATGAGGGGCCTGGTTGCAGTACTATCAATAGTTTCCTTACAGGGGACTTATTCTCCAAACATACCTCTCTCTTGTGGACAGAATTTAATTTGAACCATCTTTTCTAGAGGGTAGATGTTTGTGATTATTTTCTCGAAATAAGTAAAAAGGTTAAATAGAGGTGATATGCAACTCCTGTTTAATGTGTGCACTAATCTTTCACTTTATGTAATTTATCATCTATAATTTTAGTTATTATATTTAGTTAAATCTACTCGGTTATCTTTCATTAACTATGAACTCATAATCTACAAAAATATGTCAAATGGTTGCATTTCCACATTTTCCAGAATCATATATTATAGTACTGTGGTTAGATAAAATTAACTAAAATGGAGATAAATCTTTTATAAATATGTCAAAATACATCTAATTAACTATATATAAAATTATAAATAAATCCTGCCTTCCTAAGAGGGATAAATTTAGAGGCAACATTTGGAGAAACACGGTAGTGACATCTGATAAGTATGACTTTGTTTTCCCCCTAAGCTATAAATAGTAATAGCTAACACTGAATGCTTCCAATGTGCCAGTCATACAACACTGAGAGTGTACTAACTCAATCCTTATAATACACCTATGAGATTCAGACTATTACAGATCTCATTTTATGGATGAAGAAACTGAGGTACAGAATAAATAACTTGCTCCTAGACACAGCTAGTAAGTGAAGCTGAGATTTAAATCTGGACAGTACGGGTCAAAAATCAGTCATCTTAACCACTAGTTGTATAATTTATTTCGATATATAATTTATAAAATATTATTCATCACATGTCAGAATAATCTTTTATGTTTAATAATGAAGATCATGAGAAATGGTCCATTTGTGGTACAGGACACCACCATATACAAAGCAGCTTACTAACGTACAGCTGTCGTGGGAAAAGAATATGTTTCTAAATCATTTGTACCCTGGGGACACTACACAACATTTTATTCAAAGTTCACAAATTTCCAAAGGATAAGTTAAAAAAAAATCATATTTTCCTTCATCAGAAAACCAAATAATCAACTTTTATTTCTCAAAGGTAAGAAAGATCAAATAGACAACCCTTGGAACTAACCTGTGGTTCCACAAAGCATCTAAAAATAGCAAGTGTGATGATTAGATCACTAAATTGTTCCTTCTGGGAAAATTCTGTGATTTAATGCAACACAGTATGTAAGGAGAATTGCAACATTATTGATCGAAATCTAAAATGGAGATACAGGGAGGGGGCCTAACCATTTTTCTAGAAGAACTCTGGAAGAAAGAATTGGACCTAATGTTTAAAAAGCTAACATCTAACATTAACTCTAGTAAGCAATTATACCATTGCTTAAACCAATATTACATAACCAAGAAAAAAATAGGAAATCTATGTATTCTGTTTACAGTTTTACTCACCCACACTGTACCAGTTCTTCCTCATTGCTGGGTCCTCTCTGATAATAAATGGAGTTTTTATATAACATCTTTTAGGTCACCTAAGCAGTGATGCATAAAATCATATGCCCAGAAAAATAATGAAGTCTCTCAGCATATAGTTAGCTATCAGAGAATGACTAAGGTACCATAAGAATTAGTATCAAATAATCCTAATATTTGTAGGTCCCTTTAAAAAATCAAGAATATGCCTGTACCTTCAAGTTACCAAGTTAAGTACATATTTATCACATATGTGGGTTACCTGATACTTTAGAAAGTAGAGAATAGAGATCCCCTTATCACCGAGGCAGGTCCCAGATAGATGTAGGATTTTGAAAGGAACATTTTGAAATCTTGTAATTTGTGCTTATCTTGAAATTAAATTCAGTCTTCTATTCATTTCAATTTTTTTCCAGCCTATTAAATTGTGAGAAATCTCCAAAGAATTTATTGAGAAGGTTCTCAAAGAACTAAGATGGTAGCTTTTTACTAAGAAACTGATTAAATCAAGGCTGAAGGGTAAGATTTGTTCAGACAAGCTTTCCTAGCTAGCATCCAATGAGTATTAGAATTTCCAAGTCTAATTATAAAGCCAAACATAAACAGATAAAAATAATTTTTACTTTCTTCAAGAGAAGAGAAAAATGTAAGGTAGAGTGAAATAACATTTAGACTCAGAAAATTTAAATGAAAGAACGGACATAAACAACTAGCAAATTTGATTGTTTGGATTTTAATAAAATGCATTTTATAATCTATTATTACTTTTAGTAAGAGAAAAATATTATGGAAAAACTTTATTTTATTTGTAAACTATATGTTGGCCCAAGGAAATAAGTATATGTAATTAACTAAAACCCATAAAAGGTATGACTCTTTAATATTGCCAATGAAGATTTAACATAATATTCTGTAACAAATGTAGCTCATTCTGCTCTTAAAACATGTAATTCATTACCTCATTTGAATGTATTGTTTAATCTAGGAAATTGTATAATAAATAGCAGTAATAATATGGGAACAAACAATGTAGTTTTACTTTCATAACTAATATCCACCAGTAAAACTAAAATTTGAACCATGAGAAAGTGATATATCTAATCATGAAACTATCAGGAGGAAATAGCCTCCTGATATTTTTTGTCATATTTCTGCATGGGAAGGTGTTTCAAAATAGGTTTCATAGGCCTAACACATAACGCAGGAATAATCTCACAAGTAATTTTGAGAGTATATTCATAGTCACCTTTCCATATTCAAATGGTACAAAATGAATTTCTACCAAAGACACTATTTTCATTCTTATTAGAGTTATTTGCTCAAGATTATAGCGATAAAAATATATATCTTAAATCTCATCATCAAAAAAGCCCAGAACTCTGGCTTCATTTTCAGGCACAATACCACAATGGCGAAACATCAGTATCAGTGTTGATTTATTAGTTAATAATGTAAGCAGTAAGACATGGGCTAAATTTAACACATACTCAAAACAACCTCTGTTAAATAATTTAACATGAATGATATTAAGGACAGTTAAATACATTTGTTTCTTAGACAATTTGTCTAAGAGTCTTGAACTCTTTTGTGAGAATCCCTGGGGGAACTTAAATGTGGGTACTTATGTTTTATAGGATTGACCAGGAATAGTCTAAAATCAGAAGTCATAGCCCTCCTTAAGCCACATAGCTTAATTATAGAATAATATAATCAGAGAATTATAGTTGGCTTATCTAGTTGATGCAATTCATATTAAAGGAAAGGGAAGATTTAAGGATGTGGAAATTATTGCCAAAGAGCACTCAGTAAAGTTGCAAAGAGAAAATTGTTAGTAAATCCCAGGCCACCTTACTATATTAAGTTGTTTGTTAAGCATTGCAATAATCAAGGAAGTATCCATACTTAGAAATGCATGATTAATCTTTTAAATAATATCCTAATATTGTTTCAATCTACTTTACAATCTTCTTTTATTTAAAAGAAAAATCAAACTGTTATTTTCTTTGGTCAATATATATGTTTATAAGACAGCCTTATAAATTCTATTGCTCATTGGGTGCTGGCTAATAAAATGTATTCATCCATTTTCTTTCAATCAACCATATTTATTTAGAACTTATTAAACTCGAGGAGGCCTGGGCCTTAACACATTTGTAAGTGTGGGCAGAGGTCAAGAAATTTGCATATTTAATAAGAACAAAAAGTGATTCTGACACAAGTAAGCTTCTGACCAAGTATTGCAAAACACTGATAAGGGACGGCTTCAAGGGGTAGAGGCAATGACAACATCATGAAGGATGCAGTATTTAAGGTGTTTCTAGAAAAATGGGTAAAATTGGGGTATGTAGAGATAGTATGAAGGGCAATTAAGAAGAGGAAGGAGACTAAGTTAGGCACAAGAGCAAGAAGGTGTAGAGTGAGGTAATAACCAGTGGCCTAGATTGGCTAACAATAAGAAAATTAGAGAGTAACGTAAGAGATGACTACAGGTCAGAGGGAAATTGATTTGGATCAGAGATGTCAAAAACAGGGAGTATTGACTCTACTAAATACATGACAGAAAGTTTCTAAAATTTCCTGAGCAGGTAAAAGCTTAATTCAAAGTATAAGGAGATAGATGGTGAGAAAGATAGCTGAAGCCATGGGAGGAGGTAAGGTTGCTGGGGAGCCAAAACAGAACACAATGAAGTCAGACTAAGGAATAACATTGAGGAGTGTCTACATTTGATTGCCTGGAGAAAGGGGAAAAAGACGGAAAACTGGGTGATAATGTTACCAAAACACCAGGGGTGTGGTCTAGGTCCTGCTGCTTACTGCACAGAAAGTCAATCACTGAGACAATGAGTACTGCCAGGGAAGAAGGCTTTAATCAGGTGCTGTAGCTGAGGAGATGGGAGATCACAATGAAATGATTAAAAGGATATCTAAATGAAATGTATAGAAGAATGAAAAGGTTGAGTCAGGGGCACAGCATGGTAACATGTGGGAAGAGGATATAGACATTATATTGCCTGGGGACATCTCTTTCCCTCTCTAGGTCACTAGCATAGGTTCAAAACAGAGACTAAATTGTAATGCTTATATCCTGTGTAGACTAAAGACTGAAAAAACTAATGGAGCTTTCCTGAAAGATGGGTTTTAGATGGGAGAGTCAGATGAAAGTGCAAGGGATTGCCAGCACCTCTGGTGGTACCACAGTCGTACACGGCAGGAAAGCAAGGAGCAGAAGGTTTCAATTTGAGTGTGCAGTCATTTTAAAAATGAGAAGGTGCAGGAAATCGATGAGGGAGTTTACAGAACCCAACTATCTCACAATTTGCATTAAAGTAGGGTGCCCTTATTTAGTTTGTGGGGTCCTCTATTCTGGCCCTTAGTTCTGTTACTCCTGTTGAGGAGGAAGGAGAAGAAAGGTTGCCTGCTCCCGTGTGCCTCTTTGAGGTGCCAGGAGATTACTCTGAAATCCTTTCCTAGCATGTAGCATGTCTTGTACAGCAATTCCAGCACTGAGACGTGTACCCTGAGATATGCCAACACACTTCCAGCTGGTCCAGGGCTAGATCACCTAACTTTTGAGTTTCAACTTCTGAACCAGTGTAAACTGTGAATAACAGCACTTGCTACTTGCATGATTTTACTTCAGAAGGATGTCACCTGAATCAGTGAGGGGGTGACTTTAGAGGACCTTGAGCCAATTGGAGAGAAGCACTCTAAGTGTCAAATAATTTCTCGCTTTTATTCAGTGAGGATTTTTGAAATGTTAAAGAAAAAAAACAGAGGACTTAGGGATAAAAAATGGCTAGCAGGACATATTTATTGGAATGAAGGAGGATTGCAAAGCTATTTTCTCAATTATATTTTTTACATCAAAACAACCTTGCATTTTTAAGCCCCGCAGATAAAATGTCTTTTATGAAGAAAAGTAATTAAGTTTCCTGAAAAATATGGCAGCTAGTTAACAATTTACGTCTTTTTCAAAGCGTTAACGCTTATGGTTTTCAGGGCCCAAGTTACTAAGTTAATCTATAAGCGAATCCAAAGGTGAACTAATTGACCTAAAAATGGTTCATGCTTAGGTATGGGTTTCTGAGCACTAAAAAAATTTTAAAAATGACCATATATTTATTTTAATCTTCACTTTTGAACAAATCAGGTTTATATCTTGTTTCCTTTCTAGACCTTCCATTGTACTTTAAAAAAATAAATCCCCATCACAGCACTAAAAACATGCACTCCGCAACTGTTTATTGGGTATTAACTATGGGTCAGGCACTATGCTGAATGACAGAAATAAAAAGTTAAACTAGACATTCCTTAGCCTTGCAAGCTCATGACCCAGCTCTTTTATTAGTTGTAAAATTTACTGGATAGTTGTTATACTACAAACCCCCTTTACATAGTATTTTGCCATTGTCTTTATATGTTTATATCCCAGGCTTTTAACATAGTTGCTCAAAAAAATGTTAAAGTGAACGTTTAATACAGCTGCTCCAAAAATGTTAAATTGAAGTTAATATTATATTAAATTATAAAGATAATTTGGATAGGGACATACCTTTTTAAGATGAAAAATTAATGTATTCTTCCTTATTATTCAAAAAATAATTTCAAATGGAGGTTAATATTATACTTAGAATTCACAATCTATCTAATCTTTCAGAGAAATATCAAAAGGAACCACTGATAATTTACAGTACTATTTCATGTTTTCTGTTGCCATTTATTTGTAACTTAAATGTGTGTAAAACATTTGTTTGTAAAACTAAATATTATCAAAAGGTTTGGAATAGCTTTAAGACTTCTGAGTATTTATCAAGTCATTATACATAAATTTGCTAACTTGAAATGTATCTTTGTCTCCACCTTCTTTGAGCTGAATTAACTGGAATAGGTTAACTTCATAAATCTTTCCTATAGCATCTATAACTGATGTAATAATTCAAATGAAAATAAGAGGTATGAAAAAAATATGAGCCAAATTAGTAAACAACTCGCTGTCAGTTTTCTTTAATTGAAGTTCAATAAAAGAAGGGCAAGGTGGGGACAAAATAACTATTGGCATTATCATCGTTGGTCACGTTTTTTTTTTTTTTTTTGAGACGGAGTCTCGCTCTGTCTCCCAGGCTGGAGTGCAGTGGCCGGATCTCAGCTCCCTAGGGGCAAGCTCCACCTCCCGGGTTTACTCCATTCTCCTGCCTCAGCCTCCCAAGTAGCTGGGACTACAGATGCCTGCCACCTCGCCTGGCTAGTTTTTTTTTTTTTTTTTTTTTTTTTTTTTTTTTTTGTATTTTTTAGTAGAGACGGGGTTTCACCGTGTTAGCCAGGATCGTCTCCATCTCCTGACCTCTTGATCCGCCCGTCTCGGCCTTCCAAAGTGCTGGGATTACAGGCTTGAGCCACCGCACCCGGCCGGTCACATTTTTAAAGTAATAAATGGTTTCAACATTAATGTAACAGAAAATATTTCTCCCGAGTAATAATCTAGAATCAGTTCTTAAAATTGATGTGGTATAATATGCTAGTTCAGCTTAAATACTAATTTCAACTTACAGTTCTATAATATTGCTACAAATTATGAGACAAATGAAAATTTAAAGATCTATGTAATATGTAGCAACAATAGTTGATGAGAATCACATCTTTTTAGGCATCCTTTTAAAATCTGGTTTTCATTTTCTAATTTCTTGGATGATTACCAAATTCTTAGGTGTGTGGGGTTTTTTTTTGAAGAATTTATGTTAACTTTAAAATAACTCCATTATCTAACATAAATAAAATGTCTTTGAGCACAGTCCTTGAGACACCTGATCAGTGCACTTTGTATCAGCATGTGCTAGTGTACCTATGTATCAGCAGCTTTTTCTTGTCAGACTGACATTGACTTACCTTGGCTCAAATAAATTAATGTTCTGACATCTGGCAGCAGTAACAGTTTGATAAGCCAGTAGAAATAGGGGAGAAAAAGCAATAGAAGGAGACACAAAAAGATGGAAGGAATGGCAGAGACATTTTAGAGCTTATAAATATATAAGTTGACTGATATTTTGTGTGGTGTGGAAGAGAGAGAGAGAGTCATGTGCTATTAGCTCTGTGATGGGGCTGAAACTGTGTCTTATGTTGCAGCAATTACCTGGCCATACATTACTTGATTCTCAGAATATGCAAATGTATGATGCTTGAAAGCAGACTTTACTACACTCTAAGTGCCCATAGAAATACCACAAAATGTAATATGATCCTATTCATTAGAGTTCGCTGTGCCTATCAGAACTTTCAAGACAATCGTGTAGTTCTTTATTAATGAAGAATTTTCATGGATGGAAATGCACAAGTCATAGTCTGTAAAATACAACAACAAACAAGTGAACTACATTCTTATTTTAAGATGCAATTGAAGTATATACATCAAATATGGAAGTCACAATATGAAGGATATTGTGGGGTTTTCATTTTGACTTTTTAAATGTGAATGGTAACACTTGGTCAAACGCTATAGAGAAGAAACTTGACAGCTGATCACTTCAGGCTTGCTGTGAAACAGTAATGCTCAGTTGGTTAGTCTATAATAAAGTCTAGACGTCTGTTATCTGAGTCTGTTTATTTATTCTACATTTACTTATTGAGAGGCATATATGGACCAGTCATTATTCTATGCTCTGGGGACACAGCTGAGAACAAAACCAAGTCCCTGCCCACAAAGAGCATATTGTCTAGTGACTGAGAGTAAAAATAAACACACAACATAATACCAGGTTGTGATACGTGCTAAGAAGAAATAGAAAGCCGGCGTGGAGATGGGCAGTAATGGTGATGGAGAAGGCGATTTTTAGATATGATAGGGAATGCCTAAGATGGTAAAATTGAGTGAAGTTATAACTAGATGTATCTTATTTGGCTCAATCCACTCTTAAACTTTTGTGTGTATGAATATAGACTATTTGAGAATAATCTGCATTAAGGATGTTCATTCCCTGCAAGGTTATGGTAACAGTGGGTGATGATAGTTGAGATATTAAATACAAAGTAAATCATAGAAAGATAAGAAGGATCTTTATTTTAGATTGTAGAATATTATATAAACAGCTCAATTTTAAGAATTTGTCATCAGGTATTCACCCTTTCATTAAGAAGCTTTTTAAAAAATGATCTATCATATGCTATACCCCCATGAATTAGCAGTAAACAAAATGCACATTGGTTCTTACTTTATGGAACTCAAATTCCAGCAGGGAATTCTATTCACATAGATGAGATAGAGCCATCAAACACTCTTGACCTAGTACCATCAAAGTTTGAGTTAAAGATTTCCAAATTGGTATGTCCATCTTTCTCTGATCTTTTTACATCTGAAAAAAGTGATTCACCTTACTCTTCCTTTCTGTGGCATAACTCCTAACACTTTTTCACAGGGTACAACTAGTTCTTAGGCTTCTGCTCACTGAAAAGGGGTAAGAAATGAGGGCATACTATAGATGCAGAGTTTTGTAATCATGTCAGGATCAGCCACTTGTAATGATATTAGACAATATCTATAATGCTAATGATCATATGACTTAAGTCTTTACAGTGTGTTAGATACTTTTACTCCCTCAAGATCTTGTGATTAAAAACAGGAATGTCTGAATTTGAAGGCACATCGGTTTAGTGCCAATATCCAAACCACTGGGATACAAGTTAAGAACAAGAAAAAAAGTGAGGGTTACTCCCAGTCATTTTGAAGTTAAGATAAATTACAAGACTGGCATATAATACTATACAACACATTAGGGGTTCAGCAAATTTCTTCAAAAGGTTAGACTGGTTCTTAGGTGGGATCAAAGATAAACAGAAGACATTCATCTATCTAATGAAACCAAAAGTCATTCAGGATGGAGTTGGCTTAGTACTGAAAGAATAGCAAAAAGAATTCCAGAAGCACACGCTGGCAATGCCCACTCAAGCACTGTTAAGGGAGAAGGCATCTTGGCCAACAGACTCAGAGAATTACAGTCTCATTCATCTATTCAGTATTTTTTGAACACAATATATTCTAGTTGTCAGACTAGGTGCTAAGGATACAGTGGTGTACAAGAACCACAATGGCCCTCATCCACAGGGAGCTCGTGTCTAGCAGGGGATTTATATCCAGAGAGAATTCTAGATAGATGCTTCACACTATTTTGTTGGATGCCAGTAAGTGTTTGAGATATAGGACTCCTTTTATTCTGAACATATATTGGTTTGGTAGTCTGAGTATAATTGGCTCTCTATGTAGATCTTTTACAGGAGAATATAATGTTTTTGAGAGACCAAGAATTCTGATCTACGTTACAATTACTTATCAGGGAAAATAAACAGTTTGATTTATATCAAGAAATCAGTCTACTATGAGTAAGCTGACAAAAATAAAATTTAGAACTTCTGAGTTTGAGGAGCAGATTTAGGCCCATTTAGGTAATGACACCTTGTGAAGCCTCTTGGGGGATGCACAGCCAGGCAAGCAACCAAACCACTCATTTGAGTGTTTCTCTGTCATCTTTGAAATAAACCAAATGCAAACTCAAATTACAAAATAAGCATAGAAGTTCAAGTCTAGAAATGTTTGTTATTCAAAATAGTTAAAAATTATCTGATTAGAGACATTTATATTTTCCTATTCAAAAAGTAGTCTGTGCAGTCAAAATACTTTTTAAGATATATATCTTAAATTTTTATCCCCAGAGTTATAATCTTGTATAATATAAACCATGATAAATAGATTTCTCTCTGTTATAACTTCTTCCAGTGACTCAAAACAAGTTAATAATACTTTGCTAGCCATCAGTACTCAACAGGAATGAATTCCACAAATCTAAAATGCTCAATGGGCCCTAAGTACTTTTCTTCCAAGCCACTAATACTAAGCCAAAGACAAAGGCATAACTGGCATCATAATCAATCAGTAGGCTTTATAGAAGGATATCTTTATTGATTACTCATTAATGATACATCTGTAACTGCTTCTATTTTTAGTGCTACGCTATTGAAAAAAAAGGTGACTTTTAATATACAGAACTTTAGAAGTCATTGAAATAGTAAAGATGTATAGCACAAGGGCATGCTAAGTTCAATAATAAATGGTCACATGAATGAGGCCACATGTATTTCACAGTAGAGTTGACTTTTAAGGCAATACATTAAAACAAACATAATGTAGTACCATATATTTATTATACAGTGGTCTCTGTTGGGAAACACAGACAAACATTAAGATATATTAAATACTTCAACATGTAGAAATGATCAATTAAAGACCTGTAGATAAGATAACAAGATTTTAATTTTGCCAACTTTATTTTTGACTTTCTCCTTGGGCAGCAGAGAGATATATTCACTGAATCTTCTGAACAGCCAAAACTTTGAGGTTGAAAACAACCTCAAAAATCTCTCCTCAGAAAATAACTTTCTGTTTAATAAAATTTTCCTCAAGTTTTCACAAGGCCAACTTTTCTTGTGAGAAACAAATTCTTTCTTTAAAAAAAGCTCCTTACAATGTCCTACAATCCATTTTCTCTTTAAGCCCAACCTTTCAATTTATAACAAATTATTTCCTTTAGGTGAATCAGAAGTGCCATTGTAGTCTTTTTTATGTAGCATATTTTTGAGCACTTACAAATAAGAGCGTATTTATAGAGAATGAATAATAAGAGGAAGAATTAGTTCAGGTAAACGTGACATTAGAAACAGTAAAAGAATTAGAACTGTAAAAATTGCTTTTGAAAACCACTGCTATATCCTACACACCATCTGTGTCTACTTTATTGATCATCAAAAGCTTTATCTCTACTTGGTTTCTCCACTCTGGAATACAGCCTGAGAATAATTTTGAATAGACAAGAAAGCAGTGAAAATAAATAAAGGGTTACATTCATTACCAGACATTTGAAGGAAGAAATGAAATAGTCGCACAAAATTGAACTGTGACTGAGCAACATTATAATCCCCAAATCTCTAATGTATACTAGCTGGTTGAAGGAGTAAGAGAATCCCACTGAAATATTTTCAATGAAAGTGCTTCCTGTTAAACTGAATTAGCAGAAGCTCTGGAAATTACACATTTCCTAGCTTTCTTACTAAAGAATGTACTTCAGAAATAATGAAATACAAAAATCTTCCACCCTTCAGTATCCAATTTTTGCTGCTCATGAAATGACTGGGAGACCATGATATACCTCTCTAAGCACTGGTTCTATTTTCTTTGAGCCCCTGTATATCTATGGATTTAAGTAAATTGTTCTCCCAGTTTTTGGGGTTGGATACCCTTTAGGATCTGACAAAATTCATACACCTTCTTCTGCATACATGTACTCACACAGTTGAACATAAAATTTCAGGAGATTCACTGTCTTTAGAAGCAAATGCACATATTTCAGGCCAACGGTGCAGGCTTGAAGTGAAAAGGTGAATGAAGAACAGATATTTTGTATTGCTGAATTTAAAAATATATTTAAAAGCAAACAATAAAACAACAGGCAAAAGAAAGAACGAGAAAGAGAAAAGAAAAGAGAATAACAATAAAATCTTGAAGGTGTTCTGTGTCTGATTCTGGTAGGAAGAGCACCTCCATCATCTCCTTCCTGCTGTTTGTGTTGTCACCAACTACAGGTAGGTGGGTCAATGATAAAAGAGGCCTCTTTTGTTTATCTCCCAAGGATTCAGCTTGCCTGAGTGAGAATGGCCTATATTTCATTACCTAGTTTTTGAAGACTCTGAGCCTTAGATATGTCCTATGAGGACAGATTTCTAAACTAAAAATTAGGACATATAGTCTGACACCTTAAGTATATTTATGGAAGCGTTAGTACTATCTAGGAAAGTCTATGATATCAGACAGCTTCCCTTTTGTGACGGGTCTCATCTCATCTAGAACTTTTAACTAACTCATAACTGCTCTGCAATTACACATACTAAATCTGCAATTTACTTTGAAATGCACCAGAAATAAGATGGATTGATAGATGAATATAGGAGTGATGTATTTTGGATATGTGATAAAGCAAATATAGTAAAATGTGAGTGGTAGAATCTGAGTATACAAATGTTCACTGTAAAATTCCTCCAAATTTTCAAGATGTTTAAAAGGGTTTATGATACAAATTTGGGGCAACATACAATGAAGAAATGAAAATTTTGCAGAAGAAATATTCCAAATAGATGGCAATGATTATATAGCTGAGGAAGAATTATAGGTGATGTTTTTATTTGTGGATTTTTTAATCTGTATTTTAAAATTTTTATGGAGTTTTTTAAGATAATAAAGTAACAACACTTTTAATAAAGGATTTAGAAACCAGACTGCCATAAACTGGACTGCTGGAGCGAAGGATTGTTGTTGGAGACTGATAAGGGATGAGCTTTGCAAAGTTGATGTGGGACTGTTTATTCTAGGACTCAGACTTTCTCTTTCAAGGTAACTAGGTAGAGGAGGAGTAAGAGCCTTAATTGGCTGTGCAAGGAAATGGCACAATGGGATTAGAGCTTTAAAAAAATAATAATAAATTCTCAAAATAGAAGATTAAATAGGAGTGAAGGAAAAGGTACAGAATACATGTGAAGTTCATGAGGAAACTCTGCAATCCACATAGCATAATCTTTAGTAACACAAGCAGATTTCCTCTCATAGGCAAATCCTGTAAAAGCTTTTACTAGTTCTTACTAACATAAATAACTGCAAAATATTGTAGAATACATCAGTGAGTGGGGCCTTATTCTACTTCACTAGCCAAATGATTTCCCAATACTGTCTTGCCCTACTCCTAGGAGAGAAGCAGGAGAGGAGAAAATGTTGGAGGCAGTTTGATTTTATAATGCATGTGAACAAGAGATGTGTGTTGTTAAAAATATTTACAATTGTGTGGACACATACACACTTAGCCATAATTGCTTCACTTGAGCCTCTTAAATACATATTAAAAGCAAAAATATTGTAATAGAATCATTCCAGTAAAATTATTTGTCTTTCTCAGTTCCATGTTATTTTCTAGTTAAATAAATTCAGTGAAATCAATAATTTCTTTCAAGAAAAACGCAGAGAAGTATTAAAAGTATCCGAAAATAATACATACAGCATTTACATTCTAGTAAGGGTTTTGTCCAAATAATGTTGTGTTATACTTGTCTGTAGGAAATCAGACAGCAAAATCTTTATACTGTGTTATAATGTCAAGCCACCAGTAAGACAGTCATGCCTTTAAGCAGTAAACTCAGAGTATTTGTGACTATAAGATCAATTTCTTACCACTAATATAAGTGAAGCGCAGGTATAAAGGAGCATCCTTAAAACAAGAGGAAATAAAATATTTGTATTTAATACAATGCCCCAACTGTAATGGTCATGTATCTGAAAATGGTAATTCACTGATAAGCAACAAAATAGCAAAGAACAATAGTATTTGTAGTCTAAATTAATATAGTGCCTCAGTAAAGGTAAAATGCATAACAAATCGTAAACATAACTATATGGATTGAACCTATTTTCCTCATATCTTCTAAGAACAACAATAGATGATATCATATATTGCTTATGAATGAGAATTTGGACAGAGTAATCAGAAGCAGTAAGACAAAGACAACAAATTATGTTTGACAGAATATGATTTTTCTCTATTTCTCTCAATACAGGCATCAAATATAGCAGCATGTGATCACTGCAGCTGCACAGAGGCAAATGGAAGTTGGTACCATCATCTGCATCTATTTTCCTTTGTTTTTGTAATAGGTGGAAACTAGAATGTAAATGCAGCCATTCAATACCACTCAATAGCCTCTGAATGGACCAAATTAGAAGGAAGCACTAAAACCTGTCTCAGGAACCATTGAGAAAGCAGTTGCCTAAAGAGGCTTATGTTCTTGACCTAGCTCAGTGAGCCACTATTTGTAGGACTCAAGGCAATACAATGTGGAATATTAATTTATGGCTTCAATAATTCACCCCCTCTGCAGTTATCCCTTTGTCAAGTGAATTTTGAGAAATTCCTGTAAGAGCAAAGTACATTTGACCCCACTATGTGACCCGCTTCAGACAATAGGACAAATCAGAAGTGACAGTATAACAGTGACAAACCTAGACCTCAAGAGATCTTGTATGTTTCCACTTTCCTTCTTGCACTTTTGCCATTGCCACGAGAAGAACATGCCCAGACTAGACTGTTGGTCCCAGGAAAAGGATGAAAAACACATGGGGGCAGATCTGTCAAAGCTAGGGGATGCCAACCAAGCCCAGCCTAGAACAGAACCTGTGGTCATCCTGAGGTCAGTGAGTGATCCCAGGAGAGAGAAGCAAAACCACTGAACTAAGCCCAGCCTAGTTCAGTTGAACCCTGCACACATATAAGAAATAAATGTTCTTTGCTGTATGCCACTGAGATTTTGTAATAGTCTGTTACAGAGCAGCAAAATCTAACCAGATACATAACTTTTCTGTGTTGAGTTTCCTTATGTATAAGTAGCTGGTAAATTTTTTTAATTGGCTTTTTGTAAAGACTATAAATCTACAAGACATGAAATATCTTGCACTTCCACTGCCTATTTTGAAAATTATTGACAAATTCTTATCTTCCCATGTGTGTACAGATTGCCCAGGAGTTCTGATATTTTTTTTAACTGATATTTTTAATATGGTAGAAAAATTACATTATAATGTATATCAGAAGACCTTATACTTTTTTGTTTTACCTTGTAAGAGAAAGACAAGTCACTGCATTATTTGATGGCCTCACATATAGACAACCCTGAAGGACTTTAATAGAAATGGGTATCTATAGATCTTCCCTGAAGTTTTATGCCCTCTTCCAGGAAACAACAGTAACAGCTAACTGGGCTATGAGATAGGAAAAGATAAACTTACTAAGTTGTCCTTTTCTAATATTTCATGCAATACTTTTATTAATATACTTTCTAAAAACCATTCAACCATCGAGCAACTTATTAGAACATTGGCAATGATTTTCCTTGTTCCATCTTAGAAATAATGCTTCCAAATTATCCAACAGAGATGACTACGATTTTGGATGACTCACACTCTTATAGAACAAATCTTTGCAAAACATATTGTCACTGATGAGTGCCTTTGTGTGTTAGGTGAACTTTTAAGTACATTTAAATAAACCTAAATGAGTTCTGATTTATTTTCCTTTAAAATGTTTAATCTAATTATCTGAAATGGAGGAGAGCAGCCATATCTAAACTATACTGTAGGTATAGATTCCATACCTAAACTATACTGTAAATGCACATATGTGCACAAATCTAATAGATTTACTTTTTAAAACACCATTTCATTTAGCTTAATATTAGAAATTTTGTGTTTCTAGTGTATACAACCAACAACTTGTACAAGACAGTAGACTGAACGTGTGTGAGGTAGTAGGGAGGAAATAGGTTCCTTATAAACATAACAATCGTTATTGATCAAGTACTACATACTACAGTGATTTTTTGAAAATACATTTTTGAGTCAAGATGCTCAAGATCTAATAGGAAGAAGACATGTGAAATATTAATTATATGAATTCATGAATAAGCACAAAGAGAGATAAGATCACATATTGATATACCATCTCATATACCCAAAGAATATCAAATGTACCAATACCCGAAAAGAATCACATATTCAGTTAAATTGGTACTCTAAATACATTTCCTGAAATTCTTTGAAAGTGAGAAAATACACCAATTAGTTTTTCCAGTGAGTATCTAATAACAGTTTTTTTCTATAAAAGAAACTTAGAGATAGATTTCAACAGATTAGATTCATATTTTAAATGTAAGAATAACTAACATTACTTTAGAGATGCTCTGTCTGAAGAACTACTGGCTTTGTTCAGAGACTAATATTTGGCAAAAAAAAAAAAAAGGAATAGAAACTTACGTTTTTAAGAATTATATTTCCAGACTTATATGTCCAAACAATATGCAATGCACATATCATTATTATTTTCATTATTGAGGAAACAATCTTAAAGAGGTCATAACCCTAGAATAGAGGTTCTTAACATGTAGTCTGTAGACCCCTGAGGGTCCCTAAGAACCTGAAGAGGGTTCATTAGGTCAAAATCATTTTCTTAATAATGGTAATACTAATACTTCATTGTCCCCCCTTTTCTATGTTGATATTTGCATTCTGATACAAAAGCAGTGGTGGTACCTTATCACAAATCAAAGCAGTGGCAGCACCAGCTGTACTAACAGTACACTGCCAGAAAACTGAGGGTGGGAGGAGGGTTGAAGTCTTTTAAGAATGTCCCCGACAAAACAGTAAAAAAAAATTAAATCACAATTCTTGATTATATATCTTTTTAATATTCCAAGTGACAAAATGAAAACTTCAAGTAACTTACTTCATACCAAAATATGATGGTTGTGAAAGCACCTGTGCAACTGTTTGAGTTGCAAGCTGAACTAGCCACTTTGTGCATGAAGTACTATTTTTACTTGAATGAATGACTGACAGATAAACTATGGCTATTCAGATTTGAGTATTTGGCAGACATTTTCTCGAACATAAAGTAAACCTGACACTTCAAAGAAAACAATTGATAGTGATTGTTGCCAATAAAATTTGAGCTTTAGAGCTAAACTATAATTTGGGGAAACTTTTATCTGCCACTGTCCATTTGACAGCTTCCCAATATATAACATCATCTCTGAGGAAAAGAGTGGTGAAATTAATGAGGTGACTGTTATAAATGTGTCAACATTGGAAAGACTAGCATAAATGAGCAATGCATGATGTTACAAACTCGTACATGCAAAAAAGATTCACTCAAAATGCAAGATACACCATTGGAATTACATTTAACTGAGTACAAAAAATAAAAGTTCATTGATATGTGTTTCGATTCTACATTGCAACTAACCTTTAAGAAGCTACCACTAATCAAAGTTTTGGTGTAGCATTAAAGAATATTCACAATTACTTAAAAAGGTATTAAAATACTCCTTCCTTTTCCAATTGCATATCTGTGTCAGGCAGATTTTTTCATATACTTCAACCAATATAACATATTGCAACAGATTGAATGAAGAAAGAGATATGAGAATCCAGCTATCTTCTGTGAAGCCAGAAATTAAATAAGTTTTCAAAAATGTAAAATAATACATTCTTTTTTACTATTTTTTGTCTTGGAAAATATAGTTATGTCTCATAAAAATGTTTTTTGTGGCTTGTTATTGTAAATGAATAAATATTTCTAAAGTAGTTGAGTTTTAATTTCAAACATAGTAAGTATTAACAGATATGACCCACATTGTAAAAAATCTTTTTGGGGTCCTTAATAATTTTTAATAGGACACCTGAAACCAAAACATTTGAGAACAGCTATCTCTTAGTGGTAAGGAGAAAATATTAAAACCCTGCTTACCCTGACCCAAAGCCCATGCCTTTCCCACTTAACTGCAATACATTTCATTACAAATAAATTTCAGAGATTGAAATTTCCAAAACATAGAGGAATTACCCTCTAAGAGAAAAAAGCTTTGGTACCCTAACAGTTTATTATTATTGTAAATTAATTTCAGATTTTTATAAACTATATAATATGTGCATATCTCATGAAAATAATGTGAGTCACATTTATGGCTATTATTTAAGTCACAGAAGGCTGAAGTGATTTCCTCCGTGTACCTGCAAGTTTTCTTGAAAGACTGGGGATGTAGTATTAGAAGAAAAGTGAGTCATGCTTTAAGAATCTGTTCAATTAAATTAAGAATTGTCATAGCCTGAAAATCTGTTCTTTTACCTTTTGATGTAATATTTTAAGACTTTTTCTTCTGGTAATACAGGCACTTAATTTTATTTCTATAGAATAATTCTAATTTAGGGTAATTTATGTTATTTTAGGTAAAATCATTTCACTTCCGAAACAAGTCACATGATAGTATTGATACCCTTTATTTTCCATTGTCAAGATATCTTTCTGCTTAGTTTGCTAACAAATCATTAGTCTTTCCTGTCACAATAAAACTGCAGGCTAATACTAAATTTCAAAGGGTGCATTTTATGATATTGGTATGATTAAGGATGGTGTAATGAATTTTTTAGCAGTTGCTCAAGCTTCATACCCAGTGAACTCTAAAAAATGATGTTCATGATGAAAAAAGGATGGCTCAATTTCAATATTGAGAATAAAATAAATGTGTGAAATGTGTTGTTGAAGAATGTCTCATATGGCTTATAAACTATAGTCTTTTAGATGAAAATCATGTACTTCTCTTGGGGGAAGAATAAAAAGAAAGGGGGAAGAAATCTGTAGCATGGCAGCCAAAGTGAGTAAATAAGAAAGAAGAAACTACATAAGAAAAAAATATATATAAATACATAACTCATTAAAATACTTACTGCATGTGCTTACAGCTCAAAGCCAGAAGAAATTTAGGTACCATAAACGTAGAGAATTCAGAAAACAAAAAACTAATTTGGACAATGCATGAAAAGAGATATTCAGCTTAGCTGATCTAATTTTCAGTATCTACACCTCAAAGGGACTTCAGAGAGCATTGATTTTTTTCAAGTATTAATTTTTTAAAGGCAGGTGAATGCTTTTTTCCCCCTCAGTGAATTTATATATGAAATTATAATCAATATAACAGAGAAAAGTCGAACTGCTGTGTTTCAGTAGAGGGGAGAGCTTTCTTTTAGCCATTTCTCCAGCTCCAAATCCATGGCAAAAAAACATCTCTGGCCAAAGGTCGTCGAACACTGAACTTGAATACAGGAATGAAGAGCAGTTGGGGTTGGGGGTAGGTAGCCGGCAGCATGATAGAAAGTTAGACACAAAGATAAGGCAAGCTGGCCAATGTTTTAAGTGCCATTCTGAAGGCAATGGTAGAATTGAGAACGTGGTGATAGAATGAGGTGCCACTACTGAAATGAGAGATTTTTCCGGAGTTCTGGAGAAGGCTAGCACTGTGAAACCAGATAGAACAGAGAAGTTATAAGCTGCCTATGTAGGAAACGCTGGCCCATGACAAAAAGCAAAATCACTACATCAAAATAGTATTATCTTATCTTAAAAATTCTTTAGTTTAAAAAGCTTCTATTGGCTTATAATTACTACCCAAGAATCATTCCTAGGGCTTAAACAGTGTTCGTTTCTTAAAGATTCGTAAAAACAATTTCTTAGTTCCCTATGTAGGTGCATACCTCCTCAGCAAATGGTTTGTTTTTAATAGGCGCTGCAAATCAGTAAAACTTACAATGAACTTGAACAGGTTTCCGTCTTCACGTCGGTAAGCAGAATGAAATGTGCAGCCCACTCTTGGTAGGAGTGTAGGATAACCTGACTGGTCACGGTGGCTCACACCTTCCCAGCACTTTGGGAGGCTAAGGCGGGCGGATCACGAGGTCAGGAGACCGTCCTGGCTAACATGGTGAAACCCCGTCTCTACTAAAAATAATACAAAAAATTAGCCGGGCGTGGTGGCGGGCGCCTGCAGTCCCACCTACTTGAGAAACTGAGGCAGATGAATGGCATGACCCCGGGAGGCGGAGCTTGCAGTGAGCCGAGATAGCGCCACTGCACTCCAACCTGGGTGACAGAGCAATACTCCGTCTCAAAAAAAAAAAAAAAAAAAAAAAAAAAAAAAAAAAAAAAAGTGTATGATACCGAACATCTATCTCGATTAGTGACCTTATTCTGGGGTCTCTTTTATTTCCTTATCCTTGTTATCGCCTAACCTCACCTTTGCCATTTAATTAAAATTGATGTTTTCTTGTTACAGTACATACCTTGATATATTTATAAAATTGTTAAAATCTTTTTTACAACAAAGTAGGTTATCAGTAAATGGACAATATTTTAATCTTGTTTGTCAAATAGTAACAGAAATGGTATCTGGGGCAAGTTTTGAGTTCTAGGACTCATTCAAAATCTTCAATCACAGGATTATCTTCCTTCATACACAGAAGTGATGGTACTTGTACTGTCTGATTGTCTCATTAAATAACAGCACAGTTATGTGAGATGACTGTCCAGTTTTAGGTGTGCAATCTATGGTCCTACAAAAAAGCACAAGCAGCTAACTTCTAAGGAATTATGCTCAGAAATTCAGTTCAGTTTTTAGCATCACTAATACTAGAGGTCAATGAGGTAATTCAGACTAGACTCTTTTTGCTCAATTGTATAAACAAAGTATACAAAGTATATAATTATGTTCTTTATCTGACAGAATGAGCATCCTAGAGTTATTAAAATGTATACTGAATAAGGATATAGTGAAAGCAAACAGAGAAAGCACCTCCATGCTAATATCAACATTTTCGCAAAAGATTTTTAGTCACATCATAATTATGATAATAGTATTTTAAACCTGAGAAGAATATTATTCTCAAGAACAGGTCTTGGAAATAGAAATTAAGGCAATGATGCTGCCCAATTCAGACAGAAATTGGTTACAAGGAATTTTTTTCTATCTGGGAATTTTTAACTTGATTGGGGAGATTCTATACATATAAACAGCAATTATAACATTGACAAATTTCTCACAAGTCATACAGGAAGTAAGAGCTATAGGAATTCTCATGAAATATCTTCTTGTTGGGTAATCTAAGAAGCTTCATAGAAGAGACAGCTTTCAAACAGGTTTAAATATTAGAAAGAATGTAATGAGACTGAGGTGACAGTTTCCGGTAGAAGAAACAGCATGAGAAGTGCCCATTTGGCTAGAACAAGACAGAGAGGCCTCTTTTGGAGGAACAGAAAAAATAAAAATTTGAAATTAAAAAAAAAAAAAGGGAGAGGGGGTTAGATCATAAAAGGCCTTGCATACCAGATAAAGGAGCATCTGGCCTATACTTTAATGACATTGACGATTCTGATTATAAATTCCAGACTGCAGTCTTATTTGAAAATACAGTATAAACTTAGAGAACAAGATTGAGTACTCATTTCACTGTTAGTAATAAATAGTACAGTACCTCGTTAAGCAGTAAGGCTCTAGTGTTAGCAGAATTGGATTAAATCTTAGCTTTGCCTCTTTACTTTGGACAAGTTACTTAACTTCTGTGTGCCTTATTTATATCAACCCTAACATAGGGATACTAACTACACTAGAGTTGCTTAAAATCAAATCAAATAATGCAAGTAAAGCAAATTATTTGGTACCACTTACACTTTCTATATGATTATATATACATATAGATACCAACACACTTATAAACACAAAACTATCACCCATAGATAATCTGTTACTTACCTTGTCAGTCATGCCAAAAAATACCTTAAATTATAAGTTATCATGAAGGAGAATTATCTTAATGATCCTGATTACTGTCCTTTGATTAATAACTAGAAATTAATCATCTAAAGGACAGCAATCAGGATCTGGAAAAGCCCTTTTGGTAATTGCATTGGGCAGAACCATACAGGTAGAAAATTGGAACTTTTTAATGAAACAGAGCGCTCAAAGAATGAATGATAAAGAAATAAATACATAATATAAAACAAGCCCTTTAATTGGCCAAAAGACCTTTCCGAGGTTACCCAGACAATCTCTCCATACCTTGTGAATTCAGAAGAATAGGCCTAAAGAGATTACCCTGTCTCTCTCTTTCCTCCAGGGACTACACTGACAAGTAAGACTCATAGAATTCCTCTACTATCAGTTTTTAACCTCCAGAGAAATTGATTCCTCTGTTTTCTGTGGTAACCTCTTCTAGGGGTCAATGGCTAAGCATGTCAGAAAATCCTTCCTCCTTGCCAAATTAAATTATTCTTATCTATCCAATCGTGTTTTTATCTTGGTTTTGTTAGAAAGTGGCAGGTGCTGAAATTTTAAAAATCAGTTTAAAAACTTAGGTAAAATTTAGTAATTTTCCTTTGGCTTGGATCATTTTCTGACAAGATCCCATGCCATCTTTCTTGAAAGAAGAATAATTTATTTACTCAAAGCTTGAATGAAGATGTAAAGACTGTATTTTCCAAAGATGCCCACAATAAAATCCTCTATCTGAAATGTTCTTCTAGAACCTTGCCTCTCATCCAGCAAGAGGTTAAATCTAGTTCCCTTCCTCTTAAATTTGTAGCTTGTTTGTGACTAATAGATTGTGACTCAACTGATGCAGTGTGACTTCCAAGATAAGGCTAGAAAAGTCGATTCAGCTTCCACCTTGCTGGTAAGAGACCCTGACCCATGCAAGCAATCTGATTGGTCAGAGGTCACCATGCTGTGAGGAAGCCCAAACTAACCCATGTGGTCAGACCACATGGAGAAGCCCTGAGACCACATGCAAAGAGATGCTCAACCAGTCCATGCTGCTCCAGCTCTCTCTTGTCCTAGCTCCAGTTACTAAAGGACCACAACTGTGTAAGTGAGTGATCACGAGTCTGAATTATCCAGCCAAGTGCTTCTCAAAATCTTGACCCACAGAAATTATGAGGAATAATGAAATGATTATTGCTGTTTAAAATCATTATGTTTTGAAGTGATTTGTTATGCAGGAATAGTAACTAGAACATCCCCTCCTCTACTAGAACCCTATAGAGATATAGGTCTAGTGCCTATAAAGACAAAATCAATAAGCTGCAATCAAAATGCCTAAAAAGGAACTACTGTTTAATAAAATGTACTTTATGTATAATGTATCTGAAGGCACTTTGTAATCTGTGAAGCACTACACGAGTGCTAAATGGTTTGGCTAATAAGACAATGAATTGTACAATAAAAATGCAGAGGATTTCACCAAAAAAGAACCTTCCTTGTTCAAGACACTTTTTAAGATCTTCCCTGGTACTGTCAGAAAGGGTTAAGTGTTCTCTCTTTTGCGCCTGCAGAACATTTCACACTTCTACTACTCCAATTATAAGATGAGATCTAATTCTTTATATTTGCATGCCCATTTCTTCTACTAGACTGTAATCTCCTTGATGACAGTTATTATTTGCCTTTGTGTCGTTAGACTGTAATATAGTATCTGTCACATACTAAGCATGAATCCATATTTGTTAAATGAAGAAATGAAGAGGTGTCTACAGGCATGGCCATGCACCAAAAGGCTTTATAAGCATAGGTGAACAATTCTATTTACTTAAGATTCATCAGCCTCTGAAAGACAATGGGAAGGAAATCTGTTTTTCCATTTTTAATCTCCATACTGAAGTTCTCCATTCCAAAGAGCCATTTCCGGGAAGCCCTTCTTACCATTCCATTTTTGTTTTTCCTTCTATCTGAAAAGTCTATCCTTCTATCTGAAACTTTGAAATCCCTAACTTCCTCTTTGATCACACATTCTTTCTAATCTACTTTTTGTGTATTTATTTTTGTCAATCTAAAGAGCATGAGAATTCTTTAACTTGAAATGTTAGAAAATACTTTACATAAAGAGAAGAAACGCCAAAATTTAATTTTCTTTTTTTCTTTTAAATCACCATACATTTATGTATTTTTTGAATGTGAGTAGGTAAAAACAATAAAGATGTATTTTCAAAAGGTCAAAAAACCCATTGACATCCTCTTTTGTCATAGAATTTCTTTATGAATGAGTCAAATTTTCTCCCACGCTAATTTTATAAAGAAAAAATGGTCACCATTAAACTTTCTCTTATTTGAATAGCAATATCATCCTTGTTTAGTATCGTTAGTTTTCATCCCGTTTGAATTTTTTTGTTTATCTCCTTTTTAACTTCTTACCTCATTGGTTAATTTCTGTTTTGTACTGGCATTTTCCAGGAATTCCACATTTAGTTTCATTTGCAAATTTTCTTATTAATCTAGTTGATTCATCTTATGGAATATGAATTAAGTTGTTTAAATATTAAAATATAGTATTGGTTTCTTCATTCCCTATTGGTCCCACTATCATAAAAACATATCTCATTTAATTTGGTACCTTGTTTTTCACTATGGTTTGTATGAAGTTGTGACTGCTGGGAACTTTGCATGAGTCTAATTCTATGAAGTGAAGGAAAAAAAAATCTCTTCTACTTATAGATTTGTGCTTAATGGGTAAATTTTTTTATTTTAAGTAATGTTTTGGATTAATATCACAGTCTGCAAGGAGGACAATACTCCTGCCTTCACTTTTAAACTTTAGCAGTGATTTAGTTTTAAAACTTAAAAGACAATTTAGTCATATAGTCTAAATAGAAAAAATAGGCATGCAAAAATAAAGAACATAGTGCTTCCAGATAGGAACTAATAGCAGAAAGAAACCACAATAATCACAACAGCTTCCTTTTATTGAGAATTTACAATATGTTAATTATTTTCCCAGGTCCTGTTTGTAATGATAGTTAGAGCTGATATAACTGACTAGGTACCAGGATGGCTCTAGTGCCTAACATACATTAACACGATTATTCACTACAACACAGGAGCAAGAGACTTTCTGCATTTTATCCAAGAAAACAAAGGCACAAAGTCAACCAACTTATAAACATTTGAGCCAAGATTAAAACTCAGACTATCTGACTCCAGAACTTTAATCCTATGCTCTTTTCTTCTCATGCATACTTCATAACAATCCTATTGGTTTGTTATTTCAGCCTCATTTTACATATAAAATAAGTCTCAACTGGAGTGGAGAATGCACCATAATGCCCACGGCTGCTAAGCAGTAGAGCTCAGAGTTGAACCTCTGCAGTATAATTGCAAAGCCTGTGCATTTCCCACAGTACCAGTGAAAAGATTCAATGAGAGGTGAGAGCAGAGGCCTGATTCCTGCTGGTCCTTCAATATGAGGCAAGCTTTCTTTTCCCAACTCTACTATCCTGATTTGCATCATAGCTACTCCAAATCTGTGTGTTGTTCTCTCCATACATCAAGGTGGTCAAGGTGTGTGCTTTCTAATAATTGAAATATAGTTGATCTTGATTTTTTTTTTAAACTTTATTTCCAGAGGATTTGGTAACTCGTGTCTCATGCAATATTCTGCTCCTAAGTCCTGTACACTGAAGAATTAATGAGTCAAGTCTCAGAATTGGCAGTTAATCATAATCAATCAGAACAGCTGTATTTAGAACAAGTTGCCCATTTAATTAAAGATATTGCTTCCTGTCTACCTTATTAATGACCACTTCCTATTTCCCTTATTTCAAGAAGTGAATACAACATTACTGGGATACTCAGAAAATCATTTGCTTGGTATTCTAGGCATCTTCTCTTTGAGTATTGTCTTACTCTCTCTATCCTACTTTATGAGTTGATAGTGGTATCAGTTAATGTAATTTTTTAATGGGTCTCTTCTGCAATCACCTGTTGAACAGAAAGAAAATACTTTCTTGTCAGGAGTAATTCCATATAGCTCCTAAGTTCTTATTCATTGTCTCAGCAATATTTCCTCTATATACCATCTGAGCTCAGCTAGCCTGTAGAAACGAGTCATCATCCAAAACGTGTCACATAACAATCAGATCTGTTGAAGCAATTCTGAAGACTATGAGCTTCACTTTGTCATAGTTAAATGATCCCTTTTACCCACTGCTAAAAATATTACTTGCCTCCTGACTTTGTTTAATTGTTCTCAAAGAGCAATTTTGTAGACTGTCATTTCACTTAAAGTTTTTGAAGAGCCAGCTCTCAGGCAGAAACTGAAATGATGAAGCTCAAAAGATTAGCATACAAACCAAAAGAGCAGTAATACTAATGAAGTCAAATACACTACTCTTGGCTCCATTTCCAGCTGTGAGATTTGAACTCTAAGCTCCCTCTCATGCCCCACCCTTTCTGAGAATCTTATTCCAGGACAGAACATCAACTTCTTAGCTGCTCAGTTACAGGAGCTTATAGACCCTGAGGTTAATTTCTGCCTGGATCACGCTCTATGGCTTTACTCAGTCTAAAATTTGATGCCAAAGAATGTTTAACGAGTTCCAAAGAGGCAATCACCAGCACAGAAGTGAATTTAAATTTCGCACTAATGCCAGCTAGTGCTTCATGGGCAGAACTGCAGCCAACCAACCTACATTTTATAGCCATCTCTTCATCATTTGCATTTGGACTTTCTTCCATGCCACTAGCACCTCAACTTTTTTTTAAAGCATATTGTTCCAAAGTACAGGTTTTAATGTTCTATACAGGTATCAGGTTTTGATTTAGTCTGAGGGTTTTCCAGGTTTTTTTTACAAAGCATATTACTTCTGTGCTTCCCACCCCCAATTCTCTCTGCTTTCACTAAGGAAAAATAAGAAGACATAAATAAATAAACTATAATCTGTCATGGAACTATCTAATTTTTCCTGATTACAATAAAAGACTGAACAACTATTTATTACTGTGTTTAATTTCACCACTGTTGATCACTGTGGTTTAAAGACCACTAATCAATTTCTAAGACCTTCAAATTGTCAAAAAGGGAGTCCAAATGATAGATTAGAGGAAATATACCAAGTGCACATACGCATCACAGCCAGCCATGTCAGCGCCAGGTTGATGATAATGTTCACTATGCTTAAATTGGGCAGTTTTCCTAATTTTCAGAAGAATTCTCATGGCTTGTGCAATTGGCAAGGTGGTAGCAATGCAAATAAGCTATCTTTATAATCCTGACCTGGTACTATTGATTTCTCTCTAAAGGGATTAAATAATGCTGTTTTATATAGTGATCCCCTAAGGCATGAGCTGAACCTAAAAATAGTATCGTTCTACTATCAAAGATCTTTGTTTTTTATCTAAACCAGTGGAAAGAGTCATATAAGAAATGCATGATTTGAATCATTTATTTATGTTCGTTCATAGACACAATAAATATTTATTGAATGCCATTGTGCACCAGACATTATAGGTATCAGATGAAGTGATAAAAACCCTTAGAAACAGAGTCCATTAACAGAAGGTTATCAATTGCAAGGATAGTTGACTAAACCAGAAAAAAAAATCAAATAAAGGAAGTTAAGGGATATCTAATTTTGTGCTGGTAAAATATCCTAATACTGCTCCTCAGTAAGTTTAAGAATTAAGGGATAGTAGCCCAGTCTCCTAGGAGCTGCTCAACTAATGCAGAATCTCTCCCCATCATACCAGCCCTGATCTCACTAGAAGGTTTGGTCTGCTCTACTCATAGCTGCATCTGTGGTGACTGAGTCAGGTTAGGCACAGAATTGAAGAAAGCAAAGCATGAATATGTGTCCCTGGGAGTTAGCACAGGGCCTGTTTTCCTGCCAAAGGCTTTCAGCAACATGGGACAGGTGGAAAGGGAGTGGGCTCCTGTTGTGAGCCAAGATTGTAAGTTTCTACGTGAAGAGTTTGGAAACTACATTTTATTACATACCACCATATGGCTACTCCACTGACATACTTCAGAATTCTGTGGTACTATATGCACTCAATATCAATGATTCTCTGAGACATATTCACTTAACACTTTAAGCATAATTCTATCAGAGTTATAATTTAACATCAGCTTTTAACCAGCTTCACAAAAGAGATGATACTAATTACCACTTTTCCATTGAGTAAGCCCAGGTTTGATTACTCTGAATATACTTTTACCTTGAGGATTTTTTTTAAAAATACTTTCTTAAAACCAGTATTCAAATCTTCCCTCCTTGAGGACTTAGTGATGAATATTGAACTTTGGAATTATGAAATTTTCATATAGAACAGGGGGAGCCATTTTTATTTTGGTAATTGGCCATGGATATAAGGAAAATGACTGTAAAAGAAACTTTTGAAATCAAATATAATCCAGCGATAGAGTTTTTTTTCTGAAATTCCATAAAAAAGAAGGATAAGAACCTCATCAAATTTGCTTTCAGTCCTCTATCTTATGAGCATAGTTCTATTATCATTCCCAATTCTGTTTAATATAAGGTGATTCATTAATGCCAAGACATACACTTTGAAAAAGTGTAACACCCAAGTGACAGCAAATCTACATATACTGCTTGATATAAATCCTGTGTTATTTGTCTTTAATTATATTTTCCTTAATTAAATTACAAACCATTTCAGGTAGCTGGACATGACATTAGTTTGTGAATAAACAATTTATAAGGCACAAATGCTTTGAAAAAAGGAAATTACTCTGATGTAAAAAAGCTATCAATAGGACTTAGTCTGGGTTCTGAATATAAAATCAAAGATATCAAATACATTTTTTTCTTATTGGATATTTTCACTCCATTAAGTTTAAGACATAATTGGATTTTCCCCCAAAATAATCAAGCTCAAAAATCAAAATTCCTTTTCACATGGGTCTTGCATAATTCAAAAATCTTGTTCATATATTTCTTTAGAAAGTGCTGTGATAAGCGTATTCATGCTGCTATTATTCAACACGTATTTATCAAGCATTTACTACATACATAGCGTACTAAGTACTACTAAAATTGTAAAGATGAGCTAGTGGTGAAACCTATTTTGAAGGCATGGTTGTGGGAGAGATAAGAAATGCACACAAATAGCCAAAATACAAGGAAGAAAATATTTTTTCAGAAATATAAAATCAGTTTCTGGTTACATTGTGCCAATGTTCAGAGGAGAAGAAATGATCTTCACCTGAGTTCAGAGGAGTGGAGGAATTCTTCCGCTGAGATAGCACTGAAGCTAAGCCTTGGCAAACAGGTAGGATTTAGATATGTGGAGTTCAGGGAAGGGAAATCTAAGTAGGGGAAAAGATGTCCAAGCTATAGAGGCAAGGCACTGTTCTAAACAGTGGTGATATTCAAGAGACAATAACAGGCACAAAGTCTTATTTTCATGGAGCTTATGTTTTCGGGAGGAAACAAGATAAATGTAATTAGTAGGTAAATCATATGGTTTATTAGAAGGTAATAAGCACATGGCGAAAAGGAAATCTAGGAAACAGAGATGTGGAATATGACTTCCATTAAAAATAAAGTAATCAGCATAGGCCACAGAACAAAGACGACATTTAAACAAGGCAATGAGAAAGCAAGCCCAAAGATCACACTGGAAAGAGCTGAAGCAGAAGGGGAGCGTTGGTTGATGAAATTGTTGGCAGAATAAGGATAGATTGCAGAGGGCCTCAAATGCCAAGCTATGGGGTTTGGATTTTATTTTATAGGCACTGGGGAGATGTTACAGATTTTTGAGGAAAGATTAAAAAAGACCTGGACTGTGCTTTATGTAGATGACTCTGGCATATAGTTTAAAGGGAAAGAGAGAGAGGAAGAAGGCAGGGAGAACTCCTGCTACTTCCTCCAAAGAAAAATTTGATTTATATAAACAATTTTTCTTCATCCTTTTAAGAAATACATATTGACAATTTTGTTTTCATACTTCAAGTTCTTGGATATATGTGCAGAACCTGCAGGTTTGTTACATAGGTATACATGTGCCATGGTGGTTTGCTGCACCTATCAACCCGTCATCTACATTAGGTATTTCTCCTAATGCTGTCCCTCCTCTAGCCTCCAACCCTGACAAGTCCTGGTGTGTGATGTTCCCCTCCCCGTCTCCATGTGTTTTCATTGTTCAACTCCCACTTATGAGTGAGAACATGCAATGTTTGGTCTTCTGTTCTTGTGTTAGTTTGCTGAGAATGATGGTTTCCAGCTTCATCTATGTCCCTGCAGAAGATGTGAACTCCTCCTTTTTTATGGCTGGACAGTATTCCATGGTATATATGTGTACATTTTCTTTACCCAGTATATCATTGATGGGCATTTGGGTTGGTTCCAAGTCTTTGCTATTGTGAACAGTGCCACAATAAACACACGTGTGTACATGTGCATGTGTCTTTATGGTAGAATGATTTATAATCCTTTGGGTATATACCCAGTAGTGGGGTTGCTGGGTCAAATGGTATTTCTGGTTCTAGATCCTTGAGGAATCGCCACACTGTCTTCCACAATGATTGAACTAACAAATTGGCAGAAATTTTTATATGCCAAAGACTGCTCCTGTCTTACAAGATAACTTCTGGAAACAAAACAGGCATTTCTCTTTCTGGAGGCTGCATTCTAGTAGCGGGAGTCAGACAATACACATAACAAAAAACACAAGCAAATACATTAGGAAGATAAACTGTGGAAGGCAGCAGCATTTCCTCTGGAGGACAGATATGGTGGGCTAGGGAAACCATAGAAATGGTGGGAGAATTGTGAGGCTGGAGGGCAGGTGTCGTATTAAATTTTTTGCTCTTGCAAAGAAATATTCACACTTCTAAAGAATTATAAAGATTTCTATAATATGCTGATATACGACAGATATAATAAAAAACAAGAAAATACTTAAATTTTACATCAATATAATCCAATGGCTAAAGAAACACAAAAGCATTTCCAAATCTCATGTCTTGTCTATATGAATAACGATGTATGTTACTCATAAGCTACAGAGAAAGTCTAAGAGTAAATAATGTTAAAGATTTGTCTCTCTAGACAGAACACAGACAAATCCAACCTGTGGGAGAAATACATGGGACTTCAAATGATAGAGAAAAAGAATGTGTTTCTAGAGGTCTTGATTCCCATAAGAAATAAGATAACCACTTGTTCCCTGATATATAATGGCTAAGTACAAAACTTTGTAAAAGGTTTCAGAAAACTAATGGTTACGTCAACTTTAATTTCAAGGTAGCATTGTTGTTCTAGTGACAAATTATTTCCCCAAAAGCACTGGTTAGAAATTTTTCAATATTTTCCAGCAAAATAATTACAGGCCAGATCAACATACATATTGTAATGATTTTCATCCATGAAGCTTTCACATTATTCCTAAAATTAGACTTGGAAATGGAAAAACACGTCCTTATAATTGTATTGTTTAGAGAACTCTTTTGACTCATGCCCAGCAAAAGGGCGACAAAAGTCCAGCAAACCTCACACTGCATTACCTAATTGGCCCTCTCAAGCTTCCAAATTTAGATTACTTTATTCATTTAGCAATTACAATTTAATGCCTCCCTACTGCAATGAAATATGGTGGCTACTACTCAATTGTGATATCACAAAAAGATTGCCCAGTTTAGGAATAGACTGCATGATACCAAGTAATATGTTTTAACAGCAACAAAGGGAATTTCTGCTTTTGATAATGGTGAGGTAATTCACAACAGAACAGTCCCCTGGAGATAACAACTAAAAACTCAGGACAAACTATAATCCATGATTATCTGGAAGCACTGGGAAACCACCAAAAGTAAGCAGAAACTAGAAAAAAGGGAATGGCACAAGGTAAGTATCCCAGAGTTTTTAATTTTATTTTTTTTTAAATTTTTTGCCACAGGGCAGATACACATGTGGCACCATGCAGAGTGGCTTGGCATTGCATAGAAGTTCTATTGTTTTATGGCTTGAAAAACCAGAGATCAGACTTATGGTCTACTACAGATAGTAGAAAGTGGAAGAGGAAATCCTGTGTCATAACCCTTCAACCAAAGATCACCAGAAAATGAGGAAGAACATATACCATAGGGAAACGTGGTGAGTCTGATATATTCTAGAGTTTGGGCTTGTGTTATGCTCTTTTGGGGACTTTTTTTTTTTTTTTTTTTTTGAGACGGAGTTTCGCTCTGTCGCCCAGGCTGGAGTGCAGTGGCGCAATCTCGGCTCACTGCAAGCTCCGCCTCCCTGGTTCACGCCATTCTCCCACCTCAGCCTCTGGAGTAGCTGGGACTACAGGCACCCGCCACCGCGCCCGGCTAATTTTTTGTATTTTTAGTAGAGACAGGGTTTCACCATGGTCTCGATCTCCTGACCTTGTGATCCACCCGCCTCGGCCTCCCAAAGTGCTGGGATTACAGGCGTGAGCCACCGCGCCTGGCCTCTTTTGGGGACTCTTTAAGGAAGCAGAGTTTTGCTCCGGATTCAATGGTAAGAAGTAGAGGTAATTCTATGGTTGGGTATCTTACTATTTCTTATCTAAGACTGCTAAAGAAGTAGTAGTCACTTACATCAGGAGCAGAAGGGATGTTTAGTCATTCTTGTGGATTAGATAACGTTCTTGATTTTGTTTGTTTTTGAACATGATGCTAGACTGGTCTTTTTGTCTTGATTCATCATGGTCAGAGAGGCTTGGCGAGGTGGCTCACACCACTTTGGGCCTGGTGAGGCCCAAATTTGGAAGCTTGAGAGGGCCAATTAGGTCATTCAGTGTGAGGTTTGCTGAACTTTTGTTGCCCTTTTGCTGGGCATGAGTCAAAAGAGTTCTCTAAACAATACAGTTACAAGAACGTGTTTGTCCATTTCCAAGTCTAATTTTAGGAATAATGTGAAAGCTTCATAGATGAAAATCATTACAATACGTATGTTGATCTGGCCTGTAATTATTTTGCTGGAAAATACTGAAATCCCAGCACTTTGGGAGGCCAAGGTGGGTGGATCACCTGAGGTCAGGAGTTTGAGACCATCCTGACCAACAGGGTGAAATCTGGTCTCTACTAAAAATACAAAAATTAGTTGGGTGTGGTGGTTTGCACCTGTAATCCCAGCTACTTGGGAGGCTGAGGCAGGAGAATTGCTTGAACCATGGAGGCAGAGGTTGCAGTGAGCCAAGATGGACGGCTACACTCCAGTCTGGGCAACAGAGTGAGACTCCATCTCAAAAAAATAAAATAAAATCTCATCATGGTCACATAATGACCCTGTCTGACAATGGTATTCTGATAATATTTTTTAGCGTATAATAGAATACCACAGCCTATTGTGACTGCCTGGCTAACTTCTAACAACATCAAGGCCCACCTGTTAATGCCAGGCTAGCTCCCAGCTGCCAAGGTCTCCTTTTCTCTTTCTTATCTGGAAAGGAAAGAGCCACAGAGGGCAGCCTCAAATTCTGCATTTAAATTCTGCCCAAATATCTGGCTGAGTCCTGAACTAACTCTGTCTATGCAGAGTCCAGGCAGCCTGGTTAAAGTTAAAAAGGCTCAAATATTTTAGCTGCTGCCTCCTGCAGATAAGACAGCATTTAGACATGCCTGCTTTTAAACGTGTCACTCATTTACAAATTTCAGGGATGAACCACTGCTAAAACAAAAAATAAACATTTTTCAGAAGACATAACAGAAAGCAAATAATATCCAGGATAGATTTAGACATATGAAGAAACAAGAAAATATCACTTATACTCAAGAATAAAAGAAATCATTGTGATCATTCATATTGATCATTCACATGATGGAATTAGCTAACAGTTATTTAAAGGCAGCTATTATAATTATGATCAAGGACATAAAGGAAAACAGCAATCAATAAACAGACAGGAAATCTCTACAGAGAAATGCAAACTAAAATATAATGGAAATTCTAAAAGTAAAAGATTTGGTATCTGACAAAAAAAAATATTACTAGCTGGACTTTGTAGCAGATAATAGACCAGAGAATTAGTAAATTTGAAGTAAGATTAATAAAAACTCTCCAATTTGAAGTCATAAAGAAACAAACAGTGCTTCTGTGACCTATGAGACAGTATTAAAGATATAACATATGGATCATTGGATTCATAGGAGGGGAAGGGAGAAAGAATGCAGCAGAAAAAAAAATATTTAAATACATAATAGCTAAAAATTTCCCAAATTTGTTAAGAGACATATATTTACAGGTTCCAGAATCTCAGGAAACTGCAGGAAGAGTTCCTAAAAATTGAAATCAAACTAACTGATTACAACTGGTTACGGATTTCTTTGTTCTTTCTTCACTCCCAGTGCTTCACTTAACTAGCTGAAAAAAAAAAAAAAATCAAATCATAGCCAATTCAATCTCAAATTGTTGAAAACGAAAAATAAGAGAAAACTTGAACACAGAGAAAAAGACACAGGATACACAGGGAAGTGTGGTACAAATGACGGCTAAATTCTCCTCAGAAACAATGGAGGCCAGAAAAGTCCATTGAAAGAGAAAACTCTACACTAAGAACTTCATATCTAGTAAAAGTATCCCTCAAGACTGAAGGTGAAATCAAGACAAAGTAAAAATCATTACACTTCAAAATACGGTAAAGGAATTTCTTCAGCCAGAGAAAACTGATATCTGATGGAAACTTGCATATTTATGAAGAAATGAGCACAAGAAATGGTACATATATATAAAAATAATAAAACTGGCCTGTAATCCCAGCACTTTGGGAGGCTGAGGCAGGTGGATCACTTGAGTCCAGGAGTTTGGGACCAGCCTGAGCAACATAGTGAAACCCTGTTATCTACAAAAAAATTAGCTGGGTGTGGTGGTTCATGCCTGTGGTTCCAGCTACTAGGGAGGCTGAGGTGGGAGGATCACTTGCTCCCAGGAGATCGAGGTTGCAGTGAACCATGATCGTGCCACTGCACTCCAACCTGGGTGACAGAGCCAGATCCTGTCTCAAATACATACGTATATACATACTGAAAGCTAGTAACAAAACAGTTATTGATAATAAGTCCAAATCAAACAAATTATGCTTTAAACGTCCATTATGATAAACATGAACTCACTGACATTTCCACATTAAGTTAAAATGATTTTGCAGAGTATAGCTTGTACACGTCAAAATCCTTCGAGACTCTAAAATTGTATCAAGTTGACTAGCAAGTATTAGTTTTAAGGACATGGCTTGATCGCATCAGCCAATTAGATATTCTGGATACAAATAGGGAGCATACTTGGGCAATCAATATAAAGAGCATCTCTTTTGTGAAATTAATTGGAAAATTAGATTTTATGTTTAAGTATAAATCCTAAACAATTCACTAAAATGGATCAAAACAGCTTTCAAACTAACCACTTCTGTTGACTAAGTCAGCTTCCTTCACCACTTGCATCTTAATTTTAAAACAAATTAAAAGACACCAGAGAATGCAAATATCCTGATATTTCAGGTCTGCTTCCTGAAGAAGTTCTTTTATATTTTAGTTACCGGGTTATTTGCTTTAATGTCCCTCGTTGCTTTAGCATGCCTTTTTTCACCTTGATGGATGGTCTCTATTATGAAAAATGTATTATAAGGCTCAGAATTTGCTTTCATGTGCACTGAAATTCAACCTTTGCAGGCCAAGGTAATATCATTTACACTATGTTCGACATATTATTACTTAAGTTGGCAGAGCGTTTGAAGATGGGAAGTTTAAAAATACACTTTTCCAAAAGGATAAGAATTTATCAGAACAGGAGAGACACTAAACGATCCTGAGCTCAAGAATAACTTTCTGTTAGTATGTACGGGGGAGAAAAACACTAGACAGAAATTAGGAGTCTTGGATTCTAGTTTGGCCTCAGTGGTAACTATGGCAGCTTAGGAAAATCATTTGGTTTCATTTGTTTTTGGAAACATATGTACTCGAGTATTTTGAATAGTCATTAATGTAACGGAGTGGCTTAATTTATGTTATATTTGCAATGGGAAAGTTGAATTCTATGAAAATATGTTTGATTTCACTTTTAAGCATGTTTCAAAGAGTCTACGGGCTTTAATATGTGTTTCACTTAATACAATAAAAGCTCCCAGAATATGTGAAAACAAAAATCATGATTTTGGGGCCATGTGTGTCTTCAAGGAAAAAGGCTTGTGTATGGACACAGCAGACAAATACCTCTGCAAGTTTGATCCACAAACAGCATGAAGAAATTCAACTGGTGATTTGACAAGATAATTTCAGGCACCAGTCGATGGTATGGTTGGTGGAATTTGTAACTCCTGATTCTGCCAAAAATTTAAGTATCATATTCCAAAGGTATGTAGTTTGATGTAAACTTTTGAAGTATAGCTGCTTTTGATCATCCAAATAAGTATGTTCCGCTATAGGACACCCCAGCTCAATAAACAAATTTGCCATTAGCAAAAATTCAAGCACTGTTAAAATTGAGTTGCTTCCTCCTATTGCCAAAACTTTTGCACTGTGGGTGTCACAGGGTTGTAGCTTTTTATTTTATTAAACAAATAAATGTTTCCTTTTATTTCCCCAAACACCATTATTAGTCTGCATCCTAATTTTAAGAGTGTCAGAAACAAACAGAATCTATGTGAGAGTGCTCCGGGATACTGTAGGAAGAATGTAACTTCAAGGTCACTTACACTCAGCGTCAGGCACAATTCGTGTTTCTCAAACAAGATATCAGGTGGCGCTCCCCAGATAATGGAGGATGCGAGAAGTAGAGCTCAACTACCCCTGAAGGAGAGCGCTGGCATGAGTCAGGCAGGAGATCAGAGCTCTAACCAGCCAAGTGGGGATCCAAGTCTGGGATCCATTCATGTAAGCATAAATTATTTCCCACTGTAATTATTGCAAAGACTGAAGTGGTTCTATCATTGCAAAAGTAAACTCAAGCATCAGTCTGGTAATATTAATGATATGGATTAATAATAACACAGTGTAAATAACTGTTTATTCTGTCACTTATTAATATAATATATTTAGTTATTTTTTTTCTCTCTGGAGGCATTTGGGACTATAGGAGCAGCTGCAACACCGGCATTTGCCATTTTGCCAGTTGTTCAGAGAATGAACCAATTAGTGGGAATGGGCAGCAATACACACATTTGGCAGCTATCTTTGCACAAAATGAGGGTACTTTTTAAAATAAGACACTTTGATGAGACATCATCGTACCTAAGAGTATCGTGGAAGAATCTCACATCAAATACTTTCAAGCAGACAACCATGGGATTCCTGTTCTCTACAATCCCAATTCAGTCCTTCAATCCTGCTGAGATCTTCAATCTACTGATCTCTCATCACACTCTTGGCACCTCATTTCTTACCCACCCAGCTTGAATTCTCCCATTTATCAATGCAGTCACTTTAATGTATTCACCTTTATCTTCTTGCTCCTCTTGCTTCATCATTCACACAACCTTGAATAAATCCAGCTCTCTGTCTTACCTTACCAACATTGCTCAAAGTGGCCGGAGAAAAATGACCACTGATTTCAAGTGGGCCCTTAAAGCTACCTGCCAATTATTCTCTAGACCACTCCCTTTCCCACTTTCCTAGGCTTGAGAACTTCCCATTTCTCCTCAAAGTCTCTAATACATCTTCCACCTTAATCTTACTTCCTTCTTTACAGAGAAATTGTTGCAATCAGAAGAGAACATTTAGAAGTTCTCACCACCAAATCTCTCCACTTAACTCCTTCTTTGCCCATAAGTGCAACCTTGTTCCTGTTAATATGAATGAATAGACCACACTCCCAGAAGAGGACAACCTCTCTGTTTGTGCTCTGGATCTTATACTCTGCCTAAGACCTACTTAAAGACATTGAAATCTCCCCTCCCCTCACTCCCCCCACCCCTCTCTCCATAATCATCAATTTCCTCTTCTCTCTTAAATAATTCTCTTTAACATATAAGCATGCTAAAATTTTTCATCTAGCTTTAAAAAATTCCATCTCTTGGCCCTCTTTCCTCTCTGGCTCCTGTCTTATTTCTCAAATATTTCTTCTTTTTTATGGTAAAAACAAAAAAATAAAGCAAAACAAAAACTTAAAAGAATTATCTGCACTCTCTGTCTCCATTTCCTTTTTATTATCTTGAACTCTCAATGTCACTAAAGCCAATGGACATTAGAGAGTCCTCATCTTATATGGCTTATCAGCAGCATCTGATACAGTTGATCATTCTCTCTTTGAAACTCTTCTTCATTGGCTCTGAGGACACCACTCTCTCTTGTTTTCCTCCTCTCATTCTGATGCGACTTCTTGGTCTCTTTTTCTTATTCCTTCCTATCGCCTCAACTATTAAATACAGCCTGGAGTTTAGTACAGAAAGTGTTCTTTTCTGTCCACACTCAGTCCTTAGATGATGCCATTCATCACAGGGCTTTAAACACTGTAATAAGCCGTTGACCCCCAAATGTGTATTTTACCATAGAATTTACTCCTGAATTCCAGAACGATATACCCAACTGCCTACTTGACCAGTCCTCTTGGATGACAAATAAGCATGGCAAACATAGCATATTCTAATCAAAGGTTTCTGTACCTTTCCACCCCACAGATAGCTCTCACTCTTCTCTCAAGACTTGACTCAATCATCTTAGTATTGCCTGCTCTGGCCTCCTTTCTAAAAATCTCTTTCCCCTTTCCTCTGATTTGGGACATTTAACAGTCCTTTTTCCTACTTACTTTATTTTCCTCTTAGTAGTGATCACTACCTAACATGATATATATTATATAAATATGTATAGATTGTTACCGAGTTATCTTTTATCCTATCGGTCTCCCTTATAAAGGACAGGTTTTTCTTTTTCTGTTTATTATATATCCCAAGCACCTGGAACAGTGCCTAAACTATAGCAGGCATTCAATACTTACTTGTAGTACGAATGAAGTATGCTAGAAATAGAATACATGGTTTCCATTTAAAAATCAAACAAACTTCAAAGCCTCATATTCACAGAATTGAGTGCACTTATGATTATTCTGACTTCTATTTTTCTAGACTTCTCTTTGATTAGTCTCCAGACTTCGATGTGTTTGCATGTGTTTAGATGTACTTGAGAAAAATGATATACGTATCAAAGTTCTTTCCATATTGTAAACTAGGTACATATCACATGCACATCTGTGTGAAAAGAAACAAACAGCTTCATGACCATAGAGCTCGCCACATGAAGCCTCTCAATCACAAAAGGGCCTCATTCTTTTTGCTGTACACATTGCCTCATATCTGTGTTGACTGGGCCACCATTTTTTGGGCAAACAATGCTCCTTATGCATCTCAGACAATATAAATTCTTCTGCTTGAAGTATCCTATTCTCTTCTACAACTGAAAGAGTAATATTCATTCATCAAGATCTTATGTAGATTCCTCCACACCTTAAGTTACACCCAGGTCCTATATATTCATATTACTCTGGTAGATAATCTGCCACATTCAAATCATTTGTTTACATGTCTATCTCCCACACTAAATTATGAGCTTCTTATGGGACTAAATATATCTTTATCTTCAGTGTCTAACCAAAATCTAGCATATAGTAGATATTGAATCTTTGCTTAAGGCACTCATCCACGAAGTGATGACTTCATGGAATAAAAACACAACTCTACCTATATAAACATATTTTTGGGAAAATCACTATCAAAAATAAATTTTTAAAGTGATTAATGTCAATAAAATAACAAAATAGTGTCTCCATATTAAGTAATCAAGTCTACCAGAGTCAGAAATAATACAAAACTATAATTATTTTAATATTACACTAGAACTTCAAATTTGAACATCTGGCCTACCTAAAATTATTTGTATAGAAATATAAATAAATTATTTTTAAATTATAAATTTGTTTCTAGATTAAGACACATGGCACTAAGGTTTATATAATCCTCATTTAAACCCAAGAAAACTAGCTAAAATTAATGAAATCACAAATAGATATTTTTTTTTCCACAGCAAGGTTTGGGATATGCCTTGTATTAAATCTTTAAAATTTGTGTAACCAAAAGGAGAATTATTGAAAGTCAATTAGAAGCTATTATTTTTCTCTCTAGTTGTGAATGTTAAAATGGCATATTTAATTTCAATGTAAGAATTTGAATATCATGTTGTTAAAATCATTAATTGTATTAAAGAATGATGCTAATATAAAGTTATGAGCAAAACTGTTAATTAGAAAAAATACCTATTATTTTCTTTCATATTGCTATAATGAAATAATATACAGATTAATAGTTGAGTATCTTAATGTGTAAGTTTTATGTGATATTTTTATTACACATTTTCACTATTTTCTAAGATTTCTTAATTTTATTTTCATTCAAGTTAGTTCTTTAAAAAAATAAAGGAGATTGCTTTCAACAGTTTCTCTTGAGAGCACTTGCCTTTTATAACCTGTATTTTTTTTTACATAATATTTTTTACATAATATTTTTAAGGCTACATTGTTGGCTGGAGTGTAACAATGGTGTAAAAGTTCCAATATTAACATTTCCACGCTGATTAAAAAAGAACCATCATGTAATGACAGTTCTTAGAGTCCTACAACTGGACTTTAATACTCTTTTTTTTTTTTGAGATGAAGTTTTGCTCTTGTTGCCCACGCTGGAGTGCAATGGTGTGATCTCAGCTCCCTTGAACCTCCGCCTCCTGGGTTCAAGCGATTCTCCTGCCTCAGCCTCCCAAGTAGCTAGGGTTACAGATGCGCATGACTGCATCTAGCTAATTTTTGTATTTTTAGTAGTGATAGGATTCCTTCTCTATCTTAGCTAACGAAGTAACCCCTTTGCTAGGAAATTCTGACATTAACCTTCCTTGACAATCTGATTGAGAAGTGGCCTAAATTGGTTTTATTAGAAGAAGAGAGAGATTATGCGGGACATAAGGTTCCTCTTTTGCTTGGTATATCTCCAGGAATACTTTATCCCAATATGTAAGTGTGTGTGCAAGAAGCATAAGGTGTTCATTAGCTTGTCCTCTTGAACTCAGCTGGCAGGAAGTCAAACAAATTGAAATCCTCAGTGTCTACTTCCAAGAGGTACCTGAGGCAAACACCTAAAAGATGATATTGGAAAAATGAGATTACCTCTCTACTCTCACCAAGGAGCCACGAGGAACTGGGGTAGCCATAGTGTCTGTTTATTTGTTGAATGCCTACAATGTGCCAAGCTATAGGAGATAATTTCTCATCCCCACCTCTAATGTCAAAACAACCTTACCAAGAAGTATTATAATTTCCATTTTACAGAAGAGGAAAATGAGATGGAAAAACCTAAGGAAGCTGTCCAACTTATATGGTTAATGTGGGCCAGAGGCCAGACTCAATTCTGGTCCATCCTGTTACACTTCATTAGCAGCCAGTGTATATAATAGAAGTTGGTCTGGGAAGAAGTAAGATATTAACTTGTAGTAAGCTTCATTTCTCTCTCTTTCCCGGGACATGCAAGGCATGGGTGACTTGAAGAGAGAAATGATTCCATTCCATATCTTGACAAAAGAAATAACCTTCCATAGTCATAATTTGTCTCCGAGTTATTAGCCAGGCTGAAGGCTACAAAATTGACCATAACTTCATAAAAAATGTTCTCTGTAATAGTGTTTCCCAAACATCAATGAAGAATTGAACCATTTGGGGGTCTTGTTAAAATATGTAGGTTTTTTTTTTTTTTTTTTTTTGAGACAGAGTCTCACTCCGTCCCCCAGGCTGGAATGTCATGATTGATTTCAGCTCACTGCAACCTCCACCTCCCGGGTTCAAACAATTCTCCTGCCTCGGTCTCTGAGTAGCTGAGATTACAGGAGCCCCTCATCATGTCTGGCTAATTTTTAGTAGAGATGGGGTTTCACCATGTTAGCCATGCTGGTCTTGAACTCCTGACCTTAGAACCTTAGATGATCCATTTACCTTGGTCTCCCAAAGAGCCGGGATTACAGGTGTGAGCCACCACACCTGGCCTAGATTCAGATTCTGTAAGGTAGGTTAAGGCCTGAAATTCTGCTTGTAACAACCTCTTAGGCAATTCTGATGCTGCTGGTCTAGAGGCCACATGCACAGAACAGTGAAGCTCCAGGCAAAGATAAGATATCTCTCCTCACCTCCTCATTGCAATAGTGGCTGGAGTATGAAGGAGCACCAATGAGGAGCTCTCCACATGAATTTGGGCAAAAAATATTGACATGATGCATGGACTATATCCAGAATTAGTTTTTCCTGTATCAAATTATTTAGCCCAATTTTCTTTCATTGCTCACATTTGATACTTTATAGTCTTTTAGAGAAAAATATTTCTGATTTCTAGTATAATTAACATTTGTTTTCAGTTTCAGTAAAATGGAGACTGCAAAGAACATGGATTAAAACAAGCAGAGATTTTTGGCCGGGCATGGTGACTGACGCCTGCAATCCCAGCACTTTGGGAGGATGAGGCAGGCAGATCACCTGGGGTCAGGAGTTCAAGACCATCCTGGCTAACATGGTAAAACCCCATCCCTACTAAAAATACAAAATTAGCCAGGTGTGGTGGTGCACACCTGTAATCCCAGTTACTCAAGAGGCTGAGGCAAAAGAATTGCTTGAACCCAGGAGGTGGAGGTTGCAGTGAGGTGAGATTGCACCACTGCACTCCAGCCTGGGTGACAGAGCAAGACTCCACAAAAAAAAAAAAAAAAAAAAAAAAAAAGAAAGAAAGAAAAAAATAAAAGAAAAAACAAACCGAAAACAAAACTAAATAGAAATTTTGAATCATTTAATTTCAAAAATTCACATTACATTCTTCCTTTCACTATGTGAACAGGAAGAGGATCAGCTCAAATCATAACTAAAATATACAGGAACTATGTCCTACAACCTCTATTAGGTAATGGACATAGGAAGATAATCAAGAAAATGACCCTGTTGTTTGGAAAGTATATCTAGTGGGAGAAACAGAATTGTAAATAGAAAAGCATAATACATTATGTGGTATGCATATGTGTGAATAGTTTTGGGGAACAACCCATTTTTCCTAGGATTACTATCCAGGCAGTGACTTCAAAGATACAGAAGACCTGTGTCTATAACTAGCGTTCTCTTAGAAGAAAACATTCCAGACAGTGAAAAAATGTGTCAATACTCATGGGCATAGAATAACAGTTTCGTTTGGTACACTGGCTAGAATGGTTGTTGAGACAAGTATGAAAAAACTTCTAGCCTTCTTCAGTAGAACTTAATTCAGGCAATCTCAGATATAGAGCATTCTATAGCTTGGGGAGAGAGAAACATGAGAAATGAACAATTCCTAACTTTATCAAAGGCCTGCCAGTCACTGGTCATGGTTAAATGTATTCTTTCAGGTTTGGGGGATATGAACTACTAATAGATATAATAATAGTTTAATACCAATTTCTTTGCTCCTGACTTAGATACATGGAACTAGCAAATACTTTTCCTAAACTCTAATGCACCAATCGTAAAAGAAAGACTTATTGTGATTCCCAGAGTAGCAACTACATATTAGGAAATAAAAGTTACCATCTGCAGCACCATACAAAGGCTTGCATGCACAATGAGACCGAGTTATTGTAACCTGGGGATCTGCGCAGAACAGATTTTCATATACTACTAGCCAATCCCAGCTTCTTTTCACGTTTTCACTTTTGAAATAAAATAGGGGTAGAAATATTTTATTTTCTGAAGTGTTTCTTTGCCTTAGCACATACTGAAAGAGTAATTCACACAGGTGTGTGGAAGGGATGATATTTCAAAGGGATGATTGACATACTCTGGCTCTTCTTTTTACAACAGTGAGAACACCTAAAGGACTGTGTGTGCAGAATCTTCCTCTCAAAGCATGATTATAGTAACATAGCTGGCAAGAAGTCCTAAGTGGAACCCCACTCTTTAGAGAGACATACGCTGAATTACCCTGAAGAGTCCAATTATCTCCGTCTAAACAAGGAAAGTACAAAAAACAAGACTAGCAACTTTTCATAGGCTTTAACAATTGTTGCAGCTAACCTGAAACCCAACCACTTAAATGGAAACTGTATCAATGATATATCTAGAAAGCTAGTTATAGGTTACCTGCCCTACTTACAAAATCAGTTAATTTCAGTTCTCTCATTGTTTCCTTACATGCATGCAGCTTGATAGTTTCTGACTTCTGAGTTTTGTTTGTTCTTTTCAGGGTTTTCAACAGAAAACCTTCAAGCCAGACACAGGGCTGAAACAGGAGGTTTAGTACTACTAAGGACATACTTTAAAATGATTTTTACATAGTGCTGCGGTTTAAAGACGACTGGAAGACCAGAGGAAAAGAATTCTTCCTCCTCACGCTCTGGTGTGAACTTAAGGTTTCTAAAAAGTGTTAGGCTGACTGTAATGAAATGAGAATTCTACTATCTATCAATAAGATGATGATATATTTATAGAACATGAGCCACAAGAGAGCTATACTGGGCACTTTCAATAAACCTCAATTAAAGCGATCAATATTGCTAAAAGAATCTTTAAAAGCACCTCTGACAGAAAACTTCTTTGAGATTAGTTTTAAATGCTGAGACAGACTAAGTATTTCAAGATATAATGGGAAGTGAATTCCAGCGTCCAGGAATATAACTGCTAACTGCCCTAACTTCTAGGGTCTCAAGGTTATGATTTAAATGAATAAAATCTCAATGAATTTGTGAATAAAAGGTATTTTTGCCTTTTATACTTAGGAAAGGAAATGTGAGTAATATCTTAACACAGCTTGTGCTAAGTCCCATTGACCATTTTACGTTTTCCCCGCACCCTCCCCGCCCTAAATGTTAAACAGTTCTTCCTCTGACAATTCAGATGGTCATAGTTTGCTTGAGATCCCACTTCTTTACACAACCTTTCCTCTGTGCTCTAGTTTTACTAAAATCTATACAACCAAATACAGTTCTTGATTATAGACTCTTAGAGTAGCTGCCAATTGTGTTTTATAAGTCTTAGCTCCACAACTGAAAATAGCTTCCTACAGGCAAGCTTCGTGCTATGTTATGCCTTACAGCCTCTATATTAATAAGCAGAGTGCTAACCAGTACATGATAATTTTGCTCAAAATGCAAATAAAGCTCACACACCTTAGATGGGTTTCAGGCCTCACAACTTATTACCAGCTTATTTAGCAAAGCATAGCCATCTTCAGATGAGACCTAGAAGGGCCTGGCTGCAAAGAACTAAAGGATTATCAGACTGGGAGATTCAGAAAAAGAGGTACCTTAGGAGGACGGGAGAGGGAAAGACAGACTATGATTTTGCCAGACTGATTCTAAATACTTGTTGATATGGATAGTAAAGTTCTTTTTTGAAATATCATAATAGCAAGCACTCAAGTGTGATTTCTTACATGGAAAATCCTGACAGAAGGGAGATCCTGGGACTGTCCTAGTGTGTACACCTATTAGGTTTCCAAACTAGCCAACTCAGTGAAGAGAATTGCTCTTTGTTGAGCTAAAGCTAGTTACACTCTGTTTTTCCACTATATTGGTGCTTTAGTATTCATTTATTCATTCAGTCAGTCATTTAACAAAGGTTTAGTGCACATCTTTTTTGTTTTTGAGACAGTCTTGCTCTCGTCAACAAGGTTGGAGTGCAGTGGCACGAACTTGGCTCACTGCAACCTCTGCTTCCCGGGTTCAAGCGATTATCCTGCCTCAGCCTCCTGAGTAGTTGGAATTACAGGCACCCAACACCATGCCCAGCTAATTTTTGTATTTTTAGTGAGACGGGTTTTGCCGTGTTGGTCAGGCTGGTCTCGAACTCCCGACCTCGTGATCTGCTCGCCTCGGCCTCCCAAAGTGTTGGGATTATGGGTGTGAGCCATAATGCCAGCTCTAGTGCACATCTTATATCTTGGTTGACGTGATTTGAGGTCCTATAGATAGATACTGTTGTGAGCAAAATGAATTTCGACCCTTACTTTAGAAGGTCCTGCCTCCTGGCAGACAAAGACATTCATCAAGTAATAACACTAACATAAAACTAAATATTGGAAAAACAAAAACAGAAACACCTGATAAGTAATGAAGAAAAAGCATGATGAACCTGGAGCAAATATGACAGAGAGAGCCAATTTAATGGCTGAGCAAGCAAAGTGGGTGGAAACGTGTTCTGGCAGAGGCACCAGCATGTGCTAAGGCCTGAGAGGGAAGGATATATGATGCTTTCTAAGATCTAAAAGAAAGGCTCTTCGTAAACAGCTGTACGAATCCAAGATCAAGAATCCTTCCATACTTGGCCAGGAGTTCCTTAGCTTGGCATTTGAGCTTTTGTGGCCCTTTGAATGAAATAACCCAGAGAGTTCAGTTCTCTGCTACAGACCAGAGAAAGCCCTCATCCCTGTGCCTTTCTTATTTGGCTGGGTTTGCGCTTTTGTGGTCAGTGCTTGGCAAGATCAGTCCAAAATTTTAGAATAAATCTTTGAGTGGCTTCCAAAGTCACCTGGGATTTGTTGCTTCGTGGATAAAGTTATAGAAACTTCAGACTGAGATGATTTTAAAGATACCTGAACTGTTTGCAGGACTGGTCTATTAGAGAGATTATCTTATAGCAAAAGTGATCTCTTATTTAATATATTATTTCCTCCCCCAGCCCCAGATGGCAAAAAGGTGAACAAGTTGAGCAACCAGCTCTGGAATTTTAGCTGAGGTCCTATTAACATGGGAACTTCTTGAGCTACAGTGCTTCAACTGGAGTCATAAGTTAAGCTTGCATCTTCTCCTTCATTGGCTAACTGGCTGGCAATTAGCCTCTTACTTCACAGTACACATATTGTTAGTTTCCTTAAACACTCCGAAGTTTGACTTACTTTACTGCTTTAAAGAGAAAAACAACTATTCTGTGTTCCTCCACATGGTGAATATCACCTAAATTTTCAACCACCAATTAAGGACACTTTTTATGTCATCACACTTACTGAATTTGATGTATTCTTAGTAGGCCTTGGGAGAATGAGTAAAGAATCTGTAGGAGAAAACAGAATAATGCACTGCTTCTGGAAAGCAGGCTTATGTGACAGAAAGCCATCCTTGTGATGAGAACTAGGGAAAAAACTAACCGTCCTACTGTTGACTTTGTATATGTTATAGGTCTTGACATGCTTCAAATGTACAGTATATGTATGCTTTAACTTCTGATATCTGTGAAATGCTTACATTGAGAATTCACATTATAACAAAGCTTTTTTTTTTTTTTTTTTTTTTTTTGAGACCGAGTCTTGTTCTCATTGCCTAGGCTGGAGTGCAATGGCATGATCTCAGCTCACTGCCACCTCTGCCTCCCAGGTTCAAGCAATTCTCCTGCTTCAGCCTCCCGAGTAGCTGGGATTACAGGTGCCTACCACCACACCCAGCTAATTGTTTTGTATTTTCAATACAGATGGGTTTCACCATGTTGGCCAGGCTGGTTTTGAACTCCTGACCTCGTGGTCTGCCTGCCTCGGCCTTCCAAAGTGCTGGGATTACAGGCGTAAGCCACCGCACCCGGCCTGTAACAAAGTTCTAACCTTTATTAAGGTACACCTAATGCAGTCAAAAGGGCAGCACAGTGGTTTTTTTTTTTTTTTACAATTAAAAATCTGTTATCTTCAGAGTAAGCAGCTGACATCTTAGAAAGAGTGCCACGAGCTGTGTGACTAAGAGCAAAAGCTGATGACAGACACAGTAGAAGAAAAATGTTCCTGAAATTGAACATAAAATTAAAGTGTTTTAAGCTCAGTCTTTTATCATATCTGCGTATTTAATGTCATGTTGTCACCTCATAACGCTTTTAAAACTTGAAAAGAGAGTTTAAGGTAGTAGAGTTCTAAAGTGATAGAGAAAATGGATGTCAGAAAGCAGGCCATTACTACTGAAGATATTCTTAGAAAGTTAGTAGCTTTGTGATTAAAAATGTTTCAAGAAGAATTCAGAGTAAAATATGTTTGCCTGAAACTTAATTGTTTTATCAAGTTTTCCTTTCCATGCCACAGGCATCTTACAAATAACTAATTTATCCTTGGGAAATTTTCTGTTTTCCAAACTCAAAGCTATAGGAATATAGAAATACAGACATCTATTTCAAAACGTTAATTTTTCTTTTTCAGCTCTCATTAAGAACTCTTTGGCATCTTGAATGTTGTTCAGGTAGCACATAACTCTCACTGCAAACATTTTGTTCTCTCTGGATGTTCTCATTTCTCCCTTGATGGTTTCTGAACTGTGAACTATTTTCTACATTTTAGTTATTTTGCAACTTTTAAAACAAAATTCCATTGGTGGGAAGTTTCTAAGATTTTGATTCTTTTATATGTCCACATTATCTGGTTTAAATATGAGTTCCATCCAGCTTCTCCAACAGCCAGCAAACTCTGCTCTTAGCTTTACAAACATGGTCCTCTAATTCTGAACATCTGAAATTTCTCTGGGTAAAATCACCTCACCTGCAGTCATTAGCAGTATTTAAGAGTGACTTGGTAATCCTCTTAGGAACTTGGAGATCCATGTTTTCATTATATCACCTCACCTATTGTTTTGTTTGCTGTTCTGCTATAATTACATAGATTTCCCCAAAGCACACCATGTACCACAGACAGATTGTCTACATGTATAAAAGCAGCAATCGGATCTACATGCTGTATTAAAGTTCCATTTCCATTGTTCTACTAAAGAGGCGAATCTTATTGCCTCTGTAAGCTCTTAGCTTTATCAAAATTATTCTAAACAGACACCAGAAAATCTGTGCTCTAATTCTCAGCCTATGGGAAGGTGCTCATGATGTAAACCCTTGGAGGGTTACCCTTCAGTGGAGCAAATGTCACACTTAAAACACTTACGAAGCTGTTTCCATGCTGTTAAAAGTATTGTACTCAAGTCTTACTTGTCCTAGTGTGGAGATGACTCCATGTCATTTTGCAGGAAGCGCTGAAGTTTTTCCAAATTTCTATAATTAGGGAACTACCATAAAATCTAAAGAATTATTTTTCTGCACAATGCACATACTATTGCACTATTTTGCATCCTCATGCTCCCCTCTCTAGTGGATAGCGCCTCAACACCGTACCTTCTGCCTAAGATATAAACCTGCTCTGTACTCACACCATCATCCTAAAATGCTATACAATAGAGAACCGATTTCGCACACCCCCAAACAACACATGCTCTTCATCAGTCCCTCAAACACATAGCTCTCTGCTAAAGCGCATCCTGCCTCTGCTGGCTGGAGCTCTCACAAACCAAAGCCTAAATAAAGGAACAGTGTGGCTGCTGTAGCACCTCCACTCCCTGCTCAGTACAGGAATTCTTTAATAAGCACATGTGTAGTACAGGACAGTAGTACATTCCCTCTCTGCATTCTAGCGCGGGGACACATCTTTCTCCTTGCACAATGGATCACAGTTTTAAAAAGGGAAAACATGACAAGATACAAAGACACAGCTTTTTACTTTCAGATTGGATAATACAGGCAAAAATCTTTTTTTTTTTTTTAAACCGGTCAGCCCTCCCCAAAGCCCAAACGTAAGCTGCCACACATGCACGGGTCTTTTCTTAGAGAAATTGTTTATGAGCCCACTTAACAAAAACAAAGTGCTTTAGATCACGTCCAAAAATATATATAATCCACCCTTTTAAAAATGGAAACCTATGATTGCCATAAAGATATCTTCTGCAAGCTTCGCTCTGGGTAGTTTGTACTGAAGTAAAACCGTCACCACCCACTCCCCATTCAAGCCGAGATTTAAAAAGGCAGGCGAACTGAAAGGAACCACAAGTCAGTCCGTCCCCATCAGAAAACAGAGATCAGAGCAAATCACAATGCCGAGGAAAGGCTCGACTACTCAAAGACCATCTCCTCAGGACGAGACAGAGATATGGAGCCATTTTTCACTAGGTTCACAAGAAAATGTCAGCTCACAGCTGCTAGTGCACTGCCAGAGCGCATCTTAATTTGGTCCAAAGGGACCCAGCCAGTCACCCTCACAGAACATTTTCTTAAAGAGTCCCCATTACAAATGTGATTCCCTCAGCTCCGAGCATCTTCTTGTTATAGTCTGTGGCAACTGCATGGCACCGATCTGCATCCTATTCAGAACTAAATGCTTCCCCCCATTTCCTCTTAACATCATGTGAATTAGACACTTCTGAGTCAAAGGGGAAAAAAAAGAGGAAGAGAAAAAAGCATCTCTTCCCACTCCCCACCCTTCTCCACGTTCTTGACTAATACCTCTGGGCAGTTTACTTCAGAATAGAGCAGATTCTTGACCAGGGCACAATGGCAAATTGGCATACAAGCCTCTTGCTATCACGGAAAGCACAAGCAATGCTTTCTTTGTAAAAACACAGGAAAATACACATGCAGGAACAAAAGACACTCTATCTGCACAGCAAGAAACAAGAGAAATTATGTGTTTGTTTTACACACATCTGTACCCACTGGTTGTAAAAAAGGCTCTAAACCTATTTTAATGATAACACATTGTATTTTTTTCCCCAAACCAGGTCCCCATAAAATTAATTTTGTAAGCTTCAGCTCCAGTAGGAGGTAGAACACACTCTGCTGGAAGAATACCTGGTGTGTGTCTTTGTTGATGGGGTGCCATTTCAAACTTATTATATTTGAAGTCAATTATGTGGGAAATAAAGATAAGGCAAATGCACTTGGTTCTCTGAATTGTTCTGACATTAGAAGAAATGCCAAGTCAGCAGATATTTGCTGTTTATATTTCACAATAACCTCATCATGCATTTGCAGCTTTCTGGAGCAAAACGCTAACTGTTCTCCAAACAGCCACCTGACAATCTAAGGCTGAAACACACATTCTGACTTAGAAGGAGACATCATGATGGCTCTCCACTGACTGTATTAAACAAAAGCTCCGCAAACAAACGAGAGGCATTTGGCAAATGAAGTGAGAGTCGAATCAAGTTTAGGTTCACATCTGGTGGAATATGGCACTGCCTTCCCCAGGGGTTGAGGAGCAGAAGGGTTTGGAGGCTATAAATAGAACACACACACATATACACATATAGATATTTAAGCCAGACCCGGGTCAGTTTCAGCTTACTAACCTAGAGCTCTGTTCAAAGGAAGCAGAGAAGCCGCACGTCCTCTCCCACCTTTCCATGGTCCTCAGTCAGTGTCTTCTCAAACCACCTGTACTGATCCAACCCATTCGCAGATAAAAATAATTTTCTTGATAGAAGTAGTCTCAGCTGAGCTTTGATTTTTCAACATGGATGTCTAGAATTTTCCTCTTTAAGCCAGACACAGCAACACAAAACTGCCGCTGAGCTCTTTTGTTTTCCCTCCTCTCAAAGATGAAGCATGCAGCACTTCTCTCTCTCTCTCTCTCTCTCTCTCTCTCTCTCTCGCGTCTCCCTCTGCCTCTCCCTCTCTCCCTCTCCCTCTCTCTCCTTCTCCCCTCTCTCGCTTATGCTCGCTCCCTCTGTTTCCCTTTCCCCAACCCCCACCAGCAACCTCGCTTGCTTCCCGGTGAGTCAGGGGCATTTACATCTCTCAGCACAAGAACCTGTGTTATCTACGCGCCTGTCTCTCACTTTTGGGTTTCCTCTGGGAAAGGGAGGGGGGCGGCTCTAGGTGAAGTCAGGTGACCCCTCCATTAAATGCCAGTGAGATGGATGGAGTGTGTGAATTTTAATATACACACAGGCACATTTACATTACAAAGCAGCGAGGAAAATCTAGCTCCTAGAGATTAAGCATTTTTGTTTTTGCTTTCATAGTCCCCGTTTTAGCAATTAAGAGAAGCTAGTATAGTATAATGAAATGTAATTAAACTTTTCAGTGTTAATAACAAGGCTGCATCCTTTCAGAATCATCCAACTGAAGAATTCTTTTAAACTTGTAAGCATGACTGTTTCTTTTCCTTTCAAGGGTCAAAGAATCAGTCATTTTACTATTTACACACCTTTGTGAATTAATCTTTTCTTTGACATCCATTTAAACTTATCTTGAAGTTAAGGACCATTATAAAAGACAATAAAAATAATAATGTGAAAGGAAAAAAAAAAGTGACAAAAACACCAAAGCACACAGTATAGGCAGAAATCAATAGTTTGCTGCTGTGGAACTAGATTCAATAATGAGTAACGTTTTGCTCTGAGACAAATAATTTTTCCCTTCTCTGTTTCAGTGTCTCTGTCTTAAACAGAAAATAAATGTAATAAATGTAGCAAGTATCCTCTTCTTGCAACCCAATCAAGCAAGCCTAATAGAGAAAGGTGTCCAGATAGCTAAGACCACACAGCACCCCAGAGACAGAAACAACTGGAAAAACTTGTGCTAACCCAGTATAGTATTGAAGATACATTTATAGTCTATGGACCCAGGCCCTGAAGAGTAAATTTGACACCACCTTCTCCTCCTCTGCAAAGTTGTTAATATCCAGTGGAGACCATCTCTTCTATCTCAACCACTGAATAGAAAAGATATGTAATCTGCTGTTAGGAACACTGTAAAGATAAATGAGATAATACCCATTTTCTTTCAAGGGTCAAAGAATCTGTCGTTTTTTTGAACACTCAGATCAAAAGTACTTTGTGTAAGGCCAAGTGATAAGTTATTAGAATGAGGACCAACAAGCATCAGAAGAAAACTCTTATTTGGCATTTGGTGTTCTATCCATGGATTCTTAATTCAGGAGCATGATGATACTGGCTCCTCAGCAAAAGAGGAAAATAGGGGGAGAGCTGACATAAAATCACATTATCCTTGCCACAAAAGGGAACATTTCAAACTTTGACACAAACAGCCTCTCCCTTTTTCCAGAACGATGAAGAGTGTTGCATTTGCTGCTGGGACTGAGGACTCCAGCTGAATTACACCCATTCCCCTCCATCAATACCTAAAATGAGTAAGAACTATTCACTGTTCTTGCCGGCTTTGTATTTGCAAAGCTTTACCTTGCATGGAAAACATCCTATTTAAGCTTTTAAAATAAATTATATGCTAACTGGCTGCAAATTTAGCTTCAGTTTGTGCTACAAAAATTGGCACCAAAACATTGGACAATAAAAAAAATCTTCCCTCGAAAAGTAAGCCGGCTTAGGCAAATTTAGAAAGACCTAAAATGTTATAGGAAAAAAACATAAAGGATTTCACTTTATAGTTTCTAATAACCAAATTCGCTGCTCTTTCACCTTTTCTTTTTTTCCATCTAGCATTGGCTGCTTTCATTTTGCATTTATTCAGAGCTTTGTTTTGTTTTCCCCACTTCACCCCCTGGCTTTTGTTCTTTTGGCCATGGAGTCGCTTTCCTTGAATGTGTAAAATGTTGGCAAGGACAGAGAATGAGAAAGACATGTTACCTTAGATCAGATAATTTGTGAGCTTTAACCCTAACACTAGTGTATGGCAACTTTCAGGCTCCAAGCTATTCTAACAAAGAGACTTGATGAACATGGAAAATGAACTGCATATATTTTCTATTAAAAATAGATGATGATTTAAAGAGGCCTATTAAAACTTTCCAATTACAGGCCAGCGCAAAAAAAAAAAAAAAAGATTGAAATAAATTAGCAAAAATGGTATAGCAACTAACGCTAGCCAACTTTTCAAAATGCCTTCCATTGCTCAAGGAACAAACTGAAGCGCTGACATAAGGTAGAATAAATCTTTACTAATGCACTCATTTATTCAACTAATGTTCATTGAGCGCTTCTTTTGTGCTAGGCACCATACTAAGCACTGATGGGTACATGAAAACAAAACCCAAGAGTGTTTTTCAGAAACTCAAAACATGTACCCATTAACATATAATAGATGTTGGTCCAAAGTGCTATGGAAAGTCAGAAAAAGAAGAAAAATTCTCCTTAAGGTGAGGCAGGACAGTCACATAGAACAGGTAACCCTTGAACTGAGCCTTTAAGTATGTGTCAGTTTTCTAGGTAAGAAAGCAAAGGCAGGGGGATTTCAGACAGAGACACAAAGAACATGAACAAACCTAAAGGGCAGCGAGTGATCTTAAATGTTCTGCCCAGGAATTTGTGCTTCATCTCAGATGCAATGGCAAGTTATTTAAAGTTCTTTGGCTAGACAATTATATGTTTTACAAAGATTATTTTAGCAGCAAGGTGAAGGGCAGATGACAGCAGTATTTTCCAAACTTTCCTAATTATAAGAATTACCTGCAAGTTATAGTAAATATATATATCACTGGGTTCCACCCCAAAACTAGAGAAGTCCAAGAATATCTATTTTTAAGCAGTATCCCAGGCAGTTATTATTATCAGAAAATTTCTGGAAACGCTGGTTTTGTAGTGTTTCCTGAGTGCCAGAATCACCTGTAGAGATTTTAACCAATCAAATGCAGGCCACCTCTAAATTACTTGAATCAGAACATCTGGCGATAGAACCCAGAAACATTGTTGATTTTAATCTTCTAAGATGATTCCAATGCAGCCGAGGTTGGTAATCATTGGTTTGGAAAGAGGTAAAACAGAAAAAAGGCTATTTAGAAGCTGTTGTAGAGGATATTTGGGTGAAACAACAGAATTCAGCTAGATCAAGTAAAGGAGTACTCACGCTACAAAAGGCAATATCATAAACATAGGAAGCACAGTAACACTATATGAAGCCTCACAGGAACTGGGGCTAAGCAGCCACTAAAAACCAAGAATCCTCTTCTCTCTGCCTCTCAGTCACTGTATAATTGCCTTCTTTGATTCTTCCTGTCTCTTATCCTGAACCAGCTTCCTTTTTTTGCATCCTGTCATCTCCAAGGCCATGTTGCCTCTTCAGTTCTCATGTTAGTGGGCAAAGACTGGATTGGTTGGGCTGATTTCCTTAGTTTGCCACTGATCTCATCAGTCATAGCCAGAGTGTCTCACATTCACTTTGCAGAAGCTCTGGGCAAAGATTTTCTGAGAAGACCACAGGCAGGACAGACACACCTCAGCATATGCAATACAGACACAACAGTTCAAGCAAAAAATGCTTAAGAAAGCTTGAGTAGGCTAGTGGTAGAAGAGACTACAGATTCCAGATGCTTTTCAGAGGTGGAACTCACAGAACCTGGCGACTAATTGAAAATGAGGGTATGGAAGAGAAAAAGTCACCGCAGAAGAATAAATATATCTTCATTTACTGTAGATGCTACATTGTAATACAGACACCACTAAGGGACAATCCATTTTACTAGTCAGTAGAAGATATCTATTTGGTTTTGAACTCCAAACATACATCTATAGAAGCCTAAAGGTCAGGGCAGGGTGCGGTGGCTCACATCTGTAATCCCAGCACTTTGGGAGGCCGAGGCGGGCGGATCACGAGGTCAGGAGATCGAGACCATCCTGACTAACACAGTGAAACCCGTCTCTACTACAAATACAAAAAATTAGCCAGGCATGGTGGCGGGTGCCTGTAATCACAGCTACTCGGGAGGCTGAGGCAGGAGAATGGCCTGAACCCGGGAGGCAGAGCTTGCAGTGAGCCGAGATCGCGCCACTGCACTACAGCCTGGGCGACAGAGCAAGACTCTGTTTTCTCAAAAAAGAAAAGAAAAGAAAAGAAGCCTAAAGGTCAAAGGAAGGCCAAAACTTAATTGGGAAATTTAGACAAATGTGGATAGTTACATAGAGAGTTCTATACATACCCAAGATAGTTAGGAAACCAACTGAGAGACCTATGATCTCTTGCTGACATCAGGGACTTTTTCACATCCATGCCTTTGATTCCCCTTCCTGAAATGACCTCTCCCTGCCTTTCTCCATCTAGACTTGATCTATTTTGTCTGTAACTGATAACACTGTGCACAAGAATCTACCCCATCTCTAGTACAGTTTAGATCTAAGGTATATAGCTATGACAACAGCTGCAGCAGAAATAAAGATACTAATAGAAGCTTCTTATATTAGTGTTAAAGGATTTAGCTTTTTTATTCTCACAATAACTTGGAAAGTGAAGTCTGGAGAACCTAAAGAATTCACTAAAGGTCAGAAAACTAATAAGTGCAATTTCTGGATGAAGACCCAATGCAACTGGTGCTACACAATTAACACTGTACTGTATCTTATTCTCTCATCACCTGGAAACCAAACTTTAGTTGTTGATTGTATTAGTAGAGAGCATTGTTACTGTTTTGCTTTCTACTCGCTTGTGAACCTGCAAAAGGCTCAATTTTAGGAACTGGACTCTGTCTCTGGGTTTAATGCCTTTCTCTGTCATTTGTGGGCTGCGTGACCAAAGGCAAGTCATCCAAATTCTCTGTACCTCAGTTTCCAGACCTATCTTGTAGATTCACCATGAGGATCAAATGAAATTTTATGTTTAGCATTTAGTACAATGCCTAGAACTATTATGTCCTCATTAAGTGTTATTATTTTTATTACCATTATTGTTGTTATTAACAAGTAAGAAGCAAAATTTCTGTGTATCCCTCAATGAGACTTTCCTTATCCAGATAAAGGAGAGTTTACATAGCTTTCAGGTAGTTTATGTAGCTTTCATTCATTCTGGTTTTACAGAGCTCCTGTTGATTTGATCAAATCAGGAAGCTACACTTACTACTATTTAATAATAAACTACATATATTTCTTTATAATTGATCCACAGTAGATGGTCTCTGGAGACATTTGTGATCTCTTCTTGGCAGGCAGAAAGTAGAAATTGCATAATTTCTAAAAATTCTGCACTTGCATTTAGCAATAAGCTAATTATTCATTTTTCTTAAAAAGCAGTTACATCTGCTTTACCTATAAACAAGTCTTTTTTCTAATTAATTATTTTCAATATTTCCACAGAACATTTCTGTATATTCTGAGATAAGTTTACTGGCAAACAAAAGTTCTTTTAAGTATGCATCACACTTGTCAGTTAAGTGCATGTTTAGCGTAGATATGGTATTGTGCTCATGTAAAATCAAAACCAAATAAATACTACATCTTATCTGACAGTGGGAAAAATTCTGCATAGGAATTATGATGGTCACATTTTTGCAAACTATAGGCAAGCATAACCTCAAGAAAATTATCTTCTTTTTTCAATGAAATAAAGCGTTGATCCTAACAGGTAAAGATTCTACTCTGGATGGTTTTGTGAGGGTAAACTAAATGATTGATATATGATTGAACATTGAGTGTGTGTATAGATTACTTTTGGGCTGGCAGCAATGGTGTTTGCAGAGCCTGGATCTATGGGAACTTTCTCACCCTGTCTCATGGGCTACTCACCTCTTTTTGACTGTTCAGGTCAAATTAATACATTTTCAGTCACTGTCAAAAGTGTGCTGCTCTACTTGAAGATAGTTATATGTGGGTGCATGTATAAATATGATAGGAAATAGTTAAAGTTTGGTCACCCCATGCTAAGAGAAGAAAAGCAAAAAGGAGAAAAATCATGCTTTGGGTTTTTCTTTAGTCTTAACTAACCAGCTAAAGCATATGTTTTAAGAAAAGCTTTTAAATATAGCACAGTGTCAAAGAGGCAGAGCTTCAGCAGCCTTGACTTCACTATTTCCTAGCTGTGTGGTGCCACATAAATTACTCATTTGTAAAACAGTGCTCGTATCAGTTGTATAGAGTTATCAGGCATTAAATGGCATAACGCGTGTAAGGAGCTTAGCACACTGCCTGGTACACCATCACCATTATCACCACTACCACCACCATTATCACCATCACCATCAACATCATCATCACCACCATCATCATCATAACTACTACCATCGCCACCACTATCATTATCTTCACCACTGCTATCACTATCACCATCATCATCTTTCTCCTACTCATAATCATAGCCAAAGCTTGTCATGTACCAGACACTGTTCTAAATAAGTACAGGGTAAGTGCTAGCTTCCACCATTATTATTACAATATTTTCTTTTACTGGCTTCAAGTTATGAAATTGCATATTTTGAGCCAATTACTTTGATATAAAACACACTATCATAGTATAATGGGCCCTAGTCAAAGTAAAGGCATCCACTTAAATACCTTCCAGTACATAAAGTAAAATGGAACATAAAATGCTTTCTCCCTTATTACCCTTATTAGTCTTTCTTCACCACAAACAAGTCTCAGGATCAGTTGTTGCACATGGAAGGACCTCTCTAGATGATTCTAAGTCCTCTGAAGGTAATTCATCATATATTTACAATCCACATGACAATATGCTTCGTATGACTGAAAGGACCAAAGCAAAAGTAGAAGGGCTGTCTGTACCCAGTGATCATGAATAAATTCCTTTCTTGAGCTGCTCTTTATGGATCTGCATTTCTGATCTCATAATGAATCAACCCAGTGTTGATTTCTGCAAACCAGGCTGAATTGTGACCTTCTGTTTTCACCAGTGGATCATGCTTTTCCATAATCCTTCATCTACATTCCCTTGCGAACCCAATCACATGGGCATAGTGGGGCAAATACAGAGTTTCCTGCTTAATGAGACAATGTTTGCCAGAGCTGAGTCTGGACAAAATTTTGAAGTGAATGTAGTTTATTGTCCATACCTTCCACTTTCTTTTCTCCGCACTTTAATCCCCTCAGTGTCACTTTCCCCATTCTCTTAGAGTCCTTCCTGCTTTTGATTCTCACCTCATAACACAATCAAAATTCAGTAGAATAAACTGTGCAAATTAGTATGTGTTATCTAAAGTAGGACTACTTTTTGTCTTGGTGACTGGATGGTTTGTATAATCTTAAAAGATAAAAACATTCCTTAGAAGTAGAAACTAAAAATAATTTCTAGAACATCTAAACTATGGCCTAAAATGTCTATTTAAAGAGACTGAATTAACTGAGCATATTTCTCAAAAAGTCCAATTTCAAATTAAAATAAAGGAAAATGAAAAGCATGGAAGCTATATACTCTGACCTGAGTAATATAGCACTGGAAAAAGATACATTGGACAGATGCCTTAGTTTTGAATCAAATTCTATCACAAACTGTGTGACTTTGGGCAAGATAACTTAATGGCCTTAAATCTTAATTTCCTCACCTGTAAAACAGAGAATACAATATCTAATTTCTCAGGTATATTGTGAAAAAACAAATATAATTATAAAATTACTAGCACAGAATCTAGCATATAATAGTTTCTCAGGAAACAGGGCTTTCTTTTACAGCCTTTTTTTTTTTCTTTCTTTTTTTTTTTTTTTTTTTTTGAGATGGAGTCTTGCTCTGTTGCCCAGGTTGGAGTACAGTGGTGCGATCTCAGCTCACTGCAAGCTATGCCTCCCAGGTTCAAGAAATTCTCCTTCCTCAGTCTCCCAAGTAGTGGGGACTACAGGCACGTGTGCCACCATGCTGGGCTAATGTTTTGTATTTTCAGTAGAGACGGAGTTTCAATATTGGCCAGGCTGGTCTCAAACTCCTGACCTCGTGGTCTGCCTGCTTCAGCCTCCCAAAGTGCTGGGATTACAGGCGTGAGTCAGCATGCCCAGCCTTCAGCCTTTCAAAGTAGTCATGCACCCACCAAACAGCTACCTTTTTTTCCCCCAGGCTTGATCATTGTCCACGTGTCACCTGATCTGCCCACATCTCCTCAGTTCACCTGACATTTGCATGAATGTCTTTCATTATTTATGTAAGATGTGCTCTTGAAGAAGATCTAAATTTTAGTCAAGTGACCTACTTTCCTGAAGGCACCTGAGCAACTTAATAGAACCAAAATCAAATTTAATTGGATTAAGAAGAAGGGAAGGATAAAGGAAGAAGAAGGGTAGGATACAGGAAGAAGAAGAGAGGATAGAAAAGAAGGAAGAGAGAGAAAAAATAGTTACCTGCTCTACCTAGAGACCAGAAGATGGTACCACAGAATAGTTGAGAAAGTTTTGACTGAATCACTCTGTCAGGATAAAGGAGACTTACCCTGGATAACTCATTTAATGTCAATGACCTTCTCTTTGAAACACAGATATTGAACTTTTTCAAGAACTCATCCGATTCATACAGTTTGGTTGTAGGAGATTAAGAAGTTAAACATTTCTTGAGGTGCTTTCAACATCAAACCCTATTAGTCCATGATACTGGGAGGTGAGCTCCCATTGCCTCAGTCTGACTCTATGCCAATCTCTGCTATGTACGACATCCCATTCAATCCCCATGGTGATAGTGCTACACTCATTTTAGAGAGGAAGAATTTTTGGCTCAGAAAGCTTAGGTGACTTTCCCAAGGTCCAAGAACCAAAGGGACAGAACATGGATTAACACCTTTCAATACAATGCCCCCAGGTACTTTTTATTGCACTATGCTGCCACCCTCTGGGACAGAAATTTGGAATAAAGATATTAAGAAATCAAACCTTAATTAAATGACTCTGCAAAACCATTGCAGATAAATGTGAACAGTCCTGCAACAGTCATGGAAACTTGAGAAAAGAATGCCTGTTATGACAATGTGTACTGCTTAATGTTTAAAAACTGGCTCTATTAAAAACAAGCAAACACATTGATTTGTATCACTTGCTCATTTTTGTAGAGTAAATATGCCCATTATGGCAAATTTCAAGCTGTCAAGTTAAAGCCACTGAACTGGATTTGGGAAAAGATATGCACAAATGTCTCTTTCAAGATTTGGGAAAAGATATGCACAAGTGTCTCTTTTATGACAGTGCTAGCCACCTCCAGCACCCCACTCTATGTGTGTAGATTTGTGTGTGTTCATGTGTGTTCATACCTGAATTTATAATGCCACTTTCTGTAAACATATTACAAAGCAAAATATCAGTTCAAACATTTTTCTCAAGTTAGTAACAGTAACTATAAGTATCATAAGTTTCAATTATGCCTTAATCAGTACTCCCACTTTTCTTTTTTCAAATTTTGCAGATTACTAGTATTTCTCTTTCAGTTTCATAATATAACTCTCAATAATCCCAGCAAATAAAAGAAAACAAAACCCCAAGCTCCCGATCTTCACCTCATTTTCTACCACATACTGGATGGCTCTTATATAACTTTTGAATGAATACTTCTCAACATTTCATATGAGATGTGTGAGGCTTTCAAAGAACCCAAGGTGGGGCTCCTCCAGTAAACCCAGCAGATGTTAATTGTAGTATTTGTCAGTTCTGTTTCAGTACAGGGTCATTAGGGAAACCTGAACAGAAAGGGAAAGTAAACTGTTCTATGGCCCTGCATTTCTTATTCCTCACCTTCTTAAAGTGCCATAACTGCTTGAATTCCTCTAGAATAAAAGTAAGATGACTGACAAGCTGTAGGAAAATTGCATGCATAATTTACATTACTTGCACCTTGAGCAAGCAATGGAGTTGTCATTTGTGTAGATGGCCTCACAAATGATATTCGGATAGATTGGGGAACGACTTCTGATTACTGTAACAATTTACTTCATCTTATTCATTTCTTCTGATTGTGAGATACTGAGGTAAGAATATAGCAGAGGGATGGCCAGGCGCGGTGGCACATGCCTATAATCCCAGCACTCTGGGAGGCAGAGGTGGGCGGATCATGAGGTCAGGAGATCGAGACCATACTGGCTAACATGGTGAAACCCCGTTTCTTCTAAAAAATATAAAAAAATTAGCCGGGTTTGGTGGCAGGTGCCTGTAGTTCCAGCTACTCAGGAGGCTGAAACAGGAGAATGGCGTGAACCCGGGATGCGGAGATTGCAGTGAGCTGAGATTGCACCACTGCACTCCAGCCTGGGTGACAGAGTGAGATTCTGTCTCAAAAATAAAAATAATAATAATTAGCAGAGAGTTAAATGTGAAGAGCCTACTATGTAAAAAAAGATTTGCACAAAGGTTTGAATTATTGTTCACATAAATGTGCAGAAATTTCTCCCCATCTACTAAATAAACAAAACAAAGAAAAGATGCTTAAAGTATCTATGCTATTTAGGGAGAAAATGGAAACTAAATTGAAGAACAACTTCCCTCTTCAAGATTTATGATATAGGGGAGAAAAAGAAATACCCTACATATTCAGTTGTCACCTATAGGACAATATATTTCTATGGGAAAGGAATAGCTTACATAGTAAAAAATTATATTAGAAATTTTAAATGAGGAATAATGCTTTTTAATAGAAGAAATAATGCTTTAGGACAAAATTAAGGTAAAGAATGTTAACATCAGAAAAAACATCCTAACTATTAGCGAGGTAGAACATTTTAAATGAGGAATAACGCTTTTATAATAGAAGAAATAATGCTTTAGGACAAAATTAAAGAATGTTAACATCAGAAAAAACATCCTAACTATTAGCGAGGTAGGCAGCGGAACAGGTCACTGAAAGAAACTGTATATTAAAGACACTGATGAATTTTTACTTTGAAATCTTTAAGAACAAAATGTAAATATCTTCCTTCAATTGTTATATTTCTTACTAATAAAGAGCTAAGTTAGAGTAACTCTTTGGAAGTTCCTACATAATTCTTAGAAATTCTACACGTTTTAGGCAACTTCATAAATGATGAAATAGTGAAAGTAAAATTAAAATCAAGGTGTGATTCCGATTTTTCAAAATTCAAAACAATTTCTAAATATTAGATAGTTACCTTAAGAAAAAAGGTTCATTTCTAATGAGGCGGAAAAGTAGCACAAAATGGAGTTAGAGATGAGCTTCCTCCAACTCAGGAGAATGTCAGCAATTAAGTGATAACTTGAAACAGGACGGCTGGAGTTGGAGGAGTGAAGAGGAAAGATTCACCATAAATCCCTTAGGTAGAACAAACAGGTCTTAGTAAACAAGTGGATGCAAAGTCATGGACAAGGGCGATTTGAGGGGGACTGGCTTCTAGCTTGGGTCTTTCCATTCGTCCCTGTTCCAACTTCATTTTGCCTACCCAGAGTAGGCCGAGAGTCAGTGCGGGGCAGGTGAGTCCTTTGATAAAGAAGTAGGGAAGAAATGAGTTTGAGGTTAAAAATTTTGAGTGTGGAATCCTTGACAGAAACTGAGTTGGAGAGGTTCAGAGTTGGGAATGAAGATTTAGGGATCCCCTAGGGCATAACCGAGCCCTCCAGCTGAAGTGGGTTTAATGGGTGATATCAGCCAGGAAGGGCCTAGGTGCAAAGAAAGAAGAGAGGGAACATCAATATTTGAGGGGTAAGAAATGATTTGAAATCATTAAATGACACTGAGAAAGGCTGTCAGAAATAAAGAAAAATAGGGGATGGTGACTGTGTCACATACAGACTGCCTGTGGGCCAAGCAGATATGGCCTGAGCAAAGCTACTAAAGTGGTGCCTAACAGCTTTTTTGTAAACGTTGAGAGGACTAAACAGATCACTCTGATGAGAGACTGTAAGGGGAGAAAGCAAAAACACATACACTTCATTGCTTCTAAACCTGTTTATCTCTCAGACTTCTTTTGGGAGCTTTAAGAATACATATTCTTAGACTCCATCTCTGGAGATTTTGATTTGGCAAATGAGATTCCTTATCTCATGTCATTTCTTCAATTTTGACAATACTTGAAAACGATTCTTACTTTTTTTTTTTTAACATTTTGTATTATCTTCCAACTAGTATTATCTTCCAACTAGTCTGCAAACATCCAGCATGTATCTGAGTGCCCAAGAAAAATATTAGGTTCTCAATAATATTCACTAATATGTGAGAGTTAACTGATCATGCTATGGCTCTTCAAGATAAAATCCTCAAGGTGATCAATAAAAATTTTGAAAATAGAGATTTAGACACGTACTTGAATAAAGATTTCAGTATCTTTTACTAACAAAACAACAACTTCTGATGCTAAAATAAAATCTGAAATGACCAGTCGGAGAAAAAGGACTGTTGTCCTGACATAAAGCCATGTCAGCTTTATTTTTGGAGGATGTTGATTTGACTGCGAGATGGTTAAATGTGTCAGTCTGAAGGTGTATGTGTGTTCACATGATGAGAAAAAAGAAACATAATTATAGACGTCTCTTGATAGCCTATTCATTTACTGTGCTATTTTGGAAACAGTATGTTTTTAAATTGGTTTCTAGTGTTTTTGGATGGGAGTTCCGCTGTACAGGAACCTGGAGCTTTGCCCCCTATAGATTTTCTCCATTGGAAATCAATAAAGTGTAATTGAATTACAATGGGTGAATCCACAAGGTGTCCATTTCTGGCTCTCAGGTTGAGGAACTCTCCTTCCTCAAGCAACCACACCCACCAGTGCTGAGTTCCTGGCCCCAGTTTGTAGACGGCAGTGCTGTACTGATGAACACCTGTGTACATTGTTAAATAGCAAAATAACTACTGTAGTGAAATCACATTTAATTTTAGGAATTGAAGAAAAACTCACCATATTTCTATTTTAGCACACAGGATGTGGCCTACTTCTTTCAAATGTCAAGCTTAGAGACATACATATTTTATTTAAAGAATACGGAAATACCCATTTTTTTCTTTGACTGAGTCTGGGATATAGCCCTTTTTTAATCAGGGAAAAAAGAAGTTGACATGTTTTTGGAATGGTCATACTATTTGCACTGACACAGTGTATCAGGGAGCTTTCAAAGATATTATCTCATCTGATGATTATAACCATCCAATTAGGCAGGTCAAGCAAGTCTGATCATTCCAGTATTTCAGATAAAACTGAAGCTCAGAAAAGTTCAGATCAAGTGTAAACCATGTCAAATGTTTTAGGATTTTCTTTTTTTTCTTACTAATGATGGGGCTCGGGAAACAATATCCCAAAGTATTGCACGTTGGCATGCTGAGTACTTTGGAATAAAGGATATTGGAAGACCTCAGTAGCAGTCTCAGAACCAGGGCCTCTCTGACCTTCTCTTCCCCTCCTGTCTCTTGCTCCTCATTCTCTCCAGAAGTAAGTCATAGACATCAGAATTTCTCTTCCTCCAAGCAGGTCATAGAAACCAGAACCCCTATTAGCCAAAGCTAGTCATAAAAACTAGTTATCACTCTAACTTTCCCCACCTTTCTGTCTAGGGGTTGGCCATAAGGACATTTCTCTGACTTAACCTTGTCCGATAGTAGGTCATAAGACCCTCATTCCAGAAGGGTACTGCTGTCTACCCAGGAGGAAGAAATGCTATAACAGGAAAAAAAAAAAATCTGGACAGTATGATCTATTAGCATTAGATCATACTCTTTTTGTCCAATCGTATTTCTACATGGATGTCTATTCTTCATGAAGACTAAGCATAAAAATGGAGAGGTTTTTTTTGTATATTTGGGTCTTTCTGATGGCTGCTGTGTGAAGTAAAACTTTGATTAAATAAATCTGTTATGCTTTTCTCTTGTTAACCTGTCTTTTGTTATAGGAGTGTTGGTTGTGACCCTTAAGAAGGTTGAGAAAAGGTATAATCTTTCCATCTCTACACCCTTAAATAAAGCAATAGCTTAGAACTATTTTTTTGCATCATTCTAAAGGTTCTTGTTAGGCATGCATGGTGCCTGGCTAAGATTAATGGGCCTTTCTTCATGCATACATGTAAAGTTATTGGGGGATAAATGTTTATATTACCCTGTACTTACAACTATATGTTCACTAAACAAAATGAACAAGATTCAAACTAAGTAATAAAGTGATCACCCTAGAGCTTTTTTATAACATAATTTGAAGCTATCATTTAACTTCAGAAAACCCAAACAAAATGAAACTAATTAAATATTTTTAAATGGGAGAAAAATCTACATCCAAGGAATGCTTTTAATTTTGTTCTGCTTCAAGTTAGTTTGTTTAAAACTCAATTAGGTTTATGCAAGCCTGAATTTGCAAACAAAATGGAGATTGGATCATTTTATTTTAGAAACCATTTTCATTGGTTTTTACAGCCCAATAGTACAAAATTGTGTAAGTGTTCTATTTTAATTTTTACAAATTTGGAAAAGTATTGAATTGAAAAGCTGTTAAAGCTTTGTAAAATGAATTTTGCCATCATGTCAGAAGTACTGCCTTTGATGCCACTCACTTTCCTGCTCTAGGGATAGATGTAACATTTTTTTAATTTTGGCACTCTGTTATTTGTTTCCTTTTCTGGGATTTAAAACTATGTCATTCACTCACATAATTGCTTCTCTCATGGTTATATCTTTACTCCTTGCTTTTGAGAAAGCGATACTATTTATTTCTCCTCTCTCCTGTCTTCTAGGTGCATCATCTAGCTTATTTGAGCTAAGTGTCCCCATCTATAAAGTGAAAAGTTGGAATATAATAAAGATATTCTTTATGATCTCTTTCAATTTTGAAATGTTATGCAATTTTAGAGAAAAGCTGAAGGGTCACCCAATATGGTGTGACACCAAAAGACAAATATGAGGAGAGTTACTGTTTTCACTCTCTGCAGACTCTGCCTGGACACTTCCCTGGTGAGATTTCATACGCTAGACAAGAACACACTATGAATGTGAGACAGAGGAAGACAGGAATGAAGGAGAGAAATAGTGAAGCAGGCTGGTAGAGAAACAGAGAGGGAGGTGTCTACTGGACATTTATGGATTGCATGTGTGTTAGAGGTGGTAATCTACCACTATTATTGCCCCCCACCACCCCTGACAGACTCTTCCCTCTCTGTTAAAAGGAGCTCTATGTTTCCAGTGCTCAGAAAAACAACAACAACAACAACAACAAATCTTAGTATCATCCTTGCCTCCTCTCTGTCTCTCACTCCTCGCAGCAAATCCTGCCAGCTGTACCTTCAAAATAGATCAGAATCGAACCCCTTTTCACTACTCCCACACCCAGCAGGCGGGTCCACGCTACCTGCATGTGTGATATGGACTGTGTACTCTAACTGTTCTCCTTGCTTCTGCCCTTCTTAGCTAGATCAGTGAATCTGTTAAAACCTAAGTCAGATCCTATGGGTCCTTTTTAATCCCAAGGAGTTCCCATTTCATTCAAAATATAAGCCAATGTCATAAAAATGACGTATGAGGCCCTTCAACATTTGCTGGCCACTTCTAAGCCCCCACCTCTCTGAACTAGTACCTTTTCTCTTGTTTACTGGACTCTGGCCACAAGGGCTTCCCGACGGCCCTTCTAAAACAGCAAGCAGAGCCCACTAGAGGGCCTTTGTGTTTGATGGCCCTCTGCCTAGAACGGTCTTCTCTTAGGTACCTGTACGGTGACCTTCCTTGTTCTTTACCTTCTCCCTCCTCCCCCATACACATACACTTTCTAGTTCTCAGGAAGCCGGTTTATTTTTCTTTGTGCTTATCAGTATCCGACATACTGCTTACTACTACGTATTTCAATTATTCATCTTGTTTGTTGTGTGCCACCCCACTAGAATGCAAGCTGAATGAGGCAGAGATTCGAGTTGCTTCTGCTCACTTCTGTATCTTTGGTGCCTAAAACAGTGCCTGGCACATAATCAGTCCCCCGTAAGTATTGGTTGAAATGAACCGAGCTGTTTCTTTCTTTCTTTCTTTTTTTTTTTTTTAGACGGAGTCTCACTCTATCACCAAGCTGGAGTGCAGTGGCACGATCGTGGCTCACTGCAACCTCCGACTCTGGTTAAAGTGACTCTCCTGCCTCAGCCTCCCTAGTAGCTGGGATTACAGGCATGCACCACCACGCCCAGCTAATTTTTAGTAGAGATGAGGTTTCACCATGTTGGCCAGGCTGTTCTCGATCTCCTAACCTCATGATCCGCCACCTTGGCCTCCCAAAGTGCTGGGATTACAGGCGTGAGCCACCCGCCGGCCCTGGAACTGTTTCTAACTACAGATGGAACGGAAACCTTGAACCGTGTCTTGAGGAGAAGGTAGGACTCCGGATGGGGATGAGAAGTATGGAGGCCATTTTTTGGAACAGTGAATAAGCCACTTCGGAATAAAGACCTGCTTTGGGAGTATCTCATTTAGTTATCTCAGGGCACAAATGAGAAAATAGAGTAACAAGAGCAGTTAAAGTCACAAAGACAGCAAAAGAGCACAGGGTTAGAACCCTGGTCTTCAAACTGTCCCATTTCAGGATTCTTCTAAATGATTCAAAATATTTAAATTTTGAGTTTAGCCAGGATGAAATACAAGCAAGATAAAAAGGTATTTTTCTGTTCTACCCGCATTACTACCAAAACCATCAAGTTAATACTAGCCATCAAAAAGCTGATGCTAGATAATATCACTTATATAATTATACTCCTTTAGTAAGAATTAGCCTTGTGTAAGCATAGAAACAGATTTTAAACTCTCGCATTACAAAAAAAATCATCGGAGAGTGCCTGGAAATATAGAAGATGAAAGAATGGCAGAGTATTGACATTTGATGGAGTCAGGTGATGGTTACATAGAGTTCATTATATGATTTTGTTAATTTTTCATGTTTGATATTTTCTAGCATAGAAGTTTAATTATTAAAAATAAACTAAGAACAAGTCCCAAAGTTTCATTTAGTCTTATTTTGTTCCCCCTAAAGTAATTATAACATAGTCAGTCAGCTACCCTTCTCTTTATTCTCTGCTTCTTAATTTCCTCTTCACTCCAGAATACAGAATTCCTATTCTCCTGCATGTGATGCCAAGGTACAGACTTGCCCTGACAGATCCTGGATGAGCTTGTGCAAAGCAGTGATCAATTTTAGAATGGTTCTGGGTGAGACCAAACGGACCTCTGCTTCTTGGAGTCCAATCACGTGCTTTGGAAATGGAAAAACCTGCATATTCTTCCCTTCTCCAAGTTAGTGGCAAAATAGTAATTAAAAAATGTATGTATGTGGCACAATCTTTTTGTATACTGAAAAAGAATTTCTACTCTGTGAATTGTCTATAACTGATGTATTTTTATAGCCTTACCTATTCCAGATTCCCAGCTTTCCATCTTTGGATGACACCAATCAAAATGCATTTTTGTCTTTCCCATGGCTTTCAGGTTAGTCTATCCAGCATTTCCATTTTATTTGGTCTTTTTATCCTTTATAGCCTAACGTTAGGGCTCTCCAGGTGTAGATAATTTCACAAGTTCTCTTCATTTTGCCTCTGCCCTTTCTCTCTCATCCTGGATCTCTTCATTTTTTAAAAAATTTGAATTATGGGCACCTATCTTTGCTTATCAAAAAAGAAAAAGGACTGAGTATAATTTAGTTCAACATATATGACTCACAGATGTGTAATCCAGTTTACATTTCTGTAGTTTAGAACTGAACTAGGAAAGTACTACACCTCACCCTTTTCTATTCAGGGATTGCCTTTTCCCTTAGGGAATACCTCCCACTAATATCTCCCTTTAAGATTTCCTCTTACTGTCTGAATATCATTGGGGTGTTCCTTGAAGTATCTTTATATGATGTTACTCCAATGATTTAAGTTTTTCAAGACCTTCTCATTGCAGCTGACATAAAGTACAACTCCTTCCTCCCTGAAGACCATGTCAGGTGTGGCTTGTCTGCCTCTATACCCCTGTGAGAGGCCCTCTCCTCCTCCTGGGTCGCTGCCAGATCTCACTGGTCTCCTCTCACTTTCTCCTGGCATCCCATCTAGGGTAGATTCCCTGCACATTCTTCTTCTCCGCCCTTTGTTGGTTTCCTTACTAATACTAATAACGGTTCACTTTACATATTTTATTCATTTCATGTGCTTCCAATTTTTAAAAATATATTCATTGCATTGTAAGCTACTGAAGGACAAAAATCTCCTCTCTGTTGCTGTTCTCTCCCTAAGATTTAGAATTAAAAAAACAAGATAAAATGGTTATGAGAATCATTTATTTGAGCTACCCAAGTCTCACAAACATATTTGATTTATCCTTTGTTCATCTTAGGGGAACAAGAAATCTTTCAAGCTTGGTTAATAGCAGAATCTATTAAATTTGACTTCAATTATCTAAGTAGCCAATAATTTCCTCTTACTGATGCACACTTTCTCAGCAAAGATTTAAAATCCATAGACGATGAATGATATTGCCTGCCATGATTATTTCTTACCCTTCAAACATTTTGCATATTCTTAGGACTAAAGAGTAATTATTTCTAGCTCTTCTCATTTTTATTTTTTCTTTATTTTTCAAAATTCATTTTTATTTGTAAGTTTTATGGATACATAATAGGTGCATATATTTATGAGATATTTTGATAAAGTATATGATGGGTAATAATGACATCAAGGTAAATGTGGTATCTACTGCCTCAAGTATTTATCATTTGTGTTACAAATATTCCAATTATACTCTTAGTAATTTTTAAATGGACAATAAATTATTATTGACTGTAGTCACCTTATTGTGATATCACGTACTACATTTTATTCATTCTATCTCTAGCTCTTTTTAGTTAGCACATAAAATCCACCTGTGATCTTTTACAAATATCAAAATATGGGTACTGTGGTCATATGCAGGATCCACTTTGAAATAAAATGAAAATAGTTATAAGTAGGTCCCATTTGAGAGGCAGAAATGGACACCCAAACTGCTTATCAATTGCAAACATAAAATATACTCTTAAGGATATAAGTTCTGTTTATACCTAGATAGAGCAATAGAGTGATCAACTGATAGATCAATAGACAGATCAATTGATTGCTAGATAATTTAGGATAAAATTATGTATTTTGCATGAAATAATATTTTCACTTGTCCAGTAAAATAAAACAAATGTATATTATCACTTCAGGAAATTAGAAACTCTTTGCTAGGTAGTATAATATAAAATATTACAGTTATACATAGTTATATGTATGAGTCTATCATACACATAGGCATGAAAGTGGCTGTCTTACTTGGTAATATCTGAGATATGATATGATGCCTTGCTGTTTTAAAAAATACCTGGTCCATTATTTACTTATTTTATTAGAATTTTATTATAATCCATCCTTTAACAAAGCAAAAGGGGTTCGTAAAAGTTAAAGAAGATTTCTGTTGAAATTTAGATCACTTTGCCTTCCTGGAGTTCAGTTTTTTGTTTTTTGGAGACAGAGTCTCCCTTTGTTGCCCAGGTTAGAGTGCAGTGTCGGGATCTTGGTGCACTGCAACCTCCACCTCCCAGGTTCAAGTGACTCTCATGCCTCAGCCTCCTGAATAGCTTGGATTACAGGCGCCCACCATGACGCCCAGCTAATTTTTGTATTTTTAGTAGAGACAGCGTTTCACCATGTTGGGCAGACTGGTTTCGAACTCCTGACCTTAGATGATCCACCTGCCTGGGTCTCCCAAAGTGCTGGGATTAGAGATGTGAGCCACCGTGCCTGGCCCTGTCATCATATTTAATATTAAGATTAATAACAATACAAGCAATAACAAAGTTTACTCTGAGTATTCATTATACACTTACTATGCCAGGTACTATTTACATAAATGTCATAGGTAAAAATTATGATGCATACTCACAGAAAAAGAAATTAATCTTTGAGGAATAAAGTGACTTATCCAAGTTCCCACAGCTAGCACAGTATCTGAGCTTGGATTTAATTCCAAGATGTCTGACTCCAAATAATACAGTCAAACAGTCTATAAAACAAGAAGACTAAATGAAGTAAACTCAGAAAAACACAGCTGTGATTTTCTAAATGTTAATCAACTATTATACTGGAAAGCAAAAATGGTATGTTGAGAAAAACAACAGGTTTGAGTAGAATGCTATAGCAAAGGCCTCTGGAGAGAAGTCCTCCATAATAGGAAAATGGGCAAAGAACAGGAAACTGGTAACTCACATTGAAGAAATACTTATAACCAAAAAAAGAAAAAGAAAAAGAGAGAGAGAGAGAGAAAAGTTTAACTTAACTAATAAAGAAATGCAAATCAAAACAAGATAACATTTTCTGCTTTGAAATTGGCAAAGTTTTTCGAGGAGGTATAATTTTTTTCCCTTATATTGGAGAAATAGTTGAGAAACAGGCATTATTACTAATGGTATAATTTAGTAAACTTTTCTGTAAGATAAATTGGAATTATGAATGAAAAGATTAAGATTATCTTCTCTTCTGGAAGTTTGTTTTAAGAAAACAGAGTTGGGCAAAACTGTATATTTGAGGATATCACTACAGCTTTATTTTTAATAGTTAACCCTGAGAAACAATCTTTTTTTTTTTTCTTTTTTTTGAGATGAACTCTTGCTCTGTCACCCAGGCTAGAGTGCAGTGGTGTGATCTTGGCTCACTGCAGCCTCGGCCTCCTGGGTTCAAGGGTTCAAGTGATTCTTCTGCCTCAGCCTCCCGAGTAGCTGGGACTACTGTTACATGCCACCACAACAGGCTAATTTTTGTATTTTTAGTAGAGACAGAGTTTCACCATATTGGACAGACTGGTCTCGAACTCCTGACCTCAGGGGTGATCTACCCCACCTCAGGCTCCCAAAATGCTGGGATTACAGACGTGAGTCATCGTGCCGGGTCAAGAAACAATCTTGATGTACAAACACAGTAGGGGGTGGGTCAAATTACTATGGAGCACCCTCAAAGTAGAAAATTACATACTTATAAAATTATGTTTTAGAATTTAGAAAATGGTCTTTATTTTTAAAAATATGCATAGGATGCTATACACTAAATTTTCACAGTGCTTATCACTTCATGCACAGATTTCTGCTGAATTACTTTATATATTGTAAAATTAGTCATTAGGAATAAGCCTAGATTCACTATATTACCTAGTAAGAAACATTAGAGAAGAAACATGGGGGAGCTGAACAAGTTTGGCCTAAGTTCGAATGCAGACTTTATCCCTGCTGGCTGTGTAACTTTGAGTGATTTATTTGTAAAATTGTCATAGTATTACAACTTTGGGGCTATACCGGGAATGACGGAGGAAGATACGTAAAGCCTTTACACAATAAACACTTAGGAGATGTTTGTTGTCCATGTCATATTTCCAGTTTACAGTTTCAAAATAATGTGAAAATGCAATTTTATTTTATACCACTCATATGAACACCACCTTATATAATTATTCAAAGTCGCACTTTTTATTAGCAAGTGAGCTATACTACAATGGCACCACTATAGAGCTTTATCAAAAGATGATAAAAGAGGCAAGGAACCTCAGGCTGGAAATGAGAAGAGGATCATAGTTACAGAGCACTGAGAGGAGCATGTTCTACATACTCAGCGGGGCAATTTGAACTCCCTATAATCACGTATAAAATCATTCCAATAAGTATGGATTGAGATTTCCTTCTTGAATTTTTTTTATGGTTTATTTGCTTTTTATATTTCTCACACATATTATTATATAACACAAACCACAAATATTGATATTCTACTGTGGATTGCACAAGTGTAAATGGTTAACTGAAAAAAAGAAGTAATTCATATAGTGAAAGAGCAATAAAAAATACATCAACCCAATACAACCACCCTGTAGGTCTGTAGGCGTGAATAACAAAGCAGACTAAATGAGAACATTCTCTGCATGCAGTGTGCTATTTACATTCTTACTAAGAAAATGTGCCTGAGTTAGAATTTATACTTCAAAACAGATTCTCAAATAATATTTTGATGTTAATATGTCGGATCACCAATACAACTGGCTCCATGTCTTTCAGGCACATGTTACATTTTCCAATTCCCTGTGAATTTAGGGGTACCCATGTTATTTGATTTGGCTAAATGTATAAGCGTGGAAGTAACATGTCACTTCTGGGAGGCAGTTTTAAGAGGTTGGTGTGCAATCTGCACATCCTTTATTTTTCCCTTTGCCACTGTATCCAGGAAAGCTCTAGGTGGTGGCAGCTGTATCATCCTGCATCCCAGAGAGAGGGGTGTAGAGGAGAGAATCCAACTGAGGTTTGAGAGAGATGCACTGTGAAGGAAAAGAAAACCTCACTGATTTAAAGCAATGGCCCTTGACTGGAGGCAATTTTGCTTCCCAAAAGAATATTTGGCAATATCTAGAAACATTTTTTGGTTTTTACAACTTGTGTGGGGGTTGCACCAATGGCATCTAGTGGATAATTGCCAGAGATGCTGCTAAACATCTGACAATACACCAGACAGCCTCCCATAATAGAGTTATCCAATCCAAAATATTAGCGCAAAGTTTGAGAAATTCTGTCAATCATGGAGATAGAAGGATTTTTGTTGGTACAGCATAATCTAGGATATTCTGACTGATAGATGGTTCAATATTTGGAAATCTATTAATATAATCTTACCATAATGATGGGGCAAAGGAGAAAAAAAATGTGATCTTTTCAATAGATTTAGAAAACTCATATGAGAAAAATACAGTATCTATTTGTTAGTAAAAAGGAAAAATAGCTATTTTCTTAATATCACATTTGAATATCATAAAACATATTTCTCAGAACAAAAGTAAAAATATCTGATTAGTATTTGGTCAGTTCAAAGAGTCTGTAAAGCCCCAAATTGGAAACAGTACAGTTGCTTAGTTGGTGATCGTATATCTCATATACTTCCTGCTTCAGTACGTGCTCATATCCATTGACAGAATCCATGAAGATCTCTTGGGGACTCCTGTCTCATGTAGGTATTTAAACAAAATATGCTGTATCTTCTCTGCAGCTTTAAATTAGGGTTTTCTGAAAGATGAATTTATTATAACAGTTGTGACCTGTAAAGTGACTAGATGGTACTTGCATCTGAAAAATCACTAAGTATTTGATAATAAAGTATTCTAAATTATGGTGGCCTCCAGTTTATAACTAGTGAGTTACACACTTATATCCTTTTTATCCCTTTGGTAATAATAATAACTTAAAATTACAATTGGCTAAGAACTGGGATCAGTGAGAACTCACACACTTTGCTATTCCAGTGACAGCACTGCCTGGTTAATCCTGGGATGAGGGCTCAGCTGAGTTTGTTGGTAGTTACATTCTAAGAATCCCATGAATTCCCAGGAGCTCAGCAATGAAACTCTAACTGAAATGGAGGAGCAAGAGATGCTTAAGAAAGAGGAATTACCATGGCAACTGCCCTTCTCCATATAATTTACCATTCAAAGACTTGTGTGGTTATAAAATTGTCAATGGAAATTTTTGAGACAGATAACATAAATTTTGGAAGCAGTTCAAATGTCTTTGGTAAATGAAAAATGCCTGTTTTCCATAGGAAGATTTACCAGGTAAGAAGATGGCTTCTTCAGCTTAGATTTTACTGATTTTATTTTGAGAAGCCTTTTCTTGTCCAGTTCATGCAAAAGAAAGAAAGAAAAAAAACAAATTCTAAACGAATATTTAACTGTTGTTTTTCAAGAAAATTTGATTTTATGTACTTGAAAATTATAAACATCATATATTTGTATCTTGTTTTCTCTACTGATCAATTGGAGTGTTTTACGGAATAAAATACGTTTTCTGGAAACAAAATTCCAATTATGAACACTGAAACTACTGGAAATGAGGAGTTAATTTGTGTTGGCTACACACATAACCAAGATCCAGGGGCAAATTGAAGGAAAGATTCATCCCATTTTCACTATTTATTTCTAATGGAAAAAAAAAATGATTTTACAGATGAGGTCTCTCTGTGTTTGCCAGGCTGACCTTGAGCTCTTGGGCTCAAGTGATTCTCCTATTATAGGGTAGCTGAGATTACAGGCATGTGCCACCATGCCAGGCCACTATCTCCACTTTTATTCAACATAGTACTATAAGTAAGTCCTACTCCGAGCAATTGAAAAGAGAAAGAAATAAAGAGCATTGAAATTGGAAAGGGAGATTTCAAATTATTCTTGCTTGCAATGATCTTATATTGCAAATATAAATATAAGATTATTATAATGATCTTATATATGAGATTATTTGATCATATGATTATTTGATTATAATGATCTTATATATTTCTTGATCTTATATTTAAGATCATATATAATAATCTTATATTTAGATCTTATACAAAATTTTTTATTTAGAAAAAATTAAAAACACCACCAAAAGACTCTGAGAACAGATAAGTTTAGTAAAGTTACAGGATATAAAATCAACATACGAGAACCAGTGGCATTTCTATACACTAACAATGATCAATCTGCAGAAGAAATTAAAAAAGTAATTCCATTCATAGTAACTACAAAAATCTAAAATACCTAGGAATAAACTTGAGAAGTGACACATCTCTACAAGGAAAATTATTAAAACATTGATAAAAGAAGTGAAAAGGACACACAAAAAAGTGGAAATATATTCCATGCTCATGGATTGAAATCATATTGTTAAAATTTCTATCAAAATATCAATGACATTCTTCACAGAAATATAAAAAAAATTCTAAAATTCATATGGAATCACAAAAGGCTCCAAATAGCCAAAGCAATTCTGAGCATCTAGAGGCATCACATTACCTGATTTCGAATTATGTAATAAAGCTCTAATAACCAAAGCAGTATGGTACTGGCATAAAAACACACATATAGACCAATAGAACAGAATAGAGAACACAGAAATAAATCACACAGAAATAAATGACAGCCAACTCATCTTTGACAAAGGTGCCAAGAACATACAATAGGGACAGTCTGTTTAAAAAAATGGTGGCAGGAAAACTGGATAACCATATGCAGAATGAAACTAGATCCCATCTTTCACCATATACAAAAATCAACTCCAAACGAAATAAACACTTAAATGTGAGACCCGAAACTATTAAATCACTAGAAGCAAGCACTGTGGAAATGCTATAGATCATCAGTCTGGGGAAAGATTTTTGGAGTAAGACCTCAAAAGCATGGACAACAGAAGCAAAAAGAGACAAATGGGAATACTACAGGCTAAAAAGCTTTTACACAGCAAAGGAAATAATAAACAAAGTGGAGAGATAACCTGCAGAATGGGAGAAAATATTTGCAAAGTATGCATCCAACAAGGGATTAGTAACATGAATATATAAGGAACTAAAACAACTCAGTAGTAAAAAACCAAATAATCTGATTAAAAAATGATCAAAAGACCTGAATAGACATTTCTCAAAAAAAAGACATACAAATGGCCAACAGGTATATGAATAAAAGTTCAACATCACTAATCATCAGGTAAACACAAATCAAAACCACAATGGGATATCGTCTCACTCCAGTTAAAATGGCTATTACCAAAAAAGACAAAAAATAACCCATGTTGGTGAGGATGGAGAGAAAGGAGGATGCTCATATACTGTTGGTGGGAATATAATGTAGTGCAGTCATTATCAAAAACAGTATGGAGGTTCCTCAAAACTTTAAAATAGCATATGATCCAGCAATCCCACTGCTGTGTATGTATATTCAAAAGAAAGATAATCAGTATATCAAAAAGGAATCTGCACTTCCATGTTTATTGCAGCACTGTTCACAATAGCCAAGATATGGAATCAGTCTAAGTGCCTATCAACAAATGAATGCATAAAATGTGGTAAACATACACAACGGAATATTATTCAGCCATAAAAAAGAACAAAATCCTGTTATTTGAAGCAACATGGATAGAACTGGAAGTCACTGTGCTAAAGTAAAATTAGCCAGGCACAGAAAGACAAATATTGCATGTTCTCACTCTTATGTGGGAGCTACAAAAGTCGATTTCACGGAGGTAGAGAGTAGATGGTCATTATCAGAGGCTGAAAAGGGAAGATGTGAGTGAAGAATGAAGAGAAGTTGGTTAATGGGTACAACAATACAGTTAGATAGAAGGAATGAGTTCTAGTATTTGATACTACAGCAGGAAAATTATAATTAACAATGATTTACTGAATTTCAAAATAGCTAGAAGAATTGTAATGTTCCCAACACAAATACAAGGTACATTTTTGAGGTGATGGACATCCCAATTACCCTGATTTGATCATTCAATGTTGTATACAAGTATCAGAATATCACATGTACCCCCACAATATGTAAAACTATGATATATCAATAAAAATATAAAATTAAAAAAGATCTATATCATACAGCAACAAAAAGCAACCTATCCTGGACAATGATCAACTTAATTATTCTTTTTTCTTTTAATATATTATGAGTGAGCTCTAGAAACCCTAAATTCCATAAGTAGATCAACAGGAAACTGGGGAATTCAGCTTCAAAAACTGTGATGTATTAATCTCAGGTGTAGAAGCAGAGAATGGAGCTTTTTATTTCTGCAACATCCAGTGTTTATTTATGTGAATGAATTCTAAGAAAGATAATTGGAACATTATGTCAGTAATGTTTGCTTTTAATAATAGAAATAGAAAACTTCAGATATGTTAATCACATATAAATGTAAACCAGTGAGTATTTATTACCAAAACACAGGAAAAGGTTTTTAATGTTCAAAAGTTTTATGGTTATATCTTTGCTATACATCAGGTATAGGTTTTATTCAAACAATTTCAAAGTTCTAAGGAGACAACTACCAAGCCCAGTGGATTATATACTCACGCTAGGGGTGAGGGGAGAGTGATCAGGCAAAACTAGAACCCTTAGAGACCAGGTCTAGTCTTGCCCAAAGAGAAAGAGTGCCCAAGAGCAGTTCAAATAATAGGGTGCATGGGTGCATGGCAATGAAACCTGTCACACTGATAATAATGTCCATTCTAATTCCAGAAGGATCTAGAAACATACTTTGCAAAGGAACGGGGTCACAGAATGGCACAAGATACAAGGTGCTTGTTTTATTCTTTCTGTTCAGTTTTCTCTAGGTAAGTGGCAAGGAGATACAAATGACAAAAACATGTAAGAGGTTGTTTTTGAAATACAGATCAAAGGACCAGGAGAAAAACTTCATTCTTTACCGTTGAGAATTGCTTAGATGTAGTATTTATACAGGCTGCATTTTGGATTGGCAATAAACCAATTAATAGTTGTAAAAACTACTGTATATCTATGATCGTTAGTGCATCTTACAGGAGAAATTGCTCTGAAGAGGGTTTCAATTATCCAATTTTGTATCGAGCCTGCATTACAAATGACTAGTCAATTCAGTCAATGAATTACCTCAGATGAAAAAAATTCAATGGTATAAGTTATTCTCGTCATGTTGAAAACCACAAAATTAAGCCAAACAGAAAATGAAATGGGTTGGTTTGTCAGATATTCATTTCTTGGTAAATAAATTCATTGGCCATGCATGCACCCATGGTCTCTCCTTAGGAAGGTGTGGGCTGGAATGGGCCTGATGGGCCACATGGCCCTGCTGCTCCTTGTTCTTTTATTTATTTTGTTTCTTTTCTTCATTCTTCTCTTTGAGATTGATCTTTAGGAACTGGGCTTCAATCTTTAGGCTTCAGAATGAATATTGAATGAGAGGCCACAGTCCTGTGGTCATTTCCCAATGGAGAATGGCCCATGCCTTTCTTTGACATTTATGGACCACAGTTATTAAACAATAATTTTCTCTCTGAACTATACCCAGTAAAATGTGCAAGTAGAGAGCTCTGCAAACTTCCATGCTGAGCTCAAGTTGCTCATTTGTATTCCAACTAAGGCAAATCTGATATACAGTTTGTACAAAATCCTCAGGCTGGAAATGTATATCATGGCCTAGCAGGTGAATTCCAAAGGCCTTTGCCAAACATCCAATGTCTCCTCATGGTTACTACCTTGCAAGAAGATCAAGAAAGAAAAGACATAAATGATGCTATTACAACTGGAATTTCTGTGTTTCATGGAGGACTGCCATAGTGCTCAATTTTGGGGCTATGAAATTGTTGGGGTTTAATAACTGCAGTGACTTTTAAGTTTATTCTTTCATTGGTCAGGACAGGTCCTCATCTGTCTTTGCTGGCATCCCTTTTATGTCTTGTTGATGATTTGCTGAACATGTGCCTGATATACTACAGTTTTCACGAAATAGGCAGTGGACAACTATTGAGGTGACATATGCTTGGTGTTGATAGCATACAAGGGGCTGTATATGACTATTCTGTACACTGGCAGAAATAAGCATTGTAAACACAAAATTCTGTAAGCATTACCTAGCTGGGCCTTTATGAGCACCAAATGTAAACTCTAATAATAGAAGCAGGGGAGAGTCTTGAATTCAGGAGATAACACGAATGTCAAAATGATTTACTGAAAATAACTGAAGCCACACTTATTAATGAGAATATTTTCTACACCACTGTGTACACATGTAAGTAATACCAATGGGTTCTGTTATCAACCTCTATTTCCTCCTTTCTAAGGAAGTGGTGAAAACCTTTAACCCATGTGGCCAGGGATATAGATTTGTTCCACTTTGGACTCTGTTCTGTGTGAACTGCATTACTGTTTTTCTCTGAGGTATAATTTGAGAAAATAAGTTTGCTTCTTATGTCAGGGCACCAATATTTGCTTTTGTTCTTCCTTCAAGTTCAGTCTTAAAGTAGTAAGTCTTAATTCCTTGGAAGTGCTTTACTTCTGTATTTTTCAGGTTCCTGGTTGAAGCTGTGCAGTGCTGTAGCTCTCTGCCTTTCTTACCTGAGTATTTTGAGATTTTTCTGCCAATTACCAGCTCCCTGTGGGATCAGCTTTTTTCCATAGAACGTTTTTTAAGTACTACAGTCTTTGTGGAATATGTGCTACAAAACATCAGCTATCGTGATGGAAAGCAGCATTTCTTTTGGGCAGAAAGATTTTATTTTCTCATTTAGAATACCTTAAAATAGATCTTCCATTACACAAAATGGATATTTTAACACTTTATAGGAAATTCGATTAAACTTGCCCCTAGCTGCTCCATGGTATGATTAACCTTTCTATAGTAAATATTTTGAAAGTTTTACCACTATTTAGTTTCCAAAACCTCATGGACCAGAAACTTAAATATCCATGGATTCCAATTAAACTCAGTAATACTAGGGTTATCTATAGATAATCAGTTACTGAATTGGGCCAGGTAGACTAATTTTTATAACAAACAACCCTAAAATATCTGTGGCATTGGGCAAACAAATGTTTTTTTTACTGACAACTCAATGTGGGTAGGCATGAGGGGTGGTGTACGAGTGGGGAGGATGAATTCTGATCCACATAGTCATTCAGGGATCCAGGCCTTCCATGTTGTGGCTCCCCTCTCCTCTAAGCCTTTGTTATCCTCTGTATTCAGATGGAGGCTTAATGGAAGAGGCCTAAAAATGACAATTTCAGCTCATAATCAGTTATTCAAAACTGACTGCTATGTGCCCAAGAAGAAAAGGAGAACATGGATATTCCTTATAACTAGCAATGTCTCATAGACATGAGATGGTTTAACATCACTGCCCCCAGGACAAAAACAGAATGATTTTTGTTCTATTATACATTTACATTTTATCTTATTTTTAACATTTAACTTTCATTTTTATATTTACATGTGAAAGTGATATTATAATGACACCACTCTGTAGCTAATACTTGAAAATGATTCTATTGTGTTTTGCTCAGTAGGAGTTTATGTCATTTTCTTAATGAGAGTAATGAATTCACACTGAGCCATCCATATTTCCTTGCTCAGTTTTTGTGATCAATCGCAGGAATTTGTAAGATGCTTGAATGGGGTTTCAGGCTGTAAGTGAAACAATAGAGAAAACTGAACTTACCTGACCATGAATGGCAACCTCTAACTGAAGGGATGAAATTAACAGCCATATTTAAAGAAATAAGAATACACAAATGACCTGTGAGAACGTAATTTCATAGAAACCAGGAAATATATTTTTATTTTAGCTACAGAGTTTGATGTTTTATTGTTTAATAATTTAAGTGATTGACAAAGTTTGGGGATGTTTGATCGTATTTGGGCAATGCATTGTATTGCTGGCTAAGAAAAATGAATGTGTGTTTCTGAGTAGTTTGCTTAACATTTGGCAAGAGATTTAAAGACTGAGGATAATTCAAAACAATTTTTTTTTTTTCTCAGCAACAGGAAACTTCATAGGTTTATTTAGAAACAAGGAAACTGCAAATTGCCTGATTTGAAATACAGATCCTTACTTCAATAATCAGAAGGCAAGCACTTCATGTCTACATATCGGCACCGTTAGTTTTGGTCTTCCAGAGCACAGCCAAGATGAATGATCTGGGAGACCTTCAGAATTGTGCTTAAAACTAGGTTTATTATTGGGGCTTTGACACGTTTTGATATCCAGAAATGAGGCACAAGGTTTGAATCCATTGTCTATCCCAAAACCATTATTGATAATGTACTGTCTACCAACCATCCAAAAGTATGTGTGTCTGTATAAGAAAGGAAAGCAGTGTTACCTCTGCAAACCATGTAGGAACCAGAAAGGAAAATACATTAATAGCATGAAACTCAGATAATAAGAAAGGGTTTTTTTTTTTGGTAGTGCACCGGGATTATTTCACTTAAAAATTATAAAATTAGTTTGTCTTCCAATATTTCATGTAAGTCATTTAGAATAGTTCAAGTGTAAAGCAGGGACTTCAATTTTTTTAAGCTACCATATATCAAGCACTTTCTGTGTGCCAGGCTCTGAGATCAGCGGCTATTATGAGTGATCTCATTTATTACTCACCATCTTATAAGATAGATGCTACTATTATCCCTTCTCCTCCTTTATCTATTGTTACCATTAAACTTGTTCATTCGTTAAATGTTTAATGATCATCTAACATTCACCAAATACTATGAAATGCACTAAGGAAATACTGAGGTGCTCAGAGAATAATCTGCAACTAATATAATGTCATTTTACCACATTATGTCATTCATTGTGAATAATCCATTATCAAGAGTTTTCTGTTCTTCCAGATCAAGGGTTTTCCTTCCCTGGGCTCTTACACAAATGCTTCCTCCTCTGGAACGCTCATTTCTGTACTCTTCTCCAGGCCTCTGTTCCTAGGATCTTAACTTAAATATCACTTCCTCAAAGAGATTTTCCTTGATCCACCAATCTAACTTGAATTCCTGAAGTTAATCTTTTTCATAGTCCTTCTTCATTCTCCTTTACCCCACTGAACACAATTTATAACTGTACATGCATGAGTGTTTGTTTAATGCCTGTGTTCTAAATTTAACTGTAATCTCTTTGAGGGCAAGAGCCATGCCATTTAGGTTTTTTATGTGCAAAGTTTAAGGGTTTGTATTTTGTTCTAAGTGCAAATAGAAGCCATGTATTTGGCTTTTCAACAGTTCAGTGAAGTGTTCCAATTTACATTTTAAAAAGATCTTTTATGCCCCAAGACCTCTCATCATGCACTTTACTGGATAAGATTGTGTGGGTTCATGTAGGAAAGTGCCAGCTAAACTAAGGGAAACACAGGAGTGGAGCACAGAGGACTTTTAGGGTAGTGAAACTACTCTGTATAATACTACTATATAATGGTAGATTCGTGACATTAAAATATGAATTTATCTGACCATCAATGACATCCTGTAGAATGTAGAACACCAAGAATGAACCCTAATATGAACTACAGAATTGAATGTACAGTATTAAAAGTGCATTCTAATGTAAAGTATGGACCTGGGTGTCTTGTAGGTTTCATCAATTGTAACAAATGTGTTGTGGGATGCTGATAGTGAGGAAGCCTTATGCATATGTGGAGATAGGAGGCATATGAGATATCTCCATACCTTCTGCTCAATTTTGCAACGAACCTAAAACTGCTCTAAAAACAATAAAACCTATTAAAAAAAAGAGAGACCTTCTCTGACAGCTGGGATACTAGATGCCTTGGAGTTTTTTAAATTTAGCTTTCTTATAAATCAATATTTTGGTTTTGACTTTTAATATTAATGATAACCATGAAGCGTCCGTTTTTATACACATGCACGTATTTGCCTATCATAATATATATAGCTACACAGGACAGCTAATCTTCAATTTACATGTGTGATTTGAAAATATGTTCTCCTTTTGTCCTAAATTAAACACTAGTATACTTATCAGTCAAAACAAGGTTTCAATAACAGACGTCAGGAATTCTACATATGTTCTACATAAAGTGTTAACTGCTAATAAGAGCAAGTCAGGAAAACAGTATTAAATGTAATATATCTAGGGCTGGCATAATTAAGGAAGAAAAAATATCAAAGCCATAAAAATACTTTGATGTTGTATGAAACTCAGGCTCTAGCAAATATAATATTGATGGATTATATGGCTTTTCAAAGTTTTTCATTCACAGTTAAATCCAAACTGAAAAATCAGCACATTAAGTTCAGAAAAATCTGGAGGCTTGCATTTTTTTCTTTTTTTCCAATGAGCAGAGTATTTTAAAGTATCCTCTAAGTGAGCAGTTCTTTTGTCATTCTGATCCCTGCTCCTTGAACTGATTTCCTGTTTGGAGTCTGAACCAAGGATTATTTAAATTTGATTTGAAAAATGTCACTAATGAAACATCAGAAAAGGGGGAAAAAGGAAATGCTGAAGCATGTGTTGAATAATATTTATGGCTTATATTTATGCATGTGACTCATATACTTAAAAGTAAATTCAACCCAAGTGAAAAAGAAAATTGCTACTTTATGTGTGACCAAGAATTTACATAATATTTGCAGATACTTATAAAACTCTAGACTATTCCTCAAGTTTGTCATGAAGAAAGAAAGTCTACTTAATACAAAATGACAAACCATTTAGTATTAAAATGGCGATAGCTGGGACACGGAATAAGAAAGCCACACTTGAATCAAGCTTCAGTTATGTCATGTCCTGTTACCAATTTCACATTACAGATTGAACTGAAATTGTATAAATTATGCTGTTGCATATGCTAAACTTGAGAACTACTATTTGATATTTATATTGCATTTCTCATTGCATTCAGAACCCCTTCTAATAATAACTAATTGATTTTCACCACAGCAAAGTATTAAATCCATTATTTAGATGAACAGATACACATAGACGAGTACTATGTTTTCCAATATTTTCAGTGCAGTCTGAGTCAGTGGCTGGAAATGGCTTCTAATTGGAAAAAAGGCTTCAACTTTCCGGTTCCCTTTGGTATAGTAGTATGAATGGGGACAAGCTACCATCTTGCAATATAGAAACACATTAACAGTATCAAGAATGAGGGGGCAAAGTACTAATACCTTACTTTTCATTGATACTATAAAAATATTGAGGATTATTTCTAACTGTACTTCTAGAAGCCACAGGGAACCTGGAATATTAGATTTTTTTTTTTTTTTAACCTTTGGCTGGGTGCGGTGGCCCACACCTATAATCCCAGCACTTTGGGAGGCTGAGGAGGGTGGATCACCTAAGGTCAAGAGTTCGAAACCGACCTGGCCAACATGGCGAAACCTGTCTCTACTAAAAATACAAAAATTAGTTGGGCATGGTAGCGGGTGCCTGTAATACCAGCTACTCAGGAGGCTGAAGCAGGAGAATTGTTTGAATCTGAGTGGCAGAGGTTACAGTGAGCCAAGAGCGTGCCATTGCACTCCAGCCTGGGTGACAGAGCAAGACTCTGTCTCAAAAATAATAATAATAACAATAATAATATAATTTTAAAAAATTTAAAAACCTTTTAAAAGTTGACATGTCATCTCATTCCATGGAGCTACAACTCTAAATATCTAGGCAGGTGGATAGAGATGCTATCAAAGTTTTGAAAATAGATACATGATATTAAATGCAACTACTAATTAGTTTCACCTTGTACTTTTTGAAGGAAGAGTACAAAAAGAAAAAAAAAACTGACAGATTATTTAATGGAAGGACATAAGACTAACATTTCTTGAAGAGTTATCACATTATGGGTGCTTATTTAATCATGTTCTTTCCTCTTTGTTCTCTACCCTTCCTAACTTTTAAATACACCTCAATAAAGATATGAGGTAGGGGAGAGGGGAAAAGGGCTGAAGAGGAAGAAAGCAGATACAATGACAGGAAATATAGTAGTAGAAGAGGCAGAACTATCAGTTAAAGTTTAGCTAAAATTTATGTTTTAAAAAAATCACAATACATGCACTAGACAGCCTCCAAATGGCCCCAATGGTCCCTACCTGCTAGTATTCATGCCCTTGTATAGTCCATTTGCACACTGCATATAGCTGACCTGTGAACCAAAAGGATACCGCAGAAATGATAGTATCCGTAGCTTTCACCTTGCTTTCTCTCGGATTATTCACCCTGGGAAAGCCAATTACCATGTCATAAAGACACTCAAGCAGCTCTATGGAAAGGTCCATGAGCTAAGAAACTCTTGTGACTAAACAGTAGGGAATGGCGGTCTCCAGCCAACACCCATGATGATGAGTGAGCCACCCCGGAAGCAGATCTTGCAGCACCAGTGGAGCCCTCACATCACAGCAGTCCTGACAAACATCTTCCCTACAACCTCATGAGAGGCTCCAAGCTAGAATCATTGTGGAATTTCTAGCAAAGCCATTCCTGAATTTCTGGACTAAATTGTCAGAAAATAAATGTTTATTTTTGTTTTAAACTGTTTGTGTTATATAACAATCACAAGTTCTTAAATAGGATCGCACAATTAACTGACAGCCGAATTGCTGGATAAAGTCAATACTACTCTGTTGTTATACATGGAAAAAAAAAAAAAACAACGCAGGCATTCTTGGTTTCAAGGCATTGCCAGTCTGAATAGTAACAAACTTTTAAAACATAGTATACAAATAAGAACTGGAGAAAGTCTCCTACTGTAGGTGAGACTGTTTATAGAAGAAGAGCTGTGAGTCTTAATGTAGAAAAGACATGAGTTCTAAAGCAGGTCATATGAATTTCTACCTGTGTGACCTTAGTTAATTTTCTTAATTTATTGGACTGTAGTTTCTTCATAGACAAAATGTGAATAGGAACTTAATCTACACTGAAAGATTTTTGTGCAAATGAAGTAGAATAATATATTTAAATTTCTTAGGGAAATGACTGATATATTAAAAATGTTCAATTAATTTCAGCCATAACATCATTATCATCATTATTATTATTCAAGGCTCAGTGGAATCCTGCCAAGAGTTAGAGCATTAGACCCAAAGATCTTTTAACTTTCATCAATGAGAGAATAATATTATAAAATATTTATATTTGTTTGAAAAATGTTTTATTTATGACACAATTTTACTTCATAAAATTTATGATGGGGCCATCAAGGTGGCTCGCACATTTAATCCCAGCACTTTGGGAGGCTGAGTGGAGAGAATTGCTTGAGCCCAGGAGTTTGACACTAGTCTGGGTAATGCAGAAAGATCCTGTCCCTGCAAAAAAATTAAAAATTAGCCAGGCATGGTGTTGCATGCTCCTGCAGTCCTAGCTACTTGGGAGGCTGAGGTAGAAAAATCACTTGAACTCAGGAGTATGAGGCTGCAGTGAGCCATAATCATGCCACTGCACTCTAGCCTGGGCCACAGAGCAATACCCTGTCTCAAATAAAATAAAATAAATAAAATAAAATAAAATAAAATAAAATAAAATAAAATAAATTCATAGTGGTTCCTTACTAGAAGATAAGGGAACTAGAAAATATAATAGTAAAGTATCATTAAGAAGGAAAGGACAAACTTAGGAAAGCTGTTGAGAAATAAAATGTTAACTATGCTTCATATTTGGCATAACACATATTTGGTACAGATGTTTATTGCAATCCTCTGATTAAATGTATAAGCCCATTAAAATCCAGAGAGAGTCAGCTATACCAGCAGTTCTCAAACATTTTGTTCTCATGATCCCTTTGCACTCTTGTAAATTGTTAGACTCTACTCCAAAGAGCTTTTGTTTATGCAGATTATAGTTATTGATATTTATAGCATTAGACATTAAACTAAAAAACTAAAAGTACTTATGAATGAATTAAAAACAGTATTCTATTGTGCTAATATAAATACTATATTTTATGAAAAATTTAAAAAGCTATTTTTCAAAACATTGGAAAAGAGTGACACTATTTTGTAAATCTCTTTAATGTCTGGGTTAATAGGAGTCACCTGTATTCTCACATCTATTTTTTTCATTCAGTCTGTTGCAATATCACATGTCACATAGCCTCTGGAAAAGTCCAGTGTCTACTCATGAGAGAATGACAGTGAAAAGGGCAGACAACTTCTTATTTGTATTATTATTAGTATTATTGGCTAGTTACCTGCACTATTCTGGGAGGTAAGTAATAAAAAGTCTCAATGGCTCTTCCTCGTTAGTCTTATTTTTGCCCTTAAGGCACTGAGGGTACTCCTGGAACCTGAAAATGTTCCAAATGAGTATTGCATATGCTTCTATAGAAAATAACATATAAATTACTTCATCAATAAGTGAATCCTAACTATAAACATCCATTGAAAAATAATGGTAATAATAACTAACCTTATTGGATACCATACTTCTGCTATCACACTAAGGCCTTTGAACATTTCATCTCATCTTATCTTTACAACAGATGAAGAAACTGAGGCTTCGAAGTAACTTACCGGAGCTTACACAGATAGTGGACGCCAGTGCCTTGCCCCCGACTTAGGTCTGGCTGACTTTGATAATCCTTAAGCTACTGACTATTGTGGTTTATACTCTAAGGAACAAAAAAAAGAGGCACACAGTTCCGGGTCTTGATCTGTTAATGATCTACTAAAAGGTTATGAAAAACACCCACAAAATAATAGAAAACTGATTTAAGTGATATGGTTAGGTAGAATTTATGGTTTAAACAAGTGTTTCAAGGTTTCTGGGAATAGTTCATTAGGTAGTAAGCTGGAGCCCTGGTGGATATTTTCAAGGAGAAGGACCAGCCTTCAGCTGTATTTTTATTTATTTATTTATTTATTTATTTATTTAATCTATTATTTTTTTTTGAGACAGAGTCTTGCTCTGTCTCCCAGGCTGGAGTGCAGTGGTGCCATATCCGCTCACTACAAGCTCCGCCTCCCGGGTTCAAGCAATTCTCCTGCCTCAGCCTCCCAAGTAGTTGGGACTACAGGCACCTGCCACCGCGCCCGTCTAATTTTTTGTATTTTTAGTAAAGATGGGGTTTCACTATGTTAGCCAGGATGGTCTCCATCTCCTGACCTCGTGATCCGCTCGCCTCGGCCTCCCAGAGTGCTGGGATTACAGGCGTGAGCCACCACACCTGGCCTCAGCTGTATTTTTATGGCCTAGAATAATTAAAAATAATGAGGGGAAGATAAGCAAAAACAAAGGAACAGAATGTGAAAATTCAGTGAAGCAGGAAAAAGCATAGCACGAGGGATACACTGAGGAAATGCACTTGACAGAAATGAAGGGTTCATGTGGTGAGTTAAGGAGGATTAATTCAAATAGGATGAACCACACAGTCCTTTGCTGTTGGTGGAGGAGATATGGGAGCACACCATTTCCACATCAAAAGAGACAGCCCTGCCACTGTGGAGGTAACTCACCCAGGTAGGGGTGCAGAAGCCATGATGTGATAAAGCTACATGACCCTAACTTTTAATTAGCAACACGCTGGCATCTTCTTCTCAGTCCACAAACTTAATTTCTGTCAGGAACACAGTCAATGCCTACGGTCAATTAAACATGGCCCAGATTCTTTCATGTTGTAAGGAGTAATATTTCTCTATTGTGAATACCCGCCTTAAATAGATTAGGTAGAACTTAACATTGATGGGGAAAATATAACAATTTGTCTGTTTTTGCAAGTGGTGTGGATGCTGTGGAAAGGATTTCAGACTATAGACTTGCAATATAACACTGGATCTGGTCACATCGCTGACTCCAGTTAGTCGTATACTCTTCATGCAAACTATACACTCCATAAATGAAGTGGCACTGGACAGACATCTCAGTATTTTATATATGATCTGTTTCAAGATTACAGTTGATTAACGGAGAGAATACAATGGTGGATGGAATGCTTCATCTCTACTGTCTAAATGTGCTTCCATGTGGAGGGCCACCCACGAGCCTTGCATTATTCCCTCAGGGGAAAAGTGACCTAATGGGACTGAGGACCTGGAAAGAGATTATGTGTATGTGCAATGAAAGCCCTTTCTTGTGTCTCTTGGAACTACCCACAGGAAACTGGTTCTGCTGTTGGTGAGTCTATTTAATTCTGGTAGTAAGTATTAGGAAGCCCACTTACCTACAGATGTGAGCCGTATTTTCCAATGTCAGCTTTATCTGTAATGAAGGTGATAACCAGTTGTCTTACTGGTTTTTTTTTTTTTCCCTATTACTAAATTTTTTCAAGTTGTGGGCAGAGAAAATGAATGTTATTTATTGAGCTCTCTAAAGGCTTCAAATATACATTGATGTTTTTTTTTTTAAAAGAAGGAAACAGCGTGTGAACAAAGTAACAACAATTTCCAGAATAATCATGTACATTTGGCTCTAGGATACTTGACTTAAACAGATTGTTTGGCATGATGTCAGAAAAATATGATTTTCAATCTAAAAAGTAAGTAATTGCCCGAGATTTCAGAAATGGAACTATGAAAACAATTGGTAAAGCCATTCGTAAGTCCTTTTAATTACTTCAAGTTTCTTGTGAAATTCACAGTTTTATTTGAAATCTCTCAGCTCAAGTACATTACTAAAAAAAAAATTATGTAAGTTTTCCTACAGTTTTCCAAGAACCATAGAAATGTTGAAAGATATGTAAGAAACATCTTTAGGTCACATAGAAGGTAACTGTGTTTTTCTTTTTTAGGAAAGGCTGATTAATGAAATTGGTATATTGTTTTCCTAATAAGTTATAGAATTTTTTTTTTTACATAACTATTCCAAGTGTTGGTATTTAGACATTTCAAGTTCTTTTAAACTGTTGGCAGCATTTCTGAGGGAGGTCAATTAAAAATTATCCAGGAAGGGAGATCATATTACTGATCATATTCTATCTTGGAGAAGAAACACCAAACTTCTCTACTTCAAAGAATCTAGAATCAATACCTATGTATTAGGTTAAAAATTACAGTTACAACAAATTCACTTGCCAAACTATAATCTTATAAAGACTTGCTCAGTTATTTTCAGGCCAGATTTTATCAGGTGAGTTGTTTCATTATTATAAACAAAGTCCTCAGATTATGAGAATACCATTTAATATATTAGTGTATTGGTAGGAAATACTAACAGTGATAACTGAACTCTTTTTTGTTTTCCCAAAGAAATATTTAACTCTGAATTAAGAGTTTTGCAAACATCAAAATGGTACTAGAATGGGAAAACTGGACTAGAGGTTCTTTTTTCTCTTTATCCCTCTAGATAATGATAACATGACTCCCAATACAATTTTAGTCCTGGCTTTTTCTTAATAAAAACAAACTCACTTATTTCTCTACTAAAATGTGAAGAATTGTCTTTCTGTTTCTTTATATGAAATAAACTCATAGTAATGTCATGTAAAAATAAGGGCAGTGAAAAATAAATAATTACTTCTTAATAAATTATAGACATGCTGGTAATAATAATTGACATGAAGCTTTAAGAATAATGAGTCATTATTTCTTCTAAAACTTATTTCAAATTATAAGATAGAAGCATAAATGAAAACTTTTAAGTAAATTTTATATTAATATTCTTTCCTTTTTTGTTTTTGATGGATGTAGGCAATAAATTGAAATCTTGTAGTACTTTGTTCTATAGGATTTATCCTTGCTATCAATTAATGAGCTGAAAATCCATAAGTCTATAGCATTTAGAGTCTGATCGTTTTAAAAAATTAATATAAAGTATTAGTAAACTGGAAGAACTTTCCAATTAAAAAAAGCAAACTGATTATGTCTTCAGGTTTTATAGAAAATCGAGTACATTTTATCTGATTTTATATTATCAATATACTGAATTTATTCTGTTATACAAATTTTATGTAACATAAAGGACTGAATTTATTAAAAAATAAATATGCCATTTGCTGTTAAGAAAACTGGAGAAAAAGTAAATTTTGTATTTTAATTTATAACACTTAGAGGACCTAAGAGGATGCTCATAGAGCTAGAAAGTGACAAAAAGGTTATAACATAAAATAAGTAAACTCTTAAATTATATGATTGACATGTATATTAAAATATATAATAATTAAATGAATTTTGAATTTTATCCAGAATCTAGCAATTCAAACAAATTTTAATAATGAGTACAAATATACATTTTTTTCTTAGAATTTGGGAAAAAACATATATTCTTATATTTATTAAGGTCATTGATTTATTTTCCACATTACTAAGATTAAAAACAAATTTTCACCTTCATTTTCCTCACATAAGGTATTTTCATTATTTAGCTTCAATTATTAACATGCAAACACAAAAGGAAGTGGGCTTAAAGATTTCTCTCCATATTAACTAGCTGCACAGTTTAGAGAAGGCCAAATTTGGCCCGTGGCCTGCGTTTGTGTATCCTCTGAGCTAGGAGATATGTTACATCTTTAAAGAGTGGTGTGATAGGCTGAATAATGTCCCCTCCTCAAAGATATCCATGTCCTAAACCCCAGAACCTGTGTATCTATTGCCTTACATGGCAAAAGAGACTGTGCAGATGTGATTAAACTAAAGATGCTGGGATGAAGGAAGTATTCTGGATTACCTGGATGGGTTGAATCTGACTACATGAATTCTTAAAAATGGAGAACCTGTCCTGGCTGTGGTCAGAGGGAGATGGGAGAATGGAGGCAGGATGAGGAAATGCAACCTTGCTGGGTTTGACAATAGTGGGGCACCGTGAGCCAGGGAACTGGGCAGCCTCAAGAATTCAGGACAGGTGAGGAAATAGATTCTCTCCCAGATCTCCTAGAAAGGAATGCAGTCCTGATGACAACTTGATTTTAGTCCAGTGAAACTCATGTCACACCTCTAAACTACAGACCTGTAAGATAAAAAAATTATGTTTTTAAGTCAATTAATTTATGCTTATTTGTTACAGCAGCAGTAAAAAACTAATACAGGTTGTAAAAATTTTTAAAAACGAATATGTGGTAGAAACTACATGTAGCCTGCAAAGTCTAAAATATTTATTATCTACATTTTTACAAATCCTGGTTCAGAGATTGAAGCTTCTTAGCCTGAAGTTTTCAGACACAGAATCACAATATACATGTCTTCTGGCATATTTAGCAGGTATCACTTGAAATAACCCAACATAACTTAAAACCAGCCCAATATGGTAGCATGTGATTATTAGATCCATGTGGTGTGCTGGAACAACATTTTAAAGTTATCTACCTACATATACATATATATACATGTATGTATATATATGTATATGTAGGTAGATAACTTTTAAAAATATATATATATTTTCCAATAGATTGGAATTTATTGCAGAATATTACTGAAATACTTGATGCTTTCAATAGAGTGAATGTTCTAGTTCTATTCTATTACGCATTGTTGATAGAGTATCATGTGATGAGAATGAAGCAAAACTCTAGTAATAAATCTAGTATAAATATCGTATCTCTTAACTAGGTTGAAATGGGACTGATGAGCCCGTTGCTTGGATGTGGTTATAGAAACAAATCATGCTAGAGAAAATGTGTAACAGTTAGCCAACCTGACCATTTCATGACTTCCTGGAGAATATTTCCATCATCAAGAACTGAAACACGTATGAGAACTCATCATAAAAATACAGGCTAGAGGTTCTGGTTCTGGGTAAGACACAGTAGGCATGTCCACCCTGTCTCTGAATGCAGCTATACAACTTAGACAGAATACATGAAACAACTCTTTGAGAACTCTAAAAAGTAAACAGTGGCAGTCCCAGATGGTTTCACAGGCAAAATCTCTCAAATGTTTTAGAAAAAAATATCATAAATTTACCCAAACTATTCCAGAAAGTAGAATAGAAAGGAACAATTTCCTTCTTATTTTATGAGGCCCAAATTAACATTATAACAAAGTCATAGTTCAAGAAAACCACAGACCAGTATCCCTCATTAATATAGATGTGAAAATCTTTCATATAATATTATCAAATTAATCAGTAATAAAGAGAAAGAATATTCTACTGCAATCAAGTGAGGTTTAAGCTGGGACTGTAAAGCTGGTTCAATATTTGAAAATCTATTAATGTTACCACCACATTAACAGACAAATATATGAGATAACTGATGCAGTAGAAAGTATTCAACTATACTCAATTTCAATTTTTGAGTAAAACTATCAGCAAACTAGGAATAGAAGGTCACTACCTCTACTAATAAAAATCATACACACAACACCTACAGCTAACAAGATACTTAATAGTGAAAAACTAGTGTTTCCTTCCTAAGGCTTGAAATTAGACAAGAATATTTGTTCTAACCCCTTCTATTGTACATTACACCAGAAGACATCACTGGTGCAATAAGTCAAGAAAATGAAATAAAGAAAATAACGCTTAAGAAGGAATAAATAAGTTTTCTCTATTTTGGACATTATTGTCTTTATAAAAAATATTAAGAGAGAGAGATATAAAAACCTCGGTAAAAAAACTAACTTGTAGATCTATTAAGTGAGTTCGGTAATGCCATCGTATACGAGGCTGTGGTGGAAAGGCACTCCCATGTTCCCACCTCCTGGTGTTCATGCCTTTGTGTTTTATCTGTGTCACATTTGGGGGTGCTGTCACTATGACTTGTGATTCATCAACATTGTAAATTATAGCACTACAGCACTATATGTTCACTTTGTAGGAACTAGAAAAAATAAATATGATAGCTGTATAATCTGTGTGTTCACTGACATTCTGACATTTGGTTTAGAAGATAGTCTACTGGTATCTACCATATGGTAGACACCCGTATCTACCACTTGCTAACTGAGTAATTTAGGATAAGCCTTCTGAGCTTCAGTTCTCTCTTTTAACCAGTAAAATAAAAATACTAATGCCTTAACTTGTCTACCTCAGAAAGTGACTTAAAGTTCAACTGAGTAAATTTACACAAATTACATTAAATTGTAGAATATTATTCTTATTTTTTGATACAAAATGAAATATAAAATTTTATATCTTTTTGTGTGTGTGTGTGTGTGTGTGTGTGTGTGTATGCATGAACCCTGGTGAAATGTAAGGATGCTTTTTAGTTCTCTTGAATAGTACATAGCTATCTTACCTCTCATGGATTTTTCCATTTAATTTTCTATTATTTTATTATTATTATTATTTGAGTCAGGGTCTCACTCTGTCTCCCAGGATGAAGTGCAGTGCTGCAATCATGGCTCACTGCAGCCTCAACCTCCTGGGCTCAAGTGATCTTCCCGCTTCAGCCTCCGAAGTAGCTGTGATTATAGGTGCATGCCATCACACCAGGCTCTTTTTGTTTGTTTGTTTTTTATACAGATGGAGTCTCACTTTGTTGCTCAGGCTGGTCTTGAACTCCTAGCTTCAAGCAATCCTCCTACTTCAGCCTCCTAAAGTACTGAGATTACAGGTGAGAGCCACCACACCCGGCCTGATTTTCTATTATTATTGAACATTGTTTGGTTAGTTATCTCCATATATATATGTCCCAATGATCAGATATTCAGTCTCCCACATTTCCAAAATATCTATGGCTAAATGGCATGAAAGAAGCTTGGCTATAAGCAGTGATTTGGATGGTCAATATTTTTGCACTTCAAGGAGCTGCTTATCTGCATATATGTCACTCAGAAGTAATTTTAATGCAGCAAGGTAGACAGCCAGGTGGAACTACTGGAAAGTGATCATTTAATGTGAAAGGGTTTTAAAATCATATTCTATTCATCCTAAGGTGGTGTGTTTGATAATACTATGGCAAATAAACTGGATTTAAAGAGTAATTCTACCAAGCAGAAACTGAGAGTTAATGGAAAGAACTGATAACTGAGAGGCTAATATTAGGACTAAAGATTTATTTCTAATTGGCTTTTCACCATCATATAGGCTATCTTATTTCATTGTGCTTTGCTTATTGCACTTTTTAAATTTACACAAATTGAAGATTTGTGGCAACTTTTCATAAAGCAAGTCTATTGGCACCATTTTCCCAATAGCATGTGCTTATTCATTTCTCTGTGTCACATTTGGTAATTCTTGCAATAGTTCAAACTTTTTCAATGTTATTATATTTGTCATGGTGATCTGTGATCAGTGAGCTTTGAAGTTACTATTGTAATTGTTTGGGGGCATCACAAATCTTGCTTAAGACAGCAAAATTAATCAACAAGTTGACTGCTCCACCAAATAACTGTTCTGTCTCTCTCCCTCTCTTTGTGTGTCTTTATTCCCTAAGACTCAACAATATTGAAGTTAGGCCAATTAATAACCGTACAATGGCTGCAAAGTATTCAAGTTAAAGGGAGAGTTGTGTGTCCTTCAGTTTAAATCAGAAGCTAGAAATGATTAAGCTTAGTAAGGAAGGCGTATTGAAAGACAAGATAAGCTGAACTGTAGGCCTCTTGCACCAAACAATTAGCCAAGTTGTGAATGCAAAGGAAAAATTCTTGAAGGAAATTAAAAGTGCTACTCAAGTGACCACATAAGTGATAAGAAAGCAAAACACCTTAAGTGCCAATATGGAGAAAGTTTGAGTGGTCTGGATAGAAGATTCCACCAGCTACATTCACTGAAATAAAAGCCTAATCCAGAGCAAAATTCTAACTCTCTTCAATTCTATGAAGGTTGAAAGAGGTGAGGAAGTTGCAGGAAAGTGTGAGGCTAGCAGGGGTTAGTTCATGAGATTTAAGAAAAGAAGCCAACTTTATAACATACAAATTCAAGGTAAAGCACCAAGTGCTGATGTAGAAGCTTCAGCAAGTTACTCAAATGATCTAGCTAAAATAATTGATGAAAGTGGCTACACTAAACAACAGATTTATAATGTAGATGAAACAGCCTTCTATTTGAAGAAGATGCCATGCAATACTTTCATAGCTAGAAAGGAGAAGCCCATGCCTAGCTTCAAAGCTTAAATACAGAATGACTCTCTCATTAGGGGTTACTCCAGCTGGTGACTTTAAGTTGAAGTCAATTTTTATCTATCATTCTGAAAATCCTAGGAATCTTAAAAATTACATGAACTTTACTCTGCCTGTACTCAATAAATGAGACAACAAAGCCTGGATGACAGCACATCTTTTTTACAGCATGGTTTACTGAATATTTTAAGCCCACTGTTGAGAACTACTGCTTAGAACAAAAAAAAGATTCCTTTCAAAATAATACTGCTCATTGACAATGCACTTGGTCACCCAAGAACTCTGATGGAGATGCACAAGATTAATGTTGTTTTCATGCCTGCCAAGACAATATCCTTTCTGTAGCCCACGGATCAAGGAATAATTTTGACTGTCACATTTTATTATTTAAGAAATACATTTCATAAGGCTATAGGTGCTGTAGATAGGGATTCCTCTGATGGACCTAAGCAAAGTAAAATTGAAAATATTCTGGAAAGGATTCACCATTAAGAACATTCATGATTCATGGGAGGAGGTGAAAACAATGACATTAACAGGAATTTGGAGAAGTTGAATACAACTCTCGTGGATGATTTTGAGGGATTCAAGATTTCAGTGGAGGAGGTCACTGCAGATACGGTGGAAATATCAAGCAAGGTACAATTAGAAGTGGAGTCTGATGATGTGAGTGAATTGCTACAAACTCATGACAAAACTTGAGGATGAGTAGTTGCTTCTCATAGATGAGCAACGAAAGTGGTTTCTTTCAGAGATGCAATCTACTTCTGGTGAAGATGCTGTCAACATCATTGATATGACAACAAAGGATCTAGAATATTACATCAACTTAATCAACAAAGCAATGGCAGGGTTTGAGCGAATTGACTTCAATTTCGAAAGAAGTTCCACTGTGGGTAAAATGCAATCAAACAGCATCACATGCTAGAAAGAAATCTGTTGTGAAAGAAAGAGTTAATCTATGTGGCAAACTTTGTTGTTTTCTTGTTTTAAAAAATTGTCACTGCCATCCCAAACTTCAGCAACACCACCCTGATCAGTTAGCAGCCATCCACATTGAGGCAAGAACCCCCATTGGCAACCAGATTACGACTCTGAAAGCTCAGATGATACTTAGCATTTTTTAGCAATAAAGTATGCTTAGCATATGTACGTTTTTTAGACATAATGCAATTTCACACTTAAGAGACTACAGTAGAGTGTAAACTTTTTTTTTTTTTTTTTTTTTTTTTGAGCTGGAGTTGTACTCTGTAGCCCAGGTTGGAGAACTGTGGTGCAATCTTGGCTTACTGCAACCTCTGCCTCCTGGGTTCAAGCGATTCTCCTGCCTCAGCCTCCCAACTAGCTGGGATTACAGGCATGCACCACCACACCCAGCTATTTCTTTGTATTTTTAGTAAAGATGGGGTCTCACCATGTTGGTCAGCCTGGAAACATAACTTTTATACATACTGGGAAACCAAAAAAATTGTATGACTCATTTTATTGATATATTCATTTTACTGCAGTGGTCTGGAACTGAACCCATATTATCTCTGAGCTGTGCCTGTATGGTAAAATTCAGCAATCTGCCAGATCCAGTTCTATTCTAGCACTAAATAAATCTGCATAGTTTTTATTTTTCTGAACCATCATTAATATTGGTGATGAAATTAGGAAGAAACCTGAGGCCAACTCTTTGTGAAGCTTTGTATTTGAAGTTTATTAATGAGTCTTGGCATGTGTTTTAAGTACTTTATATATAACAAAGAACAGAGGCTTCTGTTTGAAATTTTGTTTTTGTTTTTCTTTTAGAGACTGAATTCCATTACACGTATTCCATAGAGGGAGGAAATGCTGTCTCATTCTTGAGCCTCTGTCTTCTGTTTTTTATTTGAGAGCTCAATAAGGGCTACAACTTTAAATACTCTTATTTCTGAGTATGAACTGCCAAACAGGGCTGCCTAAGACATGGCTGAAATAATTTCTACTTATGCTATTTATGTGAGTGGATGAGTTAATTGTTGATGAGTTTAATAAAGTAATTATTAAATTCATTAATTTATTTCATTTAAATCCAAATATATTACCAAACTTAACTCTATTTTCCTCATATTACACAAGTTATTCTTGAAGTAAGAAAAAAAGAAGAGAAAATACTTTGGTGTGTGTGTACATCCACATTGTTGATTTAGTTGATTGTCTTAGAATATGGATGTTCCCTCATTGGGCAAGATAGGATGACTTCACCTCATGTCTTACTAGAGAGTGTGACTTTTTAAAACTCTGTGCTTACCTTTCTTTCAATCAATCTTATCCTTTTGTAGTTATTATCCCCAAATGCACCTTCTTGGGAGTTCTGTTACTAAAAACCTGAGGCTGAGAAATTATGTTTTCATGACATATGAGGGGTACTATTATGCAGCTTACATCAATTCTCAGAGCACTACAAAATTTAAGTTAGTGTCAAATGGTTTAGAATAGATAGAAAAATAGGTAAGGTAGCTACGGTAAAATGTTCATAATTGTTCAAATGAGATACGGTTATTCACTTTACTGTTCTTTCAGTTTTTCTATATATTTGAAATATTCATAATAAAAGTTTGGTGAAAAATTCACCTTTGGATCAAGCCAAGTCACCAGAGACCCACATACCCAGACCACATTGCTTTGAACTTTTTCAAAATTGATTTTGTATTTTATAAACTGTTGGCTGCATTTATTGTAGGATTATATAAAATCATCTCCTACATCACAAAGTGTTCCTTTCATAAGGACTCATGGGAGAGATTTCTTACAGGTTGAAGAATCAGGAAGCATCTCTTGTTTTTATGTTTTGGACATTGTGACTCTTGTACGTAAATTTGTCTCTTTCATGGCTTTTGTGGTTCAGAAGTTCAGAGTCAAATTTACAACCTACTCCCAGTACTTGGTGGTGTCCTAAGGGCATGGAATTTATATCTTAACCTTTTTCTAGGTTTATCTGGAAATAGATAAACCATTCCCCCATTTCTCTCATGTATTTATTTTTAAACTATTGGGATTTATGCATTTTTGTTAGACATCTCAAATTTTTAAAAATTGAAACAGTAAAAATAATTTTTAAAGATTTGTGTATGTACCTGTGTGTCTGTGTTAGAGACAGAGGGGAAAAGAGAAGACAGCGTGTATGTGTGTGTGTGCAAATTGGTTTAAGTCATATGAACAATTTCCTCTCTTCATTGTCATACATAAATGATCTAGGACTTACGTGTCTATCATAAAGATCTCAAAATGTTCCTATACTATTTAGTTCCATTAACCCATACATGAAAGATTTTTAATAATCTAAAAGAGCACATACTGAAGATATTATACAAAAATTTTTAATAGACTTTCCAGTAATGAGAACTGTTAAAGTATTTTTAATAAATACATTTAATTAAATAGCTATTGACATGAAGCCTGGTGGTCTACAATCTAATAAAGAAGAATCTGTGCCATTTCAGTGACCTTATCATGAGATACAATAAATCTATTTAGTAGTTTTCAGCTAAGTTCATGAATGTGGGCAGGAAGAGTGAATCAGGTGAATACAGAGGAGAAAGTCTGATGTGACTTGGTCATCGATTGTTAGTGGGGAATCAAAAATATCATAAACTTGAAAAAATGGTGACATTGGTAGAACAGTAATATCACTGTATATTTTAGATTTGTTATAAAAAATCACTTTCACAAGGGGAAATGATGCATTTATCTTTCAATTCTCATTGGGTATAATGGAGCTTTAAAATAGAAGTTTCATTCAAGGAACTGAAGTTTTAGGTGGCAAAAGTAATTTGGGGAGATAGATATATAAATATATAATTATAACCGTAAGAATTATGAATTCTTCAAGGATAAGAGCAGGAAAGCAAAAGTTGAATCTTGGAACAACAGTTACAAACCTGAAAGAACATTTAAAATGAACAAACCTGAAGGAACGGAGAGACACAGTCATAAATTAGAAAAGAGAGAAGTGATATTAAAATGAAGTTATGAAAGTCTACATGTTATTATATTAGTAATTTTTATTTTTCCATTTTTCCTGATTTTAAAAAAGTGGAATAATACAGTAGGCTCTATCAGAGCATTTTAAAATAAAATGTCAAAAACTAATTGAAATGTAAAATTTAAGTTGGACTCAAGTGAATAAAACAAAGAATAAAGATGATGGGCTACTTGACCAAAGTTCTCCCAAAATTGGTTTCTAGAGGCAATTAAAGTCAAATTATTTCTTATGTTTCAATGATGAATACGTCAAAGTCAAAGAAATATTGATGACTTGTTTAAGACAATGTGATTAATTTATTTTAGAAATTAGCTTATGTTTAAAGGATCGACACTTCAAAGTATTTTTTATACCCAGGCTATAGAAATAAGAATAGTATAGTAACTTATTGTGATTCTTCAAAAATTTGTTCTAAGAATAAATTCATATAATTTGTTAAAGTTTTAATTGGGATACATGTCATTTATTTCATAATAGAGAGATAACGTGTTATTTTTCAATTAAGTTTTACACAAATGTGAACATAATACTAATCAGAGAGGGAGAAGTAGTGCTGAATGCTGCAAGCAAAGATCGTATTAGAAATAGCATTTGATTAGTAATAAGCAGATTTTATGTGTGGCATGTAGCTCCTTGCTGGACATTTTAGTCAAGTTGGGTAACTACTCCGAACTTCCGTTTTCTCAGTTCTAAAACAGGAAGAATACTATGAGATATGTTATGAACAGTATCCATTCAATCATTCAACAAATATTCATACATGTCTACTATGTGCTAGGCACTGTTTTAGGCAATTAAGATACAGTACTAAAGGAAACAGCCATTGCTTTCAGGGGTTGTCTATTTCTCTGTCTATTGGGATAAATAGACAACAAATAACAAAATGAACATGTAAGTCAATAACAGGTTGATAAGTATGGAAAAAAAAATAAAGCATAGTAAGGAATGGAGAATGAGGGGCTATTTTAGAAACAGAATAAATGAAAACGTTTGTTTTAAATGCATAAGACACCCACAAACTATAGAAGCAAGTATATTGTATTTACTGACCATTTTAGTCAAATTTGAAATACCTGACAACTTTTAATATTTTTAAAACAAATATTTAAACATTTCATGTGAAAATAGTATGGATATGATTAAATTTATAAAGCAATTTAAAGTGTAGTTTAATACAAATGACTCTTTTTCTATTTTTTTTTTCTTTTCCTACTCTCTCCAATGTCAAACAGTTATTCTGCCTATTGGGAATTTGACTTCTATTCATTTAGAATAAAACTAATCAAATATATCCCAGATGTGTTATTCTCATTTTAAAATATTTAACCTTTTAAAATGTTCATCTGACAATGATAGATTTGGGTTAGTTTTTTTTCATAAAAGAAAGGCAAAGAAAATTCTGTAGGCAATGTCATTACCTTTATTTGAATTTGGAATATTGAACAGTTCAGATGGAGGATGAAAGATAATCATCTAGTTTGACAATCAAAATGTATATTTTAAGTTGGCTATATCTATGGATATTCAACTTTACACTGATGAATATGCAAAATGGGCAGATATTTTCTTAGCAGAAATGACCAGATATTGAACAGTTTCTATCCTGACTATATAGCAAAAGACTTAAAAAGATCAATTCCCATGGTTTTACTTTAACAGAAATAGACTGAGTTACAATCAGAATAAAGTTTCCATCCATGATAGTAAATAAATGGTCTCACTGAAATGAAGATTCAGAAGAACTTATTTTAATAATTTTCATAATGCTATTCAAAAGTATCTACAAATATATAGCAGTAGGATAGTAGTATCTTCTATTGGTGTCTTTCAATTTTGTTAATTTTTATGGGAAACTTTTGGTTGTACTATAGAAAGAATAATAACTCATCTTTGGTTCTCTCAAGAATTGTATAAAGTTCAGCAATTTTACTATCAAATTGTATATTTTCAAATTGTTTTTTGTTATTGCGCTTCTAAACTGGATTTTGCTTGTGTGGGTGTTGTTTGCCTTTTTCTTGCCTTCCTTGTTTTCTTCTCTATCTTTAATAGTTTTGTTTAACAGTTTTAACAGACATTTTCCAAAGTTTCACAGACATATGCTCAACATATATAATTAACTTCTTTCTAGTAGAAAAATACAATGACAATATAAGGGTAGGTATACACTACTAAAAAGTTTTTCCCCTCCTACTGTCTGTTTTTTAACAAGACAGCATGCCTGAAGTATTCAGTGAACAAGAACAAAAGCTATTAAAATCACAGATGTTATGTGGAGGAATACAAATGCTAAGTTTTCTTGTAACTTTGTAAGTCAAATAAGTTATGAGTATACAATGCAAGCCACTAGAAAGTTAGAAGTTCTTGGATAGTATCTGAATTATTTTCCAAATGGAGTTATTTCCAACTACAATAAACTATGGGCATTACTCAAGTCAATATAAAATATTTTTACTGTTTGAATAACTTATTGAAGAGCCATGAACAGCATATATAATATTAGAGCAACCACCATTCCTGTTTTGAGGACTGTGGAGAGCACGGTCATTTCACAAAATGTGGCTCATTGGTTAGAATTTTTAGTTCATTTTAAGACTTAAATTGTAAGGTAATTTTAAAAGGTTGCTGTCCACTTAAAAGATCTTATTTTAAATAGATAAGTTCGTAGTACGTAGATCCCTACCTTATCTTTGCAGAGTGGAACTGGTGTCCCATGTGAAGGATGATTTGACTGAGATTAAAAGCTGTGGGTTGATAGTCTCAAAAAATCAGCTTCAAATACGACACTGTCTATTTCAGCAGCCAGTTAAATAAATTATTTTTAGGTGATAAAGAAGTAGCACGGTGAATGACAAGGTTAGGTAGAAGAATGAGAGCTGTCAGGTATCAAGAGAAAAAGAAATATTTGTTGCTTCTAAAAGGTAAAACTTCAGCATATGCTAAGAAAATGCGAAAAATTTTCTAGTGGCAAATTAGCAGTCAAGTCTAATTGGTGCTTTTTCCAAATATTCATTGATGTTATCTAATAATTACCTAGAGTTACTGGTATTATCTTCTCATTATCTTCTCTTGGATTTCACATCACACACACACACACACACACATACACACACACACGCACACACACAATGCATTGTCAATGCTGCTTTAATACGTAAAGACTAAGTTCCTATTGAAATTTCTCAGATTAGTCTTTTTGTTTTCCAGTGATTATGTTAGCTAAAAGGAATAAATTCAAAAATGTTATGTCCAATAAGGTTTAGGCATTCAGTTATTGATAAACACATTTAAATAAAAACAAATGTAAGGTGTCTGCTGAATGTTACATATCTCTTAATAATGACTGTGTAAATAAATATAAAATAATACAAACAAATTAACTGAATTCAATACACAAGGTATAATCAAGGAGAAGATAAAAGTGATGGAGATTCATGTGTGTTTATAGTAGAGGGACTTATAATCCTCTGTGTATATACCCAGTAATGGGATTGCTGGGTCAAATGGTATTTCTGGTTCTAGATCCTTGAGGAATTGCCACACTGTCTTCCACAATGGTTGAACTAATTTATACTCCCATCAACAGCGTAAAAGGGTTCCCATTTCTCCACAGTCTTACCAGCATCTATTGTTTCCTGACTTTTTAATAATCGCCATTCTGACTGGCATGACATAGTATCTCATTGTGGTTTTGATTTACATTTCTCTGATGATCAGAGATGGTGAGCTTTCTTAAATATGTTTGTTGGCTGCATAAATATCTTCTTTTGAGAAGTTTCAGTTCATATCCTTCACATACTTTTTGATGGTTTTTTTTTTTTATTGTAAATTTGTTTAAGTTCCTTGTAGATGCTGGATATTAGACCTTTGTCAGATGAGTAGATTGCAAACATTTTCTCCCATTCTATATGTTGCCTGTTCACACTGCTGCTAGTTTCTTTTGCTGAACAGAAGCTCTTTTGTTTATTGCAGCACTATTTACAACAACAAAGACTTGGAACCAACCCAAGTGCCCATCAATGATAGACTGGATAAAGAAAACGTGGCACCACGTATGCACCATGGAATACTATGCAACCATAAAAAGAATGAGGTCATGTCCTTTGAAGAGACACAGATGAAACTGAAAGCCATCATTCTTAGCAAACTAACACAGGAACAGAAAACCAAACACCGCATGTTCTCACTCATAAGTGGGAGTTGAATAATGAGAACACACAGACACAGGGAGGGGAACAACATACACCAGGGCCTGTTGGAGGGTGGGGGGCAAGGGGAGGGAGAGCATTAGGACAAACACCTAGTGTATGTGGGGCTTAAAACTTAGATGACAGGTTGATAGGTGCAGCAAACCACCATGGCACATGTATACCTATGTAACAAACTTGTACATTCTGCATATGTATCCCAAAACTTAAAGTAAAATTAAAAACAAATAAATAAATACAAAAAAGAAGTTTAGAGGTCAAAAAACATTCCTCCCTTTGGGAAGAAACTTAGTTTTAGCTCCCAAATTACAAAATGAACTACCAAAGTTTATGCATTTATTTTAGCATTATAAATATATGTTACTAGTTTGACCTCCTTTGCAATTCTAGGGTAAGCTAACCCTAGAATTTTAATTACAATAATGATTTTGTAGTACATTTTAATAAAACTGGAGTGTTTCATACATTTCTCAATTATGACATCATTTTAAGGGACTATTTAATGGGCACTTTATTAAATTGAAGGATTACAAAATTAGAGCTCATTTTTAAGAATAAAAAACGAGTTTTCTTAAAAAAAGTGATGGATATTCAACCTAAAACCATTTTCTTCTTTCACTCTAAGATTCAATCTTATGTGTGAAAGTGAAAGTTCTCTTCTAACTGGCTAGATCCTCATTTACCTTTTCTGAAAATAATGCATGTAAGCCTGTCAGTCAATATTTACTGAAGGCCAACTATCTTAAGCAATGGTATTGGTCACTGGTCACCTTGATTCTTCTCTACCCAACTTAAAAATTGAGATATCTCCAACCGATTTGAAAATTTATGTCCACACAATAAACTCTGTGTGGATGTTTATAGAAGTTTTATTTATAATAATCCAAAGCTAGAAGTAATCAAGACGCCCCTCAGTAGGTAAATGGATAAACAGAGGTACAGCCATACAATAGAATATTATTCAGTGATTAAAAGAAATAAGCTTTCATGCCATGAAAACATATGGATGAGTTTTAAGAGCATATTAATAGGTCGGGCGCAGTGGCTCACGCCTCTAATCCCAGCACTTTGGGAGGCCAAGGCAGGGAGATCATGAGGTCAGGAGACAGAGACTATCCTGGCTAACACGGTGAAAAAAACCCGTCTCTACTAATAATACAAAAAAGTTAGCCAGGTGTGGTGGCGGGCACCTGTAGTCCCAGCTACTCAGGAGGCTGAGGCAGGAGAATTGCATGAACCCGGGAGACGGAGCTTGCAGTGAGCCCAGATGGTGCCACTGCACGCCAGTCTGGGCAACAGAGTGAGGTTCTGTCTCAAAAAAAAAAAAAAAAGAAAGAAAAAGAGCATATCAATCAGTAAAAAAGAAAACAGTGTAACAAAGCTACATACTGTAGGATTCTAATTTTTTGACATTCTAGAAAAGGCAAACTATAAATAGTAAAGCAACCAGTAGTTTCCAGAGTTTGGTGGTAGTGGGGACAGTGACGAATTGGTGAAGCACAGACGAATTTTGGAGTGGTGAAAACTATTATGCGTGATGGTGTAATGTTGGATACATGACAATATGCATTTGTCAAATCTCATGGAATTTTACAGCACACAGAATGAATCTTAAATTATGCAAATTAAACAATTGTTTAGGAGGTTAGGAGAGTTCTAGGATGAAATGCAGAATGTGACAAAACATTTAACTGCATTACAAAAAGTACGAAACAGCCTCACTGATGGAGGTGTGGGAAAAGATGATGACCCAACCGACTGAAATCGAGTGGAGTCTGGGACTAAAGGCAACATAAACTACCGTGATACTACCTAGTTCACAAAAGTATGCAGGTTACACACATACACACATCTCCTGGAACTGAACAATTACATAAATGAATTGCAAATAGTAAAAGCCAGATTTCTCACTGTTGAAATGAGAGGTTACAGACATGCAAGGAGAGGAGGCTAGAATAATTGATGTGGTGATAGGATTAGAGACATCAGTATAAATTCATGTTAGCTTCATATAGATAATAATGGTTACACATTAAAATATTTATAGATGTTTATGTATACCTAAGTCATTGTACACACATATATTTTCTTGCTGTCACCTAGAAACAACACTCTATTAGCAACGAGCCTACCTAGGGCACAGATATTGGGTTCTAATACCATTCTTAATAAAAGGAACCAGGACTCCTTAGGGAAATGTTTTTTTTTTTTTCTAAGATTATTTTTATTTTTTTGAGACAGGGTCTTACTCTGTCACTAAGGCTGCAGTGCAGTAGCATGATCATAGCTCACTGCAGCCTCAAACTCCTGGACTCAAGTAATCCTCCTGCCTCAGCCTCCTGAATAGCTAGGACTACAGGTGCTAAATTTAATTTCCTTTGTAGAAACAGGGTCTTATATGTTGCCTAGGCTGGTATTGAACTCCTAGACTTAAGCAATCCTCCTGCCTTGGGCTCCTAATGTGCTGGGAATACATGGTGGCTCACCATGGTGCACCCAGCCTCTTTAGGAAACTGTTTAATTCTAGGACTCTAGAAATATATAAAATGAGCACATTTCATATTGTCAGAAAATAAGGAAGTGCTAAACATATAAATTCACACTTACAATTTGAACAACATAAATATTATAATATTGAAATATAACCAAAAGTATAAAATAAATATCCATGTGTTTATGTTGATATAAATAAATGATTGCATAATAAATAAATAGAGGAGAAAAGAACAACTATATACAGAAGGATTCAAAATAAATTATGTCAGTTTATCACCCTCGAGGAGGTGGAGCACAGCTCCCCACCTCTTATTTCATTTTATTTTTTGAGACAGAGTTTCACTCTTTCACCCAGGCTGGAGTGAAGTGGCATGATCTTAGCTCATTGCAACCTCCGCCTCCCAGGTTCAAGTGATTCTCCTGCCTCAGCCTCCCAAGTAGCTTGGACTACAGGCATGTGCCACCATTCCCGGCTAATTTTTGTATTTTTAGTAGAGACAGGGTTTCACCATGTTGGCCAGACTGGTCTGGAACTCCTGACCTCAAGTGATCCACCCACCTCGGCCTCCCAAAGTGCTGGGATTACAGGCATAAGACATCATGCCCGGCCTTCCCCACCTCTTCAATATGAGTTGCATACAGTTGCCTCTTTTTAAAAGGTATAGTATGGGAAAAGGGGTAATGAGAGTCAGTTAACAGTGGAGAAAACTAACAAACTACCTCAGTTGGGTGATCAAGTCAGCATCAATACTGATAAGCCATGTTGATAGTATGTCCCTTAGATCTGATGGAATGAAAATGATGTTTTACCTCTATGGACCTTTCTCCCCCAACACACAATTCTACCCTAACCATGAAATTAAAAAAAAAAAAAATCAAAACATCAGTGAGATATCATTTGAGAGACATTCTACAAAATGCCTAACCAGTACTCCTCCAAAGTGCAAAGTCAGCAAAAACCTAAATATATATGATGACTAAATGTAATATGGTATCTTGGACAGGATCCTGGAACAGAAAAAGAACACTAAGTAAAAACTAAGGAAATATCAATAAAGTGTGGACTTTAGTTAATATTATTGAATCAATATTGTTTCATTAATTATGACATATGTACTATATGATATACTTGTGATGTGTGATGTAAATAATAGAAGAAAGTGAGTGGTGTGTAGAAACTCTCTGTACTACCTTCATAAATTTTCTGTAAAATTAAAATTATTCTAAAATAAAAGATTTCTTTTTTAAAAAGTAATTTCACACAGCCAAGTTGTTACAAACATTCCAAAGTAATTTCTAGTAAAATATAAAATTGGTTCTTTTTAAAATAAGAATTGATTTGACCCTTTGAAACAAAAGCATATCAGGTTCAAAAAGTGTCTGACTGGAGTAAATTCACTAACTCTGATGTCAACGCAGTAACATTGAACTCAAAGGGCAATTGCATAAATTTGAAACTTTAAAGTTACTAATCTCAACAAAGCATCCTTCATATTTTTGTGTATTTTGTGCAGCTACAAGACTGACGTGATGTTGTCGATAGCAATTAAACCTGCATATTCACCTTATAAAAATGTACATTATTTGTATACATTCATATTATGAAAAGCTTCAATTTGAATATAATTTATTTATTTATTTATTTATTTAAGACAGAGTCTCGCTCTGTCACCCAGGCTGGAGTGCAGTAGCACGATCTTGGCTCACTGCAAGCTCCACCTCCAGGTTCACGCCATTCTCCTTCCTCAGCCTCCCGAGTAGCTGGGACTACAGGTGCCCACCACCATGCCCGGCTAATTTTTTTGTGTTTTTAGTAGAGATGGGGTATCACTGTGTTCGCCAGGATGGTCTCGATCTCCTGACTTCGTGATCTGCCCGCCTCAGCCTCCCAAAGTGCTGGGATTACAGGTGTGAGCCACCGTACCCGGCCTGAATATAAATTTTTATAAGTGTCCATCTAGGTTACAGGATTTTTCTTTTCTGTGAACTTCAAATTTATGTTGTTTATGTACTTTCTGATATTGGTGAGACAAAGTAAAACATATGCCTTTTTTGTCTTTGTTTATGAATATCTGGCAACTATTTCTTTTGTTCTTGAAAATTTTGAATTGAAGTTCATGATAACAGTAAATCTTTGTGAATCTTTTTCATGGCTCAATCAAAGATTTTTTCATGGCTCAATTAAAGAGCACTGGTAGAATGCAAAATCAGTACATTTATTGTATTCTGTTTCTTTGAATAATTCCATAAACTATTGATTATTCATCAATTTATATTTGTATACTAAATGATTTTAACAACTATATCCCTGACACTTATCAAAAAGCCTGCTTCAGATAACTGAGTATAAATATTTCTGGCATCATAGAGTGAAATAAAGCCTAAGTCTCTTGTTTTAAAATTCCAATGAATCTGTACTTTTTACCTAACATACCTGGAGCATGAACCATCATGATCGAAACTAAATTTTTCACATAGAGCTCACATTCTTTTCTTGATGTTTGAAGATTCAAAAATATATATGCCAAAGCTCATTTTTGAAGATTCAAAAATATATATGCCAAAGCTCATTTTTTTTAGTTCACAAAATTGGTATTTCTTCATAAATTCTGAAGTTTTTTTGAGAAGAATGTATCCAAAGTATTAACTGGGCTATGTCTCTAATGTTGTACGACTCAACTAAAGCTAAAAAAAGCACTTGAGATTTTTCAAATTTTAAATTTATTGATATGTAGTGGTGTTGTCAGAAAGTTCCTTATACCATAGGGAATTGTTTGGTAGCTTGAATTAAAATCTTTACTTTTTGTATAATATTTCTTTGTTTCTTCATAATTTTCTATTAACATTTCCATAATTGAAATAATTTTTCTTTTACAACTTTCATCAAAATGGGTTTTTTTTTTTTGGTGCAAGAATCCAAGCAATTTTACAACAGTTCAAAGTTATAAGTTCAGAACTTAAAAATTATCTAAAAATTTTTATTGGACATTTATTTCTTACATTGGGTAACTAACTTCATTGATCTTTTGTTACGGTTGAAAGAAAACTGTTTATGAAAATTCCTATGTATTTTCTGACAATGTCTCCTAATCATGATCACTTTTTTATCTTTAAGAATTGTTTGTACAACAAACAGCTTTTCCATTTTGCTTTGCTTCAGGAAATGGTTAATTGCCAGTCATGATTCATTATGTAATATATCTTATCCAATCTCTTTTTTCTTTAGTGTTCCTCTTGTAGTACTAGCATCTACATTTCCACTTCATTCTGCATCCATTCTATAATTTTGTTTTAAATTTTAAAATTTGTTCATATTCACTTTTAAACTAGAAACAATTTAATTGTATTCTGGTTAAAATAATATGTATTTTAGTTTTCCTGTGATTTTCAGTTATCACTAAAATCAGGGCTGTCTGCATACAATATTCAAATAAACACATTACAATGGAAAAAAATGGGAGTGAGGGGTAGCTTGGAACTTGGAGTGTGATTCAAGAACGCTAAGCAGAGAAAGAATTGCCTTCTACTGAGGCAGAAAAGCTCAGAAAACGGATAAAGAGTTAAGGGAATCCCTGGATTCCTAAGCAAAAAGGGACCAATTGGCAATCTAGCCAGCCTTGGGCCATGGAAATAAGAGTCACACTTCCTCCTGAGACTTGAATATTATGTACACAGCAAAGGCTCTTGATATATGGGATGAAGGATTCACCCACTTTTCATTGATTTTGGGGAAGAGTATGACAGTCTTTAGATAAAGAGGGACTAAGATAGGACAAATACTCTTCTTCTTTTTATTAGCATAATTTATGATATAACATTTGGTTGGAAGTAGAAACTTGCATTTCTTATTAACATTTTTCCCCCAAATTCAGAGCAAGGACATAAGTTTGGAAGATATCTCATCAACACAAGCAACAACTGTGATATGAAGCCCATACATTATCAGCCACACCATAGTTTCATTAGTAGATTCATGCCCTGTTAGGCCCCATCCAATGGCTCATGTTTTTCCACTCTTCAAAACTCCTCCTTCCAAGAATAGGTTAGATTTCCACATACTATTGGTCCCTCTGAATATGAAATGTCTTACATGTTTACAATTTTCATCCAAAAGATTTTCTTCTTTGAGCAAGAATCCAAGCAATTTTACAGCAGTTCAGTTATCAGCTCAGAACTTCAAAATTACCTTTTTTTTTTTTTTTTTTTGAGACAAAGTCTCTCTCTGTCACCCAGGCTGGGGTGCAGTGGCACAATTTCAGCTCACTGCAGCTCAAGCAATCTTCCCACCTTGTCCTCCCAAAGTGCTTGGATTACAGGTGTAAGCACCCAGCCAAAAATTATTTTAAAATGTTTATTAGAGGTTTAATTCTTACATCAGGCAACTAACTTCATTGATCTTGATTTTTCAGAACGATGTAACAGTTACTGATTTGCCGCATTTAACTTCTGTACTTTCTACTTCTCCCAGCCTCCACTGTTTCAATTAGTATGTTTTAAAACACACACTTCTTTTATAAATAAAGTTCCATATCTTTTTTCTTCTGAAAAGTTATATAGTGAATTTACATTTCATGCCTTCATTGTACAGCAAGATAAATTGTTTTAATTAATAGAATGAGGTCAAGAGAGTCAAATACTTTAAAAACTCTCTCAAAAGAGAGTTATAATTTTCCTGCGAAACTTATGTATACTGGTGGTTATTTTCACAACTGAACTTTAAAAGGAAAGGTCCATTTGGCTGCATTTGAGTTGGTGACATTTTTAGGCTGTCATTACCTGCAGAAGGAGCGAATCAGTGTGTCAATATGAATGAGTAGTAAGTGACTTTTTAAAATGTTTTTCAGAATAACGGTTTCTTTCTTTCTCTTACTATTTTTTAAAATAAAATATATCTGAATTAGAAACATGATGAACCCTAACTAAAGTTGCTCAAAGTATTCACTGAAGAAAAAAAAAGCCAATTATTTTCTCTTAAATATTCCTTACGGATAGAAATTCTAAGACTTGGTAGTTAAAATGTAAATTATATTTCTGGGTTTTTGACTATTAAGAAAGGAAAATAATATCAATTTTTTTCATTTTGTATTCAACTAATATTCATTGAATACTTGACATGTCTACCATGCAGTTTTTAAAGTACGGTTGGAAATACACAAATACATAAAACCCAATCCTCATTTCTAAGAAAATTTTATGTTATTGGAGGTGACAAAATGCATGACAATAATTCAGTACATAGTAATTGTAAGGATGGGTGGAAATAAAATATTTCAGGGGGCCATCTTTCATTTGTCCCAGCAGATAAACTATGCCATTCTTCACGCTACTCTGTTTTCCTGAAAATCTGACCCATATGAAGGTGAGTTATAAGCTTTGGCTTCTGTTGAGTTTGACCATCGGGGAGGACCTGATGCCAGGGGGAACTAGAAGAGTAAAGTTGGGGTACTTAGCAGGTATTTAGTCTCCTAACTCGCTGCCTTTGATGGCAAAGTGGGCTTGGGTGTGTCCCTGAACTGAAAGGCTCAATGCCTGACCAGGTGTCTCCTCACACAGCCCTCTCTGTTCATATCCTCCTAACTTAACTCTTCCATTGTTCTCTCAAGCCTAGGGATGGTAACTGGTGACTTCAGAAGCAAGGCTGAAGCACCCCAGGGTTCTGTAATATCCTTTGTTGTTGTACTATACCCTGCTTAATATACAAATGGGAGAGTGCTACCTGCTTCCTATCGAGTCTGAAATGGAAGTTTTTGAGAACAAAGTGATCACTTCTAGCTGTTAGGAACAAATTTGTTATGTTTGATTATGTAGTATATAATGGTTAGAATAGAAAACTGAAAGTTTTTTCTATACTCCATAGCCAGAAATCCTTTCACTACTGTGAAAGGCAATATTATGTCCCCTATATTTTAAAATTCAGTTTTTGGAGATGGAGTCTCACTCTTTTGCCCAAGCTAGAGCTCAGTGATGTAATCATAGCTCATTGTAGCCTTGAACTCTTGTGTATCCCTTATTTTAAACAAAAATTTGAATATTAAATTTACAGTTCTCTGGACAATATGGGCGTGGCTTCAACTCCATTTTTATCAGAGCTTTAAAAACCTGAGATGTATTTTATTTACTGCAAAATTTACCCTTTTAAAGTGTACAGTTCAGTGATTTTTAATATATTTCACAAGTTTGGGCTACCATAACCACTATCCAATTTCAGAACATTTTCATCCTGCAAAAAGAAACCCTGCACTTCGTAGCCTTCTCTCTCCAATCCCACATCCTCCTTAGTTCTATGCAACTACTAACCAATTTCTGCCTCTATAGAGCTACCTTTTCTTTAAATTTTCTATAACTGAAATCATATGATATGTGGCTTCTTTTGCTTAGTGAAATGTTTTCAAGTTCATCCACGTTGTAGCATGTATCAGTTTTTCATTCCTTTTTATTGCCAAATAATATTTCATTGTATACATATATCATACTGTATTTACCATCAGTTGATGCATCTGGGTTTCTTCCACTGTTTGTCCTTTTTGAGTTATTCTGCAAATGAACATATGTATAAAAGCTTTATGTATAATGTTTTCATTTCTCTTAGATATTGATATAGTTTGGGTATTCGTCCCCACCCAAATTGCATATTGAAAAGTAATCCCCAACGTTGGAAGTAGGTCCTGGTGGGAGGTGTTTGGGTCATAGGGATGGATCCCTTATGGTTTGGTGCTGTCCTTGCAATAATGAATGAGTACTCATGAGATCTGATTGTGTAAAAGTGTGTAGCACCTCCCCTCTCCTTGCTATTGCTTTCATAGTTTGAGATGCCTGCTCCCCTTCACCTTCTGCCACACCTGAAAGCTCCCTGAGGCCTCCTCAGAAGCTAAGCAGATGCCAGCACCATGCTTGTACAGCCTGCAGACTGTGAGCCAATGAAACCTCTTTTATTAGAAATCACCCAATCACAGGTATTTCTTTATAGCAATCCAGGAGCAATCTAATACAGGTATATACCCAGAAGTGAAATTGCTAGGTCATATAGTAACTCTATGTTTAACTTTTTGAAGGACTGCCAGATTGTTTTCCCAAATGGCTGTGCCATTTACCTTCCCACCAGCAATGTACAAAGTTTCCAATTTCTACAAATCCTCTGAACATTTATTATTGTCTGTCTTTTTTATTATAGCCATCCTAGAGGGTGCTAAGTGGTGTCTTATGGTTTCTTCCATTCTTTGAAATTTATGAATAAAAAGTAATTACATAGTTCTATAAGAGCAGTTAATCAGCAACAGATGTAGCATGTAATATGTGAATATGATTTGGTTTAAGCAGCCTGCAAGAACAGAAGATGGAAATAAATTTGATCCCATATATCCAAGATCTTGATTAAAAAGGAAAATATTATTTTCCCGTAGTCAGAGAAGTTGGGAATGCTTCCCTGAGGAAGTGAATCTCCTACCTGTGAGAAGCAGATGAGGTTGCTTAGGGTGCTCCAAAACCATAAATGTGTAACAAAGCGATCACAAACAAAACTGACGGGGTTTGCCGTTTCATTCCTCACTCCCAGGAGGGAGATGTTAGCATAGGCCAGAAAGGCTGGAGGGATAAATGTGGCAGGAGGAAAATGTGAAACCGTCATCTTAATATATGTATGGTTCCATTTTATTGATGGAAATAATTTCCTATGACCAGAAGACAAACGTTGGTCTGAGCCATACAGAGGAAAGCATAGTTATGTTTTCTCTCTTTCTTAGAGAGAGTTATGTTGGCCATGGTTCAGCTTGCTGATCCTCTATTCTGCTGTATAATAGACTCCCTGCTGCAATCCGACGGCACCCACAGATCTTTATTTTCTCATTACCTTGGCTTTGTTGTTTTCTAATAAGAAATGATCGCAACATGGCAAAAGAAACAGTAATGGGTATTCACATAGAATTTTCTTTCTTTGTGCAGTCACCATATCAGCAGAAGTCAGCATATTTTTAATAGACGTGTTGGTAACTAACTCCTATAACATCACAACGATACAATACTTAGAAGCAGGATAAATTTCCAGCATGATGCAAGTGAATTCCATTTTCTCACCTCCACCTTTCTTACAAAACTGAAGCACATGGAAGTCAATAAATAGATCTAAAGTCAGGAGATAAGGTAGTTCAAAAGGTTGGACTTGAACTGGGTTTTTAAACTCTTAGTCCAATGTTTTCCTTGTACAACAGACTGCGTATGCATTATGGCACAGTATCAGATATTTTCAAATATTAATATCAATATTATTTTTCACCTCTATAGCATAACTAACTTAATATTGGTTTCTTAAAATGTGAGTTTTTATTTTTAATTTTTACCTTGAGTTATTGTCAATGCTTATTGATAGTACTGAGTAGTGAAGTTCAGATTAATCAAAATTAAAATAAATAATTTATATAATCATAAGGCTATTTTAATATACATCTTTTCATTTATTAGTGATAGCTTATCTTCTTTTGGAGAAATCATCATTTTTTTTTACAACTTACTTATTTCAATTTAAATAAATAAATGAAGAGATTTCTACTAATAAATGTATCAAAGTGATGATTTTGGCATTTTCTAGACTCCTAGTGCCAAAGCACAGATACAGACCTGACGACGTCCACATTATTAGTCCCTTAAATCCTTTACCTTCAGATATTTAAGGTGCTGAACTCTGTATGCTGATGCCCATAAACTCAGCTTTTCTAGCTTATCACAAGCACTGTAAGTACAAGTGTTTTTTTCTTAGAAATTATACTCAGCTGTTCTTACTTTGTGTTTACATAGGTGTCTAGGTAGTCATTTACTCATGCATGTAATAATAACTAGAATTCTTGTTGTGGTGAATTATAAATTATCATAGACCTTCACGTACACAAATTCACTTCATTTTTCAAAATGATTACCTAAGGTGGACATCATTGTTACTTCTGTTTTTTATAGTTGAAGGACAGATTAATTATGTGATCAGGCTAAACACCAGAGTCGAGATGCGGGACTCAGCCTTGTTAACTCAAAATTCTCTGGAAAAATCTCTCTGCTGTACCCTCAGTCGCCCAAGTGCCAATAAAGCCCATCTTACTAATTCTGTACTTCATGTTTTTGTACATTGTTTCTAGATCAAAAATAGTTTTTTCAAAGAAGTCGTCTTTAAGCCTATCCTACTCTAGCTTCTTGCCATGATATAGGCACTCAATATTTATTCTTGGTTTGATTAAATCATTTTTCACTTGTTGACATGCTCTTTAGAAATTTTCTTATATTAATTAGATGTATTGCTTTATAGACATAAAGAAATTTTCCATTTTTATTATGGAAGATAGAACCAAAAGAGTTGGTCATTTTGGTGACTACAAGAGCAAGCTTATTTGGAGACAAGTTCTCCATGGTATTCATCAGACAATTAATTTCTTTTAAAAAGGAACTAACCAGTATATAGCATATGTAATATTCTAACAAAAAGCAACACTGAAAGATTTTATTATAAAAATAAAATATTTCTTAAAAGCTTTGGTGGCTGGTTGTAGAGTATTTTAAATGTAAAATGCACACTTAAATCTTATCAATGGATTTAAGTTACAAAGGAAATTCCAACTACAGTTTTAATGGAACTGAATTTTATGATATTAGGAATGCTTAATTTTGTGTTACTACCTCTTTTTTTCCTACTAGAAGCATTACCAAACTACGTTCTTTGAAACCTGCAGTATGTTCCGTTTGAAGCTTTTCACTAGCAAAGTGGCTTTTGGAAACATCACCTAGATGAGAATTCAACATCTCAATAACAGCCATTGAAAAACAACTATTTCAGAGTCCTAGGCTTTTAACTGGGTACTGTAGGTTGTTTGAAGCCTGCACAATCACTTAGGTCTCTTTGACATCGTAGATTGACTCTCCTCATGCATCTTTAATGCATCTACTTTTTTCTGAAAGCTGCTCAGAAAGCTTGATCTTTGAGATATAAATGAGTAACATTCTTATAGGAACTTGTTCCAAATAATGGTCTATGCTGGGTCTAGTCGATTAGACTAACACGTCAACCTTTATCTTAAATATCTGCTTAGTCATTGTCTTTGTAGATGTTTTTTTTCATGGATGTAAATCCTAAAAGACAGATATAAATCTTGAAAACTTGAACATGGCATGTATTTGAAGGTTGCCACTGGCCTTCATCACAGAATCATCTAATCAGGTTCAGGTTAACTTGGAGGAAGAATGCTGGTGAAATAGAGCAATTGATCATACATATCACTGTTAGACCAACTGGCTTGTCAAATTTATCAATTCATTTATCCTCTTCCATTTTTTTCTCTCCAAAATATTATACCTAAAAATTAATTAAATAAAAGCATTATGTGTGTGTGAGAGTGTGTGTGTGTGTGTGTGTGTGTGTCAGACTTCTAAATTATGGAAACTATATTAGTGATGTGTACTGTTAGAATAATAAGAAATTCTTATAGCCAAATGTTTCACTGTCTATATCTGTAGGTACAAATATATTTTTGATACTGTTGATGAGCACCTCAAATATACATTGAATATTGAATATTTTTCTTTTTTGGATATTAGTCCAGAAAGGCTGCAATTAAAATAATAGCAGAAAGACATACAGAGTCACAAAACTAACAGAATCAATTAAATAGTTACAGAATACACAGACTATTAAGGTAAAATGTAATTGTTTCCCTGTTAAGCAAATAAAACAGTAACTAAATAAGAGTGATTTATATAGGAGAAACAGATTCCAAGATGTGTTATAACACTTAATGTAAACACCATGCGATACTCTAGTATTTAATGATTCCAACTATATTGTTAGCACCTCTCATCTTATGTGCATATGTTTGAAAGTCATCCGGATTTCTTTTTGCACAAAGTTGTGAATGAAAGTAAGGGACGAAAGGGAATAAGATAAAATAGGGAAGAAGAAAGGGGTTTAGTAAGGGTGGAATGGGAGGAAAGAATGGGAAGGAGGAATGAAAAGAGAAGCATAAAAATAAAGAAAGTAAAGGTAGAGACTTACAAATTTATAGGCATATGGGGCATAGGATAATATGATTTCCTGAACCCATGATTTCTCTAAACTTTAAAGTTTGCAAATGATTATCATAAAAAATGTAGAATAGCTGGAGGTACATTTCTAACACGGACTTACTGAAAACATGCTGGTCGGACCCAGCCATTTTAGTGCATTGAACTTAAGTCAAATCATGTTTTCTTTAAAATATTTGTGATGCTAAAAATAGTAACCATGTTTAATAATGTGTATATTTATCAAAATGGTCAAATAATTAAGGACTTAATGCTACATATTAATCAATTTTCACACTGCTATAAAGAACTTCCCTGGCACTGGGTAATTTATAAAAGAAAGAGGTTTAATTGACTCAGTTCTGCATGGCTGGGGAGGCCTCAGGAAACTTAAATCATGACAAAAAGGGAAGCAGGCACCCTCTTCACAAGATGGCAGGAAACAGAAGAACAAAGAAGGAACTTCCAAATACTTCCAAAACCATCAGATCTTGTGAGAACTCACACACTATCAGAAAAACAGCATGGGGGAAACTGCCCCCCGTGGGTACAATTCAAGTTGAGATTTGGGTAGGGACACAGAGCCAAACTATAACATGCTATACAACAGTTTATAGTCAACTAAAATCTATGAACCAATTAACTGTTCACTTATAATGAAAATGGAAAAATCAAAAATACCCTAAAAAGTCTGGTCTTTTCTTAGAAACTCTGTAGTCCTCTAGTTTAAGCCATAAGTTAGTTTATGCCATAATTATCAAAGATGTCATTAACTCTACACATAGGAATACTTTTCTTTTATTTCTGCCATAATTTTATATGTCAGCTACTGTCTTTCATTTCCAAAATAAACTGATTCGTTTTCAAAAGTGTAATTAGTAATTTCAAGTAGTAATTTTGTTTAATTCATTTTATTTAATTTTTAAAAACATTTAGGTGTTTATATCATAAGTATACATTATCAGTTCAACAATTGGCTCCCCAGTGTTTACCAAATGGGAATTATCAAACATAAATTAGTCTAAGATACCTTTCAACAAATAGCGTTCTGATAATACTAAATGGTCCTACATATTTGGGCTGTGTTGAAACTTTAGTTAGTTATATAATTAGTTTTTAAAAGTGTTTTCAAATGAATATTCTTGTACAATGAGTTGAGTATGATCAAGCCATGTAGAGCTGCTTATGTTTTAGTGCATATCAGAGTCTCCTGGAATGTTGGGTGCAAGCCCCCCAAAATCTGGTCATAAACTGGCCCCCAAGCTGGCCATAAACAAAATATCTGCAGCACTGTAATATGTTCATAACGGCCATGACGCCCACGCTGGAAGGTTGTGGGTTTACCGGAATGAGGGCAAGGAACACCTGGCCCGCTCAGGGCAGAAAACCGCTTCAAGGCATTCTGAAGCCACAAACAATAGCATGATTGACCTGTGCCTTAAGGACATGCTCCTGCTGCAGTCAACTAGCCCAACCTATTCCTTTAATTCGGCCCATTCCTTCGTTTCCCATAAGGGATACTTTTAGTTAATTTAATATCTATAGAAACAATGCTAATGACTGGCTTGCTGTTAAAAATATGTGGGTAAATCTCTGTTCGGGGCTCTCAGCTCTGAAGGCTGTGAGACCCCTGATTTCCCACTTCACACCTCTATATTTCTGTGTGTGTCTTTAATTCCTCTAGCACAGCCGGGTTAGGGTCTCCCTGACTGAGCTGGTCTCCCCGATTGAGCTGGTCTCAGCAAGTGTTGTCCATAGTGGGGGCTTGAATCCAGGTTGAAGTGTTGCCAGAGCGATGGTTGGAACAGAAAACTAGCTGGAGGACACCCGAGTACTCTTAAATCAATCCCCGTAGTGAGTAAGAAGGGGAGCTCGGAAGCATCAGGGACAAGTGTGGGGTCTGGTTCGTTTCACCTTGGAACTTTTTCACACTGATGATGAGGAGGAATGAGGAACGAGAGTACAATGAAGTAACAGAAGAGATTACAGAACAGGTTTATTTGCCAGCTAAAGCTAAAGTGGCAAAGGAGGGAGAGGTTCATCCCTACCCTTCTGCACTCCCTCATGATTATTTTGAAGAAAAAGACCCTCCAGATGTTTCTTTTCTGGAGGACACCGGGTGAAAAGTAGTTGCCCCAGTAACTGTTTGAACAGCACCTCAAACGACCGCTCTTAGTTCCACTCAGGCAGGAATTCAGCAAGCTAGAGGAGAGGCTGATTTAGAGGCTTGGCAGTTCCGTGTTAGAATATACCCCACAGATCAACAAGGAAATATTATAGCTACATTTGAGTCTTCTCCTTTTAAATTACTCCAAGAATTTAAACAAGCTATTCATACTAAAAAAGAATGTAGAAATAATCAGCGAGTCAGGCCGCCAGATAGGGGAAAAAAGAAAACTGCCGAGCCTGAAATATGTCCAAAATAAAAACAAGGAAAATATTGGGCTAATCAGTGTCACTCTAAGTTTGATAAAGATGGGAACCCCATTTCAGGAAACGCCATGAGGGGCCCGTCCTGGGTCCCGTTCTAAACTGGAGCATTTCCAGCTCAGGCCATTCCCTCACCCCAATATAATGTCTGTCCCCCACCACAGCTGGTAGCCTGCAGTAGATTTATGCTGCCCAAAAGCTGTGAGCCTTCTGCCTGGGGAACCCCTGCAAAAGGTCCCAACAGGAGTTTGTGGACCCTTGCCAGTGGGAACAATAGGATTACTTTTGGGAAGGTCAAGTTTAAGTTTAAAAGGGGTACAAATACATACAGGAGTCACTGATTCAGATTATAATGGGGAAATTCAGATTGCTATATCTACTTCTGTTCCCTGGAAAGGAGAGCCAGGAGAGCACATAGCACAGCTCCTGATTGTGCAATATGTGGGAATGGGAAAAAGTGAAATTAAATGAACAGGAGGATTTGGAAGCACAAATAAACAAGGCAAAGCAGCTAATTGGGCAAATCAAATCACGGATAAACATCCTACCTATGAAATAACTATTCAGGGAAAGAAATTTAAAGGTTTGATAGATACAGGAGCAGACATTTCAATCATTTCTCTACAGCACTGGCCGTCCATGTGGTCAATTCAACCTGCTCAATTTAACATAGTTGAAGTTGGTAAAGCTGCTGAAGTATATCAAAGTAGTTATATTTTGCATTGTGAAGGGCCCAACGGACAACCTGGGACTATTCAACCAATTATAGCTTCTGTACCTATACATTTATGGGGAAAAGATTTATTACAACAATGGGTAACACAAGTTCTAATTCCAGAACAATTATATAACCCTCAAAGTCAACGTACAATGCATGAAATGGGGTATGTCCCTGGTATGGGACTAGAAAAACTATTGCAAGGTTCGAAAGAACCGCTTCAAGAGGAAAAACAAAGTTCCTGCCAAAGATTAGGAAATAATTTTTGATCTTGACCATTGTTAAGCCTCCAGAACCTATACCTTTAAAATGGTTAACAGATAAGCCAATTTGGATAGAGCAATGGCCTCTAAGTAAACAGAAACTGGAGGCTTTAGAGAAATTAGTTACTGAACAATTAGAAAATGGGCACATAGCTCCAACATTTTCCCCTTGGAATTCTCCAGTTTTCGTAATTAAGAAAAAATCAGGTAAATGGAGAATGTTAACTGACTTAAGAGCTATCAATTCAGTTATACAACCTATGGGAACATTATAGCCAGTATTGCCTTCTCCTGCTATAATTCCAAAAAATTGGCCTTTAGTAGTCATAGATTTAAAAGACTGTTTCTTTACTCTCCCTTTAGCTGAGCAAGACTGTGAACCGTTTGCATTTACAACTCCTGCAGTAAACAACCTGCAGCCTGCTAAGCATTTTCGTTGTTTTGCAGATGGATCTAGTAATGGTAAAGCTTCTTATTCTGGCTTGAAAAGTAAAGTTTTCCAGATGCCCTATACTTCAGCTCAAAAAGCGAAGCTTGTCATGGTAATTGAGGCATTGACTGCTTTTGATATGCCTATTAATGTGATTTCTGATTTGTCATATGTGGTTCATTCCACACAGTCAATTGAAAATGCTCAGTTATGATTTCATACAGATGGATAACTGCTGACTTTATTTACCCAACTGCAAACAGCAGTTAGAAGTAGAATGCACCCTTTTTACAACACTCACATTAGGGTTCATACATCTCTTCCAGGACCTTTGACTGAAGGGAATCAAATGGCTGATCACCTAGTTGCTAAAGCAATATCTAATGCTAGACACTTTAACAATTTAACCCATGTTAATGCCTCTGGTCTCAAATGCAGATACAGTATTACCTGGAAAGAAGCTAAAAATATTATCCAGTGATGCCCAACTTGCCAAATGGTACATTCCTCATCTTTTACAGGAGGAGTTAATCCTCAAGGATTGGAACCTAACTCTCTTTGACAAATGGATGTCACACATGTTCCCTCGTTTGGGAGACTAGTTTATGTACATGTATGTGTGGACACCTTTTCTCACTTTGTCTGGGCTACATGCCAATCAGGAGAGTCTTCTGCCTGTGTTAAATGTCACCTTTTGCAGTGTTTTGCAGTGATGGGCATTCCAGCTTCTATTAAAACAGACAATGCCCCAGGCTATACTAGCCAAGCTCTAGCTACATTTTTCTCTACGTGGAATATTAAACACATTACTGGTATCCCATACAATTCTCAAGGACAAGCCATAGTGGAAAGAATGAATCTTTCCCTAAAACAGCAGTTGCAAAAGCAGAAAGGGGGAAATAAATAATATGGAACTGCATAGATGCAACTGAACCTAGCATAATTAACTTTAAATTTTTTGAGCCCGCCCAAAGGCCAGATGTTATCAGCAGCTGAACAGCATCTACAGAAAACAAGTGCAAAGACAGAAGCAGAACAATTGGTTTGGTGGAGAGATCCGATGACAAAAAGTTGGGAAATAGGTAAAATAATAACTTGGGGTAGAGGTTATGCTTGTGTTTCTCCAGGTCAAAATCAACAGCCGATTTGGATACCATTAAGACACTTGAAACCTTATCATGAGCCAGATGCTGAGGAAGAGACTCCAGGAGCATCCCAAGGACCCCCTGGTTGCAGCCATGTCGAGGCTGACACTGAGAAGGACTCCAACTGTCATGAGCAACAGCCGTCAACACAGCCACCCACCTGAGGACATATCAAAAAACTGTCACAGATGGCGGAAGAAAACCTGAGGAAAGCAGGACAGCTAGTCACTATGAGTAATTTAATGGTAGCTGTGATAGTGATTATCACCACTGCCATGAGTATTCCTTCAACAAAGGCTGACACAGAGAACAATTATACTTATTGGGCATATTTATCAACCTTGTCTGGCAATAATGCCTAGATTTAATTATTCCATGACACAGTTACACATACTTTCTGATCTCAGTATTTACCATAATAAATCTGCTCCTATAATTGAGGCATACTGCCCTCAAAAACCTATTTGTAAACAAAATTGAACCTGACCAGAAAAAATGAACGTACTTGTTTAGGAAGATTGTATTGCAGAATAGATAGAGGTGCTGCAAATGAATCCTATGGAATCATTACTAATTGGTCCCCTAAGGGAATATTTAACTTGAATTGCACCTCTCAGTCTGTGTGACATGGCCACATTATGTTCAGCTGGTCCGGAAAAAATGGTCAGATGGTAGAAATGGCAAGAAGTACAGCAAGAGTTCCTATTATCTGGAACCATGGCAGTGTAGTGACACCTCAAACTCAATGATATGGCACGCTCTAGGAGCTTAACATAAGGATTTGTGGAAACAATTAAATGCTCTTAATAAGAACAAAATTTGGGAAAGAATTAAAAAAGCATCTAAAAGGACACTCTACAAACTTGTTTTTGGATATTGCAAAATTAAGGAACAAATATTTAAAACATCCCAGGCACACCTGACCTTAATGCCAGAAACTGGAGTGCTTGAAGGAGCTGCAGACAAATTAGCAGTTAGTAACCCATTAAAAAGGATAAAAACACTTGGAAGCTCTGTAATTTCAATGACGATTGTGCTTTTAATCTGTGTTGGTTGTCTTTGTACAGTCTGCAGATGTGGATCCTGACTCCTGCAAGAAGTAGCTCACCGTGATAAAGCTGCCCTTACTTTTATCAATTTGCAAATCAAAGAAGAGGGACATGTTGGGAACAAGTCCCCCCCGATCTGGCCATAAACGGATCCCCAAACTGGCCATAAACAAAATCTCTGCAGCACTGTAACATGTTCATAATGGCCATGATGCCCACCCTGGAAGGTTGTGGGTTTATCGGAATGAGGGCAAGGAACACCTGGCTGGCCCAGGTCAGAAAACCACTTAAAGGCATTCTGAAGCCACAAACAATAGCATGAACGATCTGTGCCTTAAGGACATGCTCCTGCTGTAATTAACTAGCCCAACCTATTCCTTCAATTCAGCCCATCCCTTCATTTCCCATAAGGGATACTTTTAGTTAATTTAATATCTATAGAAACAATGCTAATGACTGGTTTGGTGTTAATAAATACGTGAGTACATCTCTGTTTGGGGCTCTCAGCTCTGAAGGCTGTGAGACCCCTGATTTCCCACTTCACACCTCTGTATTTCTGTGTGTGTGTCTTTAATTCCTCTAGCACCGCTGGGTTAGGGTCTCCCCAACTGAGCTGGTCTCGGCACTGGAATGCTTGTTAAAACATAGATTCTAGAGCCCACCCTCAGAGCGTAACTTCATAAAGTCTGTGATGTGCCTGTGAATGTGACATTCTAACAAGATCCCAGGTGATACTGATGCTGCCAACCTGCTGACCACACTTTATGTAGAGTCCAGAGTATGAGTCAACCTATTTAGATAAATGTTTTCAGCTGCTATCTAGTTTATTCTTTAGTTGAGGAGCAAATAGTGAGATGCTGCATCTGAAAACAAACCAGGACAGTTTCTCCTTTTTGTCTTGGGGGCTCTGTTATTTGTAGGTGAATGTTCCAACATTAAAGAGCTGGGGCTTGTCGGCATCACTTAGTGGGAAAGAACGTGCGATTTGGAAACAGACAAGAGTTTAAATCTCAGCTTTAACATTTATTAGCTGTGTACCCTTGGGCAAATTACTAAAACTTTCTGAATCTCATTTTTTTTTTCATTTGTATAGTAGAAGTAATAAGACCCATGTGAAAATGTTATCATAAGCATTTAAGACATTAACTGACGTAGATACATTATGAAAGCTATAAAGCACTTAACCCATATCCTTTGAGACTTGGTTCCATTCGTTATGCCCTCTATTTCCCCTACATTTTCAACTTCTCCATCTTCACTGGCTCTGTCTCTATGCCAGAAAGCATACTTTGTCCTCCATTTTGAAAACAGTTCTCTATGACACCATGTAACTGCTGACTTCTCCCCCAAGTCTGTCTCATAAGTAACCTTTGAAAAATTATCTACACTTATTGTCACTGGTTCCTCATTACTTAGTCATACACCGAAGTACTATAGCTGAAATTCTGCCTCCACCACTAAAATGCATAAATCTGCTCCTATAATTGCCTTCATAATGATCACATTGACTTTGTAAGTGTTAAATCAATCCCTATCACGTGTGATGTCTCCCAAGCATGTGACCCCTGGCCCTAAGTTGGGGTGGCATGGCTCACCAATCACTTGCCTTGGAAACTCCTCGCAATCTCATCTTTAGCAACACTGCTTTCTTGATTTCTCTCTTCCTCACTCTTTGCTGGTATTTCTGTACACCTTGCCTCTATTTTCCCTCAGTCTGCATGCTGTTTCTGGGAGATCTCATCCTTACACATGCCTTACCCATCCCTTCTCTGTACTTTGACAGCTCCTCAAATCCATACATCCAATTTAAACTCCTCTCCTAAGCTGCAGATCCATCCAACTTCCAACTGAATATCTAACTGATGCTTAATGTTAAATTACACAGAACTACACATTATGACATACACAGAATATGCTCTCATATTTTCTGCATATTCACCAGGGTGAAAAGAAGTTCCATGTACCAGGTTTAAATAGTTATCTGGGAGAATTCCTTTGGCTGGAAGATACTTTGCCTTTTCTTCATCTGGAAAACATTTTTCCATCCTTTAGGTCAAAGCTTAAACATGATTTTTCCCAGGAATTTTTCTCTGACCACCTGAGTAGCTTCTATTGTATTTCCTTAGAGCCCTGCACCTCACCTATGGCAGAGTTCCCCGGACATTGCCCCCATTACATTGTAAGTCTCATGGAATAAGAGTCTAAACTATCAGCACATAGATGAGCATATGGCATATCATAGGTGCTTAAAAATGTTGTTTGACTCCCTTTTCCAAAATCATTCAGGCATCATGGTTCTTCTGGGTACCGAGTAAGCAGAACAAAGTGCCTGCATCCCATGTCAGAGACAGATAATAAATAAGTTAAGACAAACAAGTAATAAATAATCACAAAATTTCAGTTACTATGAAAGAGACAGTATTGCATTGAAAGAATCTCCTGTAAGAAGAGATGTGGGGAAGTTCAGAGAGTGAAGGAAACTATAGCCTGGGGCAAGGCTGAAGAATTAAGCCAAGTCCACTCCTTGAAGAGACAGGCTGTCAAATACAAACACTTTTCTAAATTGTATCCAATAAGTTTCAGTGTTCTACTAATTGTTCACGAAAGAGTCTCCCCCTTGTATTTTTTTCTTCAGTCATCAGAATTCTATATGGCAATGTATTTTTAGTTGTACTTCAATAGTACCTCCATAATTTCTAAAAATTAACTTTTACATATTAATATTTTGCTAGTAATCAGTTTGTTTATATCATTTTTAATAAAACAAAGAGCCTTGAAGATATAGCCATGTTTTTTAGTAAATACATCAGAATAGTCTGTCAATATAATTTACATATAAAATCTCTAGTAGATGTATAATAAATTAGATTTATGTGATCACTTTAATGAAGGAAAAAATCCTATATGCTTACAGTGTCAATGAGAAACTGAAGTACAAAAATGTTATTTTCCAAAAGTAATTTATTTCAGCATAAATTTTCATTAAACAATATTGAGTATCAAAGTCTAAATTTCATTTTTTATTGTAGGAACTTTAGTACCAGCTGTAATCTAAGTATCACTTTTTTAACTTTACTGTAAAATTTACAATATAGATTTATCTTACACGTGAGTATCAACTTCAGATATATGACATTTCTAAATTCCAAGTCCAAAAAAAGCTTTAAATATTTAATGACTGCTGCCTATTTAAGTCATCTAAGTTAATGAAATGATTGATGGTTTAAAACAGATAATCTGTATCAAGATTTCTCAATTTTGGTACATTTTGGGCTTTCTAACTCCTTGCTATAGTACTCTTGTGTGTTATAGGATATTGAACTACATCCCTGGCCTCTATCCACCAGATAATGTTTGCAACTCCCAGGCCCCCAAGTTGTGACAACCAAATGTCTGGTTGACAACTACTTGTGGATATGTTTCAGCAACTTGAGGCTTCAGTTTTGGAATATAGCATTTAATTCTTTCTTAAACAATTGAATGTCCCTATTTTACACCGTTATTATCCAGTACAATCCTTAATGAGATTTGTTATCTTTATGCATCTGAATGCTGAAGTTGGTTGATTCTTTCATGAAAATGACTCAGGTTTTGTTGAATTCACTGGTTGTCTGTCTTGATAACAGCATGATAAGGACAATTTTTAAATTACTGTTTTTCCCTAATTATATTTATAATTTATGATTGTATAAAATTTAGAAAACTAAATAAAGCATTAAAAGTTTCCACAAATAACTACATTTTAGCATTTTGAAATATTTAGCTTGTCTGCATATGTTATTTATAAAATTCAGAAAATGCTATATGCAATTTTGTGTTTATAGGTGGTAGTCTTCTATTAGACTTAATGTCATATTTTGTACATTTGCCTGTGTCATTAAACATTCATTGAAAACATTAATTTATTGTCTTTTTATGTACTATAATTAGGAGAGATGATTTATTAATCTACCCTTCTCAGAGTGTACTTTTTCTCATTTTTTAAATGACAAAAATCTAAGAGCATTATGCAAATAGTTTAATACATAATCATCTAATGTTCAGTTTTTGAGGGTTGGCTTTCTTATTTCTATGTAAAAAATGCAGATTTTGAGGCAGCTTGCTTTACAATTCATTTTTGACTATTTTCTTTTTAGCCTAATATTGACCACAGCTATATAAAAAATAATACATATGTTATTCGTATAGATAAATAAATTTATTGTTTCTGTGGCAGAAAAATCCGAAAGGAAATCTACACACAGACACACATTCACACATTGCCTCTAATTTCAGAATTTTTTTTGTGTGTTTACAGGCAAAAGAGATTGGAAAAAATTTTTCTGTTTCCTATTCACAAATTCTTAAAAGGTGACCAAAGGAGCAATGGCTTCCCTAATGAAATGATGAGTTAATTACAGTCTTCCAAAAATTGTACAAATACTGAAAGGTAATTTGGTCTGCTTTTCACTTAAAATTAGTGTATGAAAATAATCCATCTATCCACTCCTAGGTGTTTACCCAAGAAAAATAAAAACATATGTCCGCACTATTGCTTGTATGCGAATGTTCATAGCATCATTATTCATAATAGCCCAAAGGTAGAAACAACTCAAATGACTATCAGCTAATGAATGGATACACAAATGGGGAATATCCATACGATGGAGTATTATTTAACTATAAAAGAGAATAAAAAAGGACAGAATACTGGTCCATGCTACAACATGGATGAATCTTAAAAATACTATGTTAAGTGAAACAATATTTCATGATTTCATTTGTATGAAATGTCCAGAATAGGCAAATCCATAGAGACATAAAATAGACGAGTGGTTTCCAGGAGAGGGTGGAGGGTGGAATGGAGAGTGACTGCTAATAGGAGTGGGGTTTCTTTGTGGGGAATAGGGGGTGATGAAAAGATTCTGGAGTCAGAAACTGATGGTAGTTATACAACACTGTAAATATAGTAAAACCCACTAAATTGCACACGCTTAAAGAAGTAGAGTTCCTGGCATATGAATTGTATGTCAATAAAAATAAACAAAAAAGGAACAATCCATCTATTATGCATTTTCCAATAAATACCTGAGGCGGCTATGCTGAAAGAAGTAGAGAAACATATTGATGCCATTTCCAAGAAAGGAGAAAACTCTAGTTGATAAAGAAACTAGAAATCTATCTCTCAGTTCAGCAGAAAATATTTTAAAAACTCTGAGTCTTCATTTCCAGTGCTTTAACCAAAAGAGCTTGGTAGATTATTCAAGGTGCCTAGCTATCAGTATCTCTACTTGTTAGAAGTAACTATTCCCCCTGGAAACTCAAGGTTTTAACCACAAATTAAAGTCTAGCACAAAGTTGTATCAGGAGCATCACCTTCCATTTTCTGAAAGAATATGTTTCTATAAACACTGTCTCTGGGGCAATCACATGACCACTGTCTTTCAAACATAGTAAAAAAGCAATAGTGTAATGTTTCCATTTTACAAATCTATTACTTTATCATCTGCTAATATTATTCTGGTTTCTCTGGGTCAGGACATACACTGCTCTCCCTTGCCAAGATTTATCTCCATTTTAGTGAAAGAATCAATAGTATTTCTATCATTTTAATAAATTATGAGGGAGAGAAGGTCAGCTCTAAACACATAACAAAGCAATTAACACTCCCCTCTCAGTTTAAGGCCTTAGGATGATACAAAGTTATTTCAGTTTCTAAATCATGGTAATGTATTGTTGAAAAATTCCCCCAAGGATTTAAATGCTGTGAGAAAAAAGGTAACAGCATAACTTTCAAAGGATGTAAAATAAAACATAAGGCCTATTGCTGTCAACTAACTGGTATGGGAAACCACTGTGGACAGCTGAACAAAAATATCATATTAATGTGAAATGTCAAAGGGAATGGATAGAAAAATCTTTCATCAACCTGTTGTTAAACAGAGTGCTAATGTCTTTCCAAGACCCCATTGCTGACCTTGTCCTTGACTAATTCCTCACATTGCAATGGGTGCTATACCCACACAGGAAAGGACTAATGAGCTAGAGCATTTAAGCTGACATTTAAGAATAGATTGGGTCAGAGGGGAGAGCGACATCATTTGCAGGTGTACAGTAGGGCAACGTAAAAAAGGAGATGTGGAAAGATATGGAAAGGCAACAAAATGTAGCAAAGACACTTCTGGAAATTTTCAGGTAAAACCCTTAGTAGTATCAGTGATATGAAATATTACTGAATTGTGGCAGGGAGCAGTGGCTCATGCCTATAAACCCAGCACTTTGGGAGCCGAGGCAGGAGGATCACGAGGTCAGGATATGGAGACCATCCTGCGTAACATGGTGAAACCCCGTCTCTACGAAAAATACAAAAAAAAAAAAAAAAAAAAAAAAAATTGCTGGGGATGGTGGCGGGTGCCTGTAGTCCCAGCTACTCAGGAGGCTGAGGCCGGAGAATGGCGTGAACCCGGGAGGCGGAGCTTGCAGTGAGCCGAGATCGCGCCACTGCACTCCAGCCTGGGCGACAGAGCGAGACTCCGTCTCAAAAAAGAAAAAGAAAAAGAAAAAAAAGACATATTACTGAATTGTTAACAGTAAATCAATCTTGTTTAATATTCAGTACCATTTGGGTTTTAGAAGTAGAGAGAAATGATCATCTTTAATACAATATGCCATTTTGACAAGGTACCACGATGTGTTTACATTTGTCATGCTATGTCCCAGTGAACATGGGGAAGTAATATCAATCAGATGGTGAAAAGAAAAAAAAAAAATGAAGAAAAAACAAGTTCTCCATTAACTGTACAATCTGGGAGGAAATAATTGGAGATAAGCTGGAAACAACTATGCCTTTTTCAAAGTGGACAAAATTTAGTTATACTTGCATATCATTTCTTAGGCTTAATACACTGCAATTTTTAATACACTATTCGTGTGTTCTAATCATGTCAGATGTGTGGGTGTATAGCAAGTCTTCTTGAGAAATACAGAACGCATACACTGCGGCTGTCTTCACACTCAGAGTTGCGTGAACTATTGACTCCCAATTTATCAGCTTTTAATTGTAATAGATAATGTTTATTGCCTTAGGAATTGTTTATCTTGTGAAGATAACATTGATGTTACCAAGAGAACAAGGTAAAAAGCACTTGACCAATGACTGGGTTCCTAGACATTCTTCTTTGAAGTGATAATTGCCTAAAATTCTTTGGCTTATTTATCCTAGTACTACTGTTTATTAGACTGCCATGTGGAACTGACGATAACTCTGCAAAAACAAATCAGTTATTTAGACATAATTTACAAGAGGGTCTCTCAGCATTTTCCTCCAGTGTCAAAACACTTGAGTGGTAGGGAATATTTATACTAGTAATAGTGGCTCAGGAAAGTACTGAAATTCCATGGGATGAAGTAAAACTCTTTCCAAGTGCATATATTAAAATCTTTTCGTTTTATTTTCCTGGTAGGGGAAGGGTGTACAGAGAAGAGGAGCTTAGATAGCATGGAAAAGCTACCCAGGTGGTCCTTATATATGTACCAACCCCAACTTTCTCCCTTGTTAATGCTTCTCACTTTAGAATACTTTGTTAAAATACCACTTCTGCTATTTATAACTGATATTCTTACAGATAAAAGCCAATAGGTAGTTCAAAAGTTGTTTTAAAAAGATATTTACACAATGGTAACTCTCCTTATAATTATCTGTGTTGAAAAGAAAAATAAATCAAATAATAAAATCAAAAGTAATTTATAAGACATCTCATAATTAATATATTTCATTCATTTATTGAGTAGCTTCCATATGCTATTTTACATATTTTAGGAATACAAATATGCCTCATACATGGATTCTACTTTTGTAGACATTATAGTCTAAGAAGACAGCTTATAAATGCACATAAATGATTACTCCATAAACTAAAATGGCTAGTGGCTTGCAAGGGTTACTAGCAAAATAAAAGTTTAGAAGAGGGAGAGACTATTAGATAATAAAGGGTTATTGTGTAGGGCAGACCTTAATTCGTACATGTGTCAAAATAATGTTAGTGTTTTTAGATTTTGTCAAAGTCTATTCCCAAATTGAACCCATAATAAGACAAAGTATGTGAAATGAGCCAATGATAAATCCATGTAATGTGAACTGTTTACAAATGATTTGAGGTACAACTATGAAATTTTATTTTGCGTAGTAGAGTTAAAAGATCTTGTACTGGAGATAAATGTAGGACATTAAACATATCTGTGATCTTATTTGTCTATATCACAAATGTTACCTATTTACAAAGGCCTTTCCTGATCGCTCTATCTAAAATGTCACCCTGTGTCATTCTCTAACCCTTCTTCTCACTTTTCTTCAGTACCTACAGGCATAATTTTCTTTGTTTGTTTGTTTATTTGTTTGTTTATTGACTGTCTCCCTCCAGAGAATCTAAGCTCCTTGAAGGCAGGAGATTTTGTGCTTTGCTCACTGTTAACGTCATCAGTATCTGGCATATGGTAAGTTATAAACTTATTTAATAAGTATTAACTGAATTACTGAATAACTTGCTAACTTAGCAGCAAAATGAACACAGACTACAGGATTTCAAAGATTCAGCCACTAAAAATGATGTCATCTAGGTGATTTCATCCAATGTCATGACATTAAATGGAATCTGTAACTCCCAGATAAGTACCTAGATTCCTGACCTCTCCCTCCTGAACTCTCTCTATTTGGCATCTCTACTTGGCTGTCTGAAAGGCACTCCAAGTTCTACAGGTCAATGACAGAAATTTTGATTTGCCCTTTGGGGCTCATCTTCCTCTAGCACTCTCCATCTTCCTCTAGAGCTCTCCTGAGCCACTGCTGTCCACCTAGTTGCTCAAGTCCCAAAGCATCCTTGATTCTTCTCATTCCTTCACCCTCCACATCCAATACATCATCTGCTCAGGGACATCACAAATCTATCTACAATGTTTTCCATCTCAGATGTTTCTATCCTAAACCAGCTTTATGTCTTGATTTATTTTGCTCTCTTTCTATCCTTGCCATCCTTTAAGCCTTTCTCCACATAACAAACAAATACATATTTTAGAGACTTAAATGATATCATGTTGTTCTCTGAAAACCTGAAAGGGACTCAACCCTGCACTTAGAATAAAATCAAATCCTCTGACATGATGCAAAAGGCTCTTCATGACCTACTTCTACTGATCTCTTCTCCTACAACCCTGTCTCCTTACACCCTAAAATTCAACAACATTTATTTCTCTCCATTCTGTCAACACCAAACTTAGTCGCTCTTTAAGACTTCTCTGCCTGCTGTTTCCTCTAGTTTCAAGGCTATTTTTCTTTGTCACTATTTTTTGACACTAAGGTCTCTGCCAAAATACATCATTCTAGAAGTCTTCCTCACCACTTATGTAATGTCATCATCCGTGACCAGACCTGTTTATTCTCTTATCTCTTATCACCTTATCACGAAATCACTTATGTATTTGTGTGCCCACATTTAAATATAGACTCCATGAGAACAAAAACTCGTTTGTCCTACAAACGGCACAATGCTTGGCAAATAGTAGAAACTTATTAAACATTTATTGAATCAATGAATGAACTAACCAATGAATCATCAAACAAATGGTTATAAAACATTGTTTTTATGCAAATTCCAAATTTATTTCACTTTAAAGATTTAGAAAATCTATTCTAATTTAGTGTTATTAATATTTATTGTACACTTCCTACAATAAGAGACTGAGATAAGATCTGAATATGCAAATATGGATAAAACAGGGACTTGACTTTTTAGAGGCTTACTGGCTAGCTGAAGAAATATCAAAACAATCACAATACCTAAGTACAACAGTACAAGTACTCAGGATGCAGAAATAGTAGAGAAAGGAGAGTGAGCAATATCTTGGATATGGAAGAGCAGAAACAAAACAAACAAAGCAAAGCAAAAACCAACCAACCAACCACCCAAACCAAAACCCTACCACATTCCAGCAGAGAGTTAGATACATACAATCTAGTAATTCACCAGTGTACTAAGCAAATCTAGATGTAGTTCCAGCAGGGTGAATGCCATGCAGAAGGTAACACATGAAGACTGCAGAAGCAACACACGTTCCTTTCGGATTTCAAATGTAAAGTATACAAAATAGGAAAAAAAAATGGTTACAGTGAAAGGCAGCAGGGCTAGACCTTTGAGAAAACAGGTGTGCCATACTAGAGAGTTTAAATGCTGCTGTGCAAGAGATAAGGAAAAGGTGAAGAGATTTCTTCAAAACATTCTCAAACACTAGTCTTATCAATTGTGAAAATGAAAGGAAACCTCTCTAAAGATGAAGTTTCTGATACTTAAGATTGATATAATACTTAACAATGTCTCAGAGATGAATTTTGGGGAGTGGTAGATAGACATGGTGCTTTTATTATTTATTTTGATATTTTTCCATAGCGAGCAATAAAATTCTACCTAAGTAAATTTTTTTCTCATGGAAATACAATAATTTCTATATAAAAATTCACCACTAAATACTTCATCTTGACTTATTCTTAAACTATAAGAAACTTTGCAGATTACCAAATTAATATTTATGTTTAGTGCCTGACTTAGAGTAGGTAATAAATAGTTGCTGAATTTAATTACTTACCTTGTTTTCCTAACTGTACAATAAGTTGTATACATGCTTGTCCTACATTAATATTTGTTAATAGATCCATGAAAATTTCAAATCAAATGGTAATGTAACTGCAAATGAAACTGAATAACAGAACCAGCATTACTTGAGTTTCTAGGTGCCATTTCACAAATGATAAAATGGAAGCTTACAGAGGTTAAGTGTCTTACCCAAGATCTGACAGCCAGCAAGTGATGAAGCAAAAAGTTAAATGAAAGCTTCAGCCTGAAGTCCATGTTTTTAAACTGCTGCTATAGTGTAATGTCTCTATTTCAGAAGAAGAGTATCACATCCTGATTACATATAATAGGGATATACTTGACTAAAAAGAAGGCATTGGGAAACAATGGCATTATGAGAATTAAAAGTGAATATACAGTATTAAACTGGTTTCCTCCAAGTTTTGCTAAATTTAGCAGCTGACAGCTAGCTAACTCTGTTGTGGTAAGGAGGTGGTTATTTCGTATCCTTTTAGTGATACACGTTCCCAGTATAAATTCATCTTTCATGGTGGCCTAGATGTTCTTATCCTTACTTCCTCGAAATTTTGAGTTTTTCCTGGATACTCCTGTAGTATCATCAGACCCATCTCTCAGCCTTTTCCTCAGGAGCTGTGCACCAGGGAAAGCCGGTCTTTCCTTTAAGGGAGTCCCTGTCTCTGCCTTACTTGTTTAAAGCAGTCTGTGCTGTCAAGCCTTGCTGTGCCCTCAAAATACCAGTCAAAGCACTAACCGGATTTGACATTTTTAATTGCTCATTAGCAAACAATGAAGATTTCAAAACAGCAGCAGCAAGTCTGTAAACAAAGATACTGAATAGGTTGAACTTTAATTACTTTTTCGTCATTTTTTAAGGAAAAAAAAAGCCATTTTTACCTTATTTTAAACATAAAATGAATATCACATAACTGGATGTCTTTTTTTGATTGCCTCAGTACACAACAATGATATTGCTTAACATAAAATTTAGAGATTCATTTTAATGTTTTTCACCTCCTTATAATTATGATTAGATATTCATTGCAAATAGCTTCAAAATATATTATTTTTTCTTAGAGAAGGCAAGAAAATAATTGAGCAAAACTAGAAATAATAATAATAAAGTACGTGATTACATTTTCTTTATTTAGAAATGAATTCCCAAAGGAATTTTCTTGCCACCTTCAATTTTCTCATTGTTAGTCCACTTAACAAGCATATCTCAACCACAAAGAACAAGGTCTATGCTAGATGCCAAGGGCTTTAAGAGTAGGGCAATATTAATTTATGGCACATGCCCCTCCTGGAGTGCTGTGAGGGGCACAATGTTCTTTGGAAATTCAGACAGAGAGTAACTGTCTCAGACAGTGACATATGACATAAGTATTCTTATGAAACACAACAATAAAACAAGCAGGGTGAAGTTATCACTCAATTAAAAAAGATAACATTCCCATTACAATGGCAACTCCCTGTATATTCCTCCCAGATCTCACCCCTCTGTGGTCATCCCCAAGGTTTGTTTCTATATCCCCTGGCTTTTTTACATTGTTTTTTTTCTACCTAGCAATAGTTAAACAAATATTGTTTAATTCTGCTCATTTTTGAGCTTAATAAAAATCATATCACACTTTCGGAAGTCTGACATTTGTATTTATCATTCAATATTATGTCTGAGATTCATCCATGTTGACGTCTGTAGTTAGAGTTTGTTCATTTGCACTTCCATATGGTTATAGAATCTATTATACATTCTCTTGTTTGTTTCCAGTTTTTTGCTACTGCAAACAGTGCAGCTATAAACCTCCTTGCCCATGCTTGCTGGTATAGATATACGCACTTTCACATGCCTAACTAGTAGAATTGATGGAGCACAAAACACATACCTGCTATCTGTGTATTTTACATAAAAATAAGAAAATCATTCCCAAATTGTTTGTACCAGTTCACACTCTCACTAAGTATATGAATGCTAATTGTTCTGCATTTCGACCAACATTATATTGCCATATTTTTAAAGTCTTGTCGATATAATTAAGGTAAACTGTTCATATTACTGGGGGTTCTTAATTTGTATTTCCTTCATTACTAATGCAGTTGAGCATTTTTTCATATTTTTATTGCCCCGTTGTTTTTCTTCAGTGAAATGTCTATTCATTTTGTCTGCCTATATTCCAAGAGAGTGGTTTGCTTTTGTCTTATTCTTCTGCAGGAGGTCTTTGTATTATTATGAATATCAAACTTTAGTCAACTATATGTGTGACAGATATTTCTCCAGTTTTCTCAAGTTTTCTTCAAGAACAGGAAATCTTAAGTTTTATATATTTTGTTTTGTTAATATTTTCCTTTATGGTGATACTTTTTTGTGTCTTGTTTATGAAACCTTTCCATACCGAGAGGTCATAAAGATAATCTTCTATGCATTCTAAAAGTTTTAAAAGTTTATGTTTTCCTCTTGAGAATCTGATTCACCTGGAATTGATGTTTGCTGATGGTGTACAAAAGGGAGAGATTAAATTTTTTTCCATATGCAGAATCATTTGTCTTAACATTACTTAAGATTTTAACACTTAACACTAATCTACAAAGCTACCTCTATTTTGAAATATGACATTTCCATATATGCATGATAAATTTGTCCAATTTGTACTATTAGAGACTGCAGACCCTAAAGGATGCTTAGCCCTAAATTGGGGAACGAAAAGAGTAGAGAGCTCAATGGCTCTGCTTAAGAAATTTAAGTGATTTAGCAGTGGAGGGTGGCAACATAAAAAGACAGGAGTTTTCATTTGGATTACAGTCAGTCTCGAGAAAATGGAGAGGTCTAGCCAAGATAAAATTCCTATAAAAGCAAGTATGATGGATATTCAGAATAATGATGTATAATCTTCAATTCAAAGTTGCTGTTTGAATTAGCTATTCAGTTTTCTGAATCTTCAGTAAATGTCAGCCACAGATTAGTGTCTTGGAATTTGGGCAGCTTTTCATAAGGAACAAAGCAACCCAAGAAAAAATGAGTCATTTTAGAAAGCAAGATGGAGATCAGGGGTCAAGAATGCAGCAGGAGCAGAATATTAGATCAAGAACGGGCCAGGCACGGTGGCTCATGCCTATAATCCTGGCATTTTGTGGTTGTGAGGAACAACATAACGTTTCGTTTAACAGTCCAATAAAGAGATCTGGAACCACATAGGAGGAAAAACCTAGTATCACTATCAGTCTCCCATTACCCCATTGTGTGTAAGAATAATGCTTATATTACTTTTGTCCATTCGTTCTTTTTTTTGAGACAGAGTCTCACTCTGTAGTCCAGGTTGGAGTGTAGTAGTGTTATCATAGCTCACTGCAGCCTCTACCTCCTGAGCTTAAGCCATCCTCCCACATCAGCCTCCTGAGTAGCTGGGACTACAGCCACATGCCACCAAGCCTGGCTAATTTTTTAATTCTTTGTAGAGACAGGGTCTCACCATATTGCCCAGACTGGTCTCAAACTGCCGGGCTCAAGAAATTCTCCTGCCTCAACTTCCCATAGTGCTGTGGTTGTGGGCGTGAGCCACCATGTCTGGCCCATTCTTGATCTAATATCCTGCTCCTGCTCTGTTCTTGACTGCTGCTCTAAATCTTGCTTTCTAAAATGACTTCTTAATGAAAGTAAAAGTTTACATTAGTCTGCGTAGGACCTGTGGATCATCACTAATTTCCACATTCACCCCACTCTTGGTGGTGGACAGTAGCCCTGGTGGAAGAGTTAGTCCTACTTTGATGCTTGCAATATTAGGGTCTAGGGTTGAGGATAGGCACCCTGCAATGTCATGGCAAGATAAGTGTCCTGATAAGGGAACAGAAAATCTACTGCTGTTATGATGATCTGTTCTGTTTTTTTCCCCCCCTCTCTCTCTGTGTGATTTAGAGTTTCTATCCAAACAGGATAGAAATATATTCAGCAGCTGAGATGGCTTATTGGAAATTCATCTACAATACATTCTGGGGATCAACTGTTAGATACATTTAGTGAAAGAAAAAATAAACTTATTGGTAAAAATCTAATTTCCTCCTATTTAAAAAGCCTTCCTAAATTTGCTTCATGGAAACTATGTATACTCTAGAAGAAGAAATACAACAAATATTTTTGTTAACTTTGTAGTCAAATTTTAGATTATATATTTAAGGTAATTTTAAAACATTTCTTAAAAAGTAGTAGGTCAGTTACTAAAACTTGTCTGTAAATGTTAAGATATTAACAATGTAGCTTAAGAGATAAATGATAGGTGTGACAAGATAGGAAATTTGCTTTATAATTTGTTATAAAACTTACATTTGTTTTATAATGAGTAAGGAAAAATTTAGAATTTTGTGTAAATGAAATGTATAGAGTTACGAAAAATCATAAGTAAGTGTATCCAAACATTCTTTGGATCTATAGTAATGTAACTGCTTTATATTTCCTCAAAGTAGAAAATGTTAAGTATTGAATGTAACAGCAGCCACTATAATTATAACTGATTCATATTCAATTCCTTAGTAAAGTCTTTCTTAATCTTCACAGGCTAGGTTGGTTACTTCTTCTTCTGGATTCTTGTACTATTGTCCGTAGCTCTATTATAGAACTCAACACATTACAGTCATCTCTTGGTATACAGGAGGGATTGGTTCCAGGACCTTCTGAGCATACCCAAATCTGGGCATACTCAAGTCCCACAGTTGGTCCTATGGAACCTTTGTATATGAGAAGTTGGTCCTTTATGTATGCAGCTTTTGCATCCCATGAATACTTCAATCCAAGTGTTGGATTGTATAAGTAGAACTGTACAGTTTGAGCCCATGTTGTTCAAAGGTCAGCTGTATATCATAGCCATAGAAACAAAACAGACATCACTGCTTGTTGGATTAATGAACTAGGATAAAACCAGTGCTTAAATGAATTAAGTAAAAATCTCAATTAAATTAAAAAAAACACCAAAAACCTTACACTCTGAGCAGTTTGCTCATGCTCATTCCATCTAATGCATTAACATGAAATCATGGGCTAACAGGAGCTGTAGGGAAAAAAGGAGAAAGAAGGAAAAAAAAGGAAGAAGGGAAGGGAGGGAGAGAAGAAAAATGGGAGAAAAAGAGTGGGGAAGAAAAGAAAAAAGAAGAGAAAAATGTTTTGGAGAATGGGATGGTTTTTATTTAAAAATTACCTGCAAGTTTAATGGGAAGAAATATTCACAAAGGGAAATTAGATTTTAATGAAGTAAACATTAAATTATAATAATTGTCCTATGTAAGTTACTTCAATTCTTTTACATATGATAATGGAGATGCTGTATTAATTGAGTATGATTCTGATACAGGTGGTTTCTGCAGACTATACATTGAGAAACACTGAATTTAAAAATTAGTGTTGGTAAAACAAAACAGACAATAGCAACAACAATGACAAAATCCAGGGCTGGGCATGGTGGCTTATGTCTGTAATCCCAGCATTTTGGGAGACCAAGGTGGGTGTATCACTTGACGTCAGGCGTTCAAAACCAGCCTGGCCAACATGGTGAAACCCTGTTTCCACTACACACACACATACACACACACACACACACACACACACACACAAAATAGCTGGATATGATGGCATGCGCCTGTAATCCCAGCTACGCAGGAGGCTGAGGCAGGAGAATTACATAAACCCGGGAGGTGGAGGTTGCAGTGAGCTGAGCTTGTGCCACTACACTCCAGCCTGGGTGACAGAAAACAACAACAAAAGCCTCTCTGTAATAGGAGTGCTAACTATGAAGTGAAAACATTTCTATAGTAATTCTTCCAAGTGTAATAATGCACTCTCCTAAGTTACCAAGCAGTGAAAACATTCCCATAGTTATGTCCTTGGAGGAATGGAAGTAAATTTGTTCCTTAGGGAAGAAAAGAGTCATTTACCCAGTTACATTAGTCCACAGTACTTAATTTTCTTACAGTCTAACCTAACCTCAACTTTAATACACAGACAGAAAACCAGGTTAATTATGAATAAGGCCAGAAATGCATGTAACATTATAAACCAATATTACTAATAAAAATGGAGTTTGTTTGGCAGGAGAGATCAACTCTAATGATCAATCCTTTGGTGAGATTGACACTTGCACCTGGGATGTAAACTTGTTAAATCAGAAGCGAAACTATTTCTCTAAGTCTCATTCTTCCTCTTGATTTTTCAAAAAGGATCAAGAACCATCTGCACGGTAAGGAAAGACTGCGTGAAAGTTTGGAAAGAGCAGGCAGGTTTAGGAGTCAAATTGTCCTGGGGTTGAACAACTGTTTGTCCTTGAGCAAATTATTTGCATTCTCCATATCTAGGTTTCCTCCTCTATTGTACAGGCAATTGAAATATTTCTATCACAGGATTGTTTTGGAGTAAAAAGTGAAATAATGCATAGATTCTTTTGCAGCTTCTGTTTGTTATCAATGTGTCACTGAGCCTATATTATAAAAATCATAAAATGCTTGTTTTATTTATTTTCCTTTCTTTTTGTCCTTTTCTGGCGCCATGTAAGAGTACTGGCATGTAGTCATTTCAGTAGAGGGTTGTCACTAATAATTGATAACTTCATATCTTGACCCCTGGGGGCTGCTCACAGATTAATCAACTTGTTTTTCTTTTAAAGAACAATGATCCTTAGGTCCGTCAGGCCTCCTTGATGACATCAGAAGTGTGATGGGCCCAGAGACACAAGCAGATTTGATCATCTGGGAACCTCACCTCCCGCATATCTACCTTACTCATAAGAGCCCCCAGTTATGTTCAAAGACAGGCCGGATTTGTGAGTTTGCCTCTACTGTCCTTACACTTCATCCAAATCAAATAAACCTTTTTCTGCTTCTAAACATTGATGTGTCAGTGTACTAGGTACCGAAACCTAGCTTTTGGGGTTCTACAACAAATGCATGAGTCATTCACTCAGGATTAAACCAAATGACTTTAGTTATCTAGTTATCTCTACCAAAAAAAAATATCATTGAATAAAGTGAGTTAAATTACTTATGAAAGTTGGGTTTATTCTCAAATATTATCATCCCTCTTGTTCTCTCTACTATTAACAAATGCAAGCAAAGCAAAAGTTAATCATCAAGAACCATCATTTCATGCTTCAAATTTCATACAGTATATTATTCTTTGGCATAAATAAAGGACAAATGGGCATATTTTACCATCAGTATTTTTAATACAGATAAATATGACAAAGTGACATTTTCTTTTAAAACCATGCTATTTATATTCAAAATAAAGACTTTTTTTAAAAAATTGAGACTAGAAAATGACTATTCATTACATCTCATGGATAAATCAATAAAATGCTCATGTAATCTGAAAAGATTCACACATCTGATTCAGTCTGAACTAAACCTTGATCTTACTTTTAAAGACCTAACAAATACCTTGGCCAGAATTTTGTTTCTAATTCTAAGCTACTGAAATTAGTTTCACTTCTCAGCAGAATCTATTTTGTGGACTCAGCAGAAGCATGAACCTTCCATTTTATGAAAAGAAAATGATCAATATCCGTCACACAGAGGGAGAATGGGTCATTCTCCCATCTGCTAGGACATTTTACGTGAGAAATAACACCATAGTTTGGGTAAAAGGAAATTTCTACACGCTCCTCAAAAGAGCCAGATTTATGAGACTTTAAAATCTCATTAACAACTGAAGTAGGAGAAAATGGTGAGAAAATGTCTTCTCTAAGATTTAATTTTGTTTGTATTTGTTTCCATAATTGTGGAAAATATTCATCCATTCTAATGATCAACTATTATTTTAAAGCAAATAGAAGAGGGCAGCTATACCTAAATTTCCCACTGAACATATTTAAACTTTGGAAAATGAGCATGGGTTTAAGTGAATAAATTAGTCTGAATATTGAGTCTAATGAAATAATTAAATTATTTAAATTATTTTTAAACTTCAGTAATTTTAAAGATTTGATCCATGCCAAAGAGGTTGAATTTGTTATTTTAGTTGAATTCATTAGGTCAAAATCCAAACTTCGGGTAAAAACGTTATTCTAAGATAAGATAAGATATACACACACACACACACACACACACACACACACACAAATACACACTATATAGAATTAGGTTTTAACCTCACAGATTTATATATACACATATTGTATATATAACATAAATTATATTTTAGCTTCAAAATTGAAAAGATAATACTTTAAAACATTTATATATAGGAAATCAATGTGATTATAATATTCTCAGAATTATTTCCTGAGAGCAATCACTTTCTGTCCATATCTTTCTTTCGAATTTGAAAATTTTGAGAATTTAAATAGAAATTCAAAGCCATCTTATCCAATGAAGAGTCTCTGAAGAGTCAATTTTAGTTACAAGTGCAAATCCTCTGCTATTGCAACTCAGTGTACTTACGTAGAGCTTAAATGAAAGAGCTGGTGGTGGGGAGGAAAGAGGGACCTGAGTAGCACGTGCTGCAGAGCTGGCTGCCTGAGTGCCCAGCTCCCATTCCAGTCTGCTGCTTACCATGTGTGACTGGGAAAGTGACTTAAATCTCTCCAAGTCTCATTTCCTCATCAGTAAAATGGTAATAATAATTTCTAAGCAGTTGTGGTGATTCGAGAAGATAAACTAGTACTTGGCGTTTACTTAGTGCCTGGATTATAATGTTGTTTTAAAAGAGAGAGAATGGGCCCAGTGTCGTGGCTCACATCTGTAATCCAAACACTTTGGGAGGCTGAGGCAGGTGGATCACAAAGTCAAGAGATTGAGACCATCGTGGCCAACATGGTGAAACCCCCTCTCTACTAAAAATACAAAAATTAGCTGGGTGTGGTGGCATGTGCCTGTAGTCCCAGCTACTCGGGAGGCTGAGGCAGGAGAATCGCTCGAACCTGGGAGGCAGAGGTTGCAGTGAGCCAAGATTGTGCCACTGTACTACAGCCTGGTGACAGAGCGAGATTTCGTCTCAAAAAAAAAAAAGAAAAAAAAGAGAGAGAGAGAGAGAGAGAATGAAGGAATAGTGTGAAGATGACACCCATGATCTTTACTGTCACTAACAACAGGTAACCAGCAGGAAAGCCTAAAGTCTGCTCTTCTATTCCTATACCCTCAGCCTCTCAAAGGCACTCCAAGGTGGGTTAAAGCCAGGGACGCTGGTAAACCGTAGTATTAGGGGCTGGAGACTCAGCACTCCAAAGGAAGTTTAAACCCTACTGTTCTGCGAGGCATGTTGACTTGGATTTCCTCTTGCTGCATTGCTTTTCTCTCTAGGAACTTGTCTTTTGTATGACTGGTGTGGTAAGAGCAGCCCCCAGGTGTCCTCTCGCTCCTCAGAGTACATCTTCCTATCCTCCTTTCTTGGTGGCTCCTTCAGAACTGACCTTTCCCACCAGAAAGTCAGCCTGTAGTCTAAAAAAAGGAGTTTCTGCAATTCACACACGGTCTATCCTAGCTTACCAGGACAAAACATCTCCTGTCAGAGTTTGAGGCCAAAGCAAGCCCTTACTAGTAAAATCAAAATATGCCAGGTTCCGGTAGCCTTTGTGTATAAGTAACATTGACATTAGTATTACATATTCAAACACTGTTCCCCCAATAGAGACATGCAAAACTTTAACCCCTATATGGAGTCACATTCAAAGTAGTGTCTCCCATTTGACCTGGTGTAATTGGCTTCCTGCGAGGCATTTGTAGGAAGCATCTGATGCTACTGCCCTCCAAGCAAATGCTGTTTTTTGCTGTGACTGCTTTGCAGACTCAGCTGAAATGTGTACTGTTTTATGCAGAAATACAGAGTCCACCTTTTCCACTCCACTTTATAAACTTCAGATTCCAGGACCCAAAGTAGAACTGCCCTGTCCTAAGTTTCACAAGGGCATTCCCCCAATGGCCTAGGTTTCTTAAACAGATGGCACAATATGTTCACATTCTTATAATATACATAGGGTGAGGTCCAGCATGCCAGATATCAAACTCAATCAATGGGTACCTGTATGAAAAGGGGTTTCAGGATAGTTTTTTCATTTTATTCTTTGCACTTTAACTTACTGTTGGGAATATTGGTTCCAATTAGCTTACTTTATAACCAAAAAGAAAACACAGCTATATTCATTGAACTTTAAAAGGTTTTCTCACTGCTGTTCTCCCTCCATTCTGGAGGACTTAGGTCAGCTGGGGAAGAGATGCTCTTCTGTCCTGCACTGTTAGCATCACCACCTCAGGAACAGCAGTGCAAGACTCCTTTCTCCTTCTTTACCAAAATCAATTCCTAAAGGCATCTGGACTGGAAATAAACTGACAGCTAGTGAAGTAGCTAAACTTCACATTTATTTGACAAAGTCCAGAGACACAAATGGAATTACATATAGCACAAATTTTAAACTCGGACTATATCCACCAGATCCATTCAGTCACCTTGTTACAGGGTTCAACTTCATATTTGTAGCTTCATCATTCCTGGCTTTTTGTCAGGCTTCAATCTTATAACTGATTGACTAATTAGTCCTAGATTTGGATCAACTATAAACTTGGTATGCACAGTTTATGCTTCCTTATATACTGTCAATAAAAGTATAGATGAAATTAAATCTCAGAGTTCAATGGCCCCACTATCAATGAATTTACTAATTGGGTCATTCGAACAGATAAAAATCCTCTTGTCTTTACTATCACCCTGTGTTATCTTTTTTCCTTCATTCATAATAGAGTGTCATGAGAAACTGTGCTAATTACCTTGCTAACTTAAGGTTAAATGAACCATTCTAGCAAGCTGTGAAATAAAGGAAAATTAATTTCATTTCTCATAATTTTTGTCCCGAGAACACTAGCTAACCATTATTGGTTAATGCTTTATTCTTTAAGTGCTACAAAATTCAACTGAGAATATTTCCAAAAATCAGAAACTCTCTAGAGTTTTTGACATTCACTTGATTGTCTTATTTCAAATCACAAACCTATTTGCCCAGCTCCACTCTCCTGACATCTCTTTGTTTACATGATTTCTGAAAAGTAAACATTGGTTTAAGTCATCACAATCCCATTTCTAAGTTAGAATACAAGATGTATTTGGACTTGGAGATGTGAACTTATCTTGAACACTCAAGATTCACCCACACCCAAATAAAAATTTTATCATTTTTATTTTACAGATTATTCTCTTTGAATGGGTGTGCTCTGTAACATTTTTGGACCCTATATGGAGGTCCACATACCACATGATTTGCCACAAACACATCTTTAAAACATCCTGAAAAGCCGAGTTCAAATTTAAAATTTCCAGACTCTTCAGAGTTCTATGACCTCTTCCTACCCCAGATCTGTCTGTATTAGACAGTTTCTACAACCCATGCACATATGTATAAACACCTTCTCCCACATGCAAGAAGCCACCCCAGGGAAATCGAACCCAGGGAAGAAGACTGAATGTGACAGATGTGCTTGGGACCATTTGGTCATGAATTCTGGAGCATGAACAGAAGAGAGGACATGAGCTCCAGTGTGGAGAGGCCTCTCTTGTCCAGGCCTAAAAATGGTACTGTCTTTGCAGTTGAATGGTGCATCTTCCTGATTGTTGTCTACCAATACCAACCTTTGATTATTTTATTGCTCTTGATAATTTCCCTCTAAGTATATATGGAAATTGATGTTTCCTTTAGATTTTTTTTCATACTTTAAGTTGTAGGGTACCTGTGCACAACGTGCAGGTTTGTTACATAGGTATACATGTGCCATGTTGGTGTGCTGCCCCTGTTAACTCATCATTTACATTAGGTATATCTCCTAATGTTATCCCTCCTCCCTCCACCAACCCCACAACAGGCCCCAGTGTGTGATGTTCCCCACCCTGTGTCCAAGTGTTCTCATTGTTCAATTCCCACCTATGAGAGAAAACATGTGGTGTTTGATTTTCTGTCCTTGCGATAGTTTGCTGAGAATGATGGTTCCAGCTTTGCCACACTGTATTCCACAATGGTTGAACTAGTTTACAGTCCCAGCAACAATGTAAAAGTGTTCCTATTTCTCCACATCCTCTCCAGCACCTGTTGTTTCCTGACTTTTTAATGATTGCCATCCTAACTGGTGTGAGATGGTATCTCGTGGTGGTTTTGATTTGCGTTTCTCTGATGACCAGTGATGATGAGCATTTTTTCATGTGTCTGTGGCTGCATAAATGTCTTCTTTTGAGAAGTGTCTGTTCATACCCTTTATCCACTTTTTGATGGGGTTGTTTGATTTTTTCTTGTAAATTTGTTTAAGTTCTTTGTAGATTCTGGATATTAGCCCTTTGTCAGATGGGTAGGTTGCAAAACTTTTCTCCCATTCTGTAGGTTGCCTGTTCACTATGGTAGTTTGTTTTGCATGCAGAAGCTCTTTAGTTTAATGAGATCCCATTTGTCAATTTTGGCTTTTGTTGCCATTGCTTTTGGTGTTTTAGACATGAAGTCCTTGCCCATACCTATGGCCTGAATGGTATTGCCTAGGTTTTCTTCTAGGGATTTTATGGTTTTAGGTATAACATTTAAGTCTTTAATTAATCTTGAGTTAATTTTTGTATAAGATGTAAGGAAGGAATCCAGTTTCAGCTTTCTACATATGGCTAGCCAGTTTTTCTAGCACCATTTATTAAATAGGGAATCCTTTCCCCATTTCTTGTTTTTGCCAGGTTTGTCAAATATCAGATGGTTGTAGATGTGTGGTATTATTTCCAGGGGCTCTATTCTGTTCCATTTGTCTATATCTCTGTTTTGGTACCAGTACCATGCTGTTTTGGTTACTGTAGCCTTGTAGTATAGTTTGAAGTCAGGTAGCATGATGCCTCCAGCTTTGTTCTTTTGGCTTAGGATTGTCTTGGCAATGTGGGCTCTTTTGTGGTTCCATGTGATCTTTAAAGTAGTTTTTTCCAATTCTGTGAAGAAATTCATTGGTAGCTTGATGGGGATGGCATTGAATCTATAAATTACCTTGGGCGGTATGGCCAGTTTCACAATATTGATTCTTCCTATCCATAAGCATGGAATGTTCTTCCATTCATTCTTGTCCTCTTTTATGTCTTTGAGCAGTGGTTTGTAGTTCTCCTTGAAGAGGTCCTTCACATCCCTTGTAAGTTGGATTCCTAGGTATTTTATTTTCTTTGAAGCCATTGTGAATGGGAGTTGACTCATGATTTGGCTCTCTGTCTGTTATTGGTGTATAGGAATGCTTGTGATTTTTGCACATTGATTTTGTACCCTGAGACTTTGCTGAAGTTACTTATCAGCTTAAGGAGATTTGGGGCTGAGATGATGGGGTTTTCTAAATATACAGTCATGCCATCTGCAAACAGGGACAATTAAACTTCCTCTTTTCCTAATTGAATACGCTTTATTTCTTTCTGTTGCCTGATTGCCCTGGCCAGAACTTCCAGCACTCTGTTGAATAGCAGTTGTGAGACAGGGTATCCCTGTCTTGTGCCAGTTTTCAAGGGGAATGCTTCCAGTTTTTGCCTATTCAGTATGATATTAGCTGTGGGTCTGTCATAAATAGCTCTTATTATTTTGAGATACGTCCCATCTAACCCTAGTTTATTGAGAGTTTTTAGCATGAATGCCTGTTGAATTTTGTTGAAGGCCTTTTCTCCATCTATTGAGATAATCATGTGGTTTTTGTCTTTGGTTCTGTTTATATGATGCATTACGTTTATTGATTTGCATATGTTGAACCAGTCTTGCATCCCAGGGATGAAGTCAACTTGATCGTGGTGGATAAGCTTTTTGAGGTGCTGCTGGATTCAGTTTGCCAGTATTTTATTGAGGATTTTTGCATCAATGTTCATCAGGGATATTGGTCTCAAAGTCTCTTTTTTTGTTGTGTCTCTGCCAGGCTTTGGTATCAGGATGATGTTGGCCTCATAAAATGAATTAGGGAGGATTCCCTCTTTTTGTATCAATTGGAATAGTTTCAGAAGGAATGGTACCAGCTCCTCTTTGTACCTCCAGTAGAATTCAGCTGTGAATCCATCTGGTCCTGGACTTTTTTTGGTTGGTAGGCTATTAATTATTGCCTCAATTTCAGAACCACTTATACTACTTATTAGTCTATTCAGGGAGTCAACTTCTTCCTGGTTTATTCTTGGGAGGGTGTATGTGTCTAGGAATTTATTCATTTCTTCTAGATTTTCTAGTTTACTTGCATAGAGGTGTTTATAGTATTCTCTGATGGTGATTTGTATTAATGTAGGATCGGTGGTGATTTCCTCTTTATCATTTTTTTATTGTGTCTATTTGATTCTTCTCTCTTTTCTTCTTTATTAGTCTTGCTAGCGGTCTATCAATTTTGTTGATCTTTTCAAAAAATCAGCTCCTAGATTCATTAATTTTTTGAAGGGTTTTTTGTGTCTCTAGCTCCTTCAGTTCTGCTCTGATCTTAGTTATTTCTTGCCTTCTGCTAGCTTTTGAATGTGTTTGCTTTTGCTTCTCTAGTTCTTTTAATTGTGATGTTAAGGTGTCAAGTTTAGATCTTTCCTGCTTTCTCTTGTGTGCATTTAGTGCTATAAATTTCCCTCTACACACTTCTTTAAATGTGTCTCAGAGATTCTGGTACATTGTGTCTTTGTTCTCATTGGTTTCAAAGAGCATCTTTATTTCTGCCTTCATTTCATTATGTACCCAGTAGTCATTCAGGAGCAGGTTGTTCAGTTTTCATGTAGTTGAGCAGTTTTAAGTGTGTTTTTCAATCCTGAGTTCTATTTTGATTGCACTGTGGTCTGAGAGACCGTTTGTTATAATTTCTGTTCGTTTGCGTTTGCTGAGGAGTGCTTTACTTCCAACTATATGGTCAAATTTGGAATAAGTGTGATGTGGTGCTGAGAGGAATGTATATTCTGTTGATTTGGGATGGAGAGTTCTGTAGATGTCTATTAGATCTTCTTGGTGCAGAGCTGAGTTCAATTCCTGGATATCCTTATTATCTTTCTGTCTCATTGATCTGTCTAAAGTTGACAGTGGGGTGTTAAAGTCTCCCATTATTATTGTGTGGGAGTCTAAGTCTCTTTACAGGTCTCTAAGGACTTGCTTTATGAATCTGGGTGCTCCTGTATTGGGTGCATATATATTTAGGATAGTTAGCTCTTCTTGTTGAATTGATCCCTTTACCACTATGTAATGGCCTTCTTTGTCTCTTCTGATCTTTGTCTGTTTAAAGTCTGTTTTATCAGAGACTAGGATTGCAACCCCTGCTTTTTTTTTGTTTTCCATTTGCTTAGTAGTTCTTCCTCCATCCCTTTATTTTGAGCCTATGTGTGTCTCTGCATGTGAGATGGGTCTCCTGAGTACAGTACACTGATGGGTTTTGACTTTTTATCCAATTTGCCAGTCTGTGTCTTTTAATTGGAGCATTTAGCCCATTTACATTTAAGGTTAATCTTGTTATGTGTGAATTCGATCCTGTCATTATAATGTTAGCTGGTTAGTTTGCTTGCTAGTTGATGCAGTTTCTTCCTAGCATTGATGGTCTTTACAATTTGACATGTTTTTGCAGTGGCTGGTACCAGTTATTCCTTTCCATGTTTAGTGCTTCCTTCAGGAGCTCTTGTAAGGGAGACCTGGTGGTGACAAAAATCTCTCAGCATTTTTTGGTCTGTAAAGGATTTTATGTCTCCTTCACTTATGGAACTTAGGTTGGCTGGATATGAAATTCTGGGTTGAAAATTCTTTTCTTTAAGAATGTTGAATATTGGACCCCACTCTCTTCTGGCTTGTAGATTTTCTGCAGAGAGATCCACTGTTAGTCTGATGGGCTTCCCTTTGTGGGTAACCTGACCTTTCTCTCTGGCTGCCCTTAACATTTTTTTCCTTCATTTCAACTTTGGTGAATCTGACAATTATGTGTCTTGGAGTTGCTGTTCTCGAGGAGTATCTTTGTGGCATTCTCTGCATTTCCTGAATTTGAATGTCAGCCTGCCTCGCTAGGTTGGGGAAGTTCTCCTGGATAATATCCTGAAGAGTGTTTTCCAACTTGGTTCCATTCACCCCATCACTTTCAGTACACCAGTCAGACGTACATTTGGTATTTTCACAGTCCCATATTTCTTGGAGGCTTCCTTTGTTTCTTTTCTCTCTTTTTTCTCTAAACTTCTTTTCTCACTTCATTTCATTCATTTTATCTTCAATCACTGATACACTTTCTTCCACTTGATCAAATCAGCTACTGAAGCTTGTACGTGTGTCACGTTGATCTCGTGCCATGGTTTTCAGCTCCATCAGGTCATTTAAGTACTTCTCTACACTGTTTATTCAAGTTAGCCATTCATCTACTCTTTTTTCAAGGTTTTTAGCTTCGTTGCGATGAGTTCAAACATCTTCATTTAGCTCATAGAAGTTTATTATTACCTATCGTCTGAAGCCTTCTTCTCTCAACTCGTCAAAGTCATTCTCCATCCAGCTTTGTTCCATTGCTGGTGATGAGCTGTGTTCCTTTGGATGAGAAGAGGTGCTCTGATTTTTAGAATTTTCAGGTTTTCTCCTCTGGTTTCTCCCTATCTTTGTGGTTTTATCTACCTTTGGTCTTTGATGATGGCGATGTACAGATGGGGTTTTGGTGTGGATGTTCTTTCTGTTTGTTAGTTTTCCTTCTAATAGTCAGGACCCTCAGCTGCCAGTCTGTTGGAGTTTGCTGGAGGTTCACTCCAGACCTTGTTTGCCTGGGTATCACCACCAGAGGCTGCAGAACAGCAAATATTGCAGAACGGCAGATATTGCTGTCTGATCCTTCCTCTGGAAGCTTTGTCTCAGAGGGGCACCCAGCTGTATGAGGTGTCAGTTGGCCCCTACTGGGAGGTGTCTCCCAGTTAGGCTACTAGAGAGTCAGGGACCCACTTGAGGAGGCAGGCTGTCTGTTCTCAGATCTCAAACTCTGTGCTGGAAGAATCACTACTCTCTTCAAAGCTGTCAGACAGGGATGTTAAGTCTACAGAAGTTTCCGCTGCCTTTTGTTCAGCTATGCGTTGCCCCCAGAGGTGGAGTTTACAGAGGCAGGCAGGCCTTCTTGAGCTGTGGTGGGCTCCACCCAGTTTGAGCATCCAGGCCACTTTGTTTACCTACTCAAGCCTCAGCAATGGCAGGCGCCCCTCCCCCCACCTTGCTGCCACCTTGCAGTTTGATCTCAGACTGCTGTGCTAGCAGTGAGTGAGGCTCCATGCGAGTGGGACCCTCTGAGCCAGGTGCAGGATACAATCTCCTGGTGTGCCCTTTGCTAAGGCCATTGGAAAAGTGCAGTTTTAGGGTGGGAGTGTCCCAATTTTCCAGGTACCATCTGTCAAGGCTTCCCTTTGCTAGGAAAGGGAATTCCCTGATCCATTGCACTTTCCGGATGAGGTGATGCCCCACCCTACTCCATGGGCTGCACCTACTGCCTGACAAGCCCCAGTGAGATGAACCCAGTACCTCAGTTGGAAATGCAGAAATCACTCGTCTTCTGCATCGCTCACTCTGGGAGCTGCAGACTGGAGCTGTTCCTATTTGGCCATCTTGGAACCTCTCCTTTAGAATTTTACATAATGCTTATTCTGGGCTTTCACTCCTTGAACATTCTTATGGATTTAAAGACCTCTTCTCATTCACTCTTTTTCATTATTTACCTCTCTTTCAAATTGTATATATTATTCCCCCCATACAATTAGACACACAGATAACCACAACCACTTTATATTATTTTCCAGAAGAGTTGATGCACACCAATTAATATCTAAGTATCTGGCTTTTAATCCTCCACCTACCATTCACTAGCGATGTCATCTCAAGCTCTCTGACTAGTTTATTATTATTTGCAAAATAAAAATAATGATAATTGTCATGGCATTTTCGCATGATTGTTCTAAGCATAAAAGTAGGAGAATGCATGAGAAAGTAATATTTGGATACTATAAAATGTCACATAAATGATTGGAATTATTGTGGCTACCACTATAAACTTGTTCTTAACGATTAAATAGCATTGCTCTTCAATTCCCTGTTCACCTACTTTTGGAGAATCAACTTTCCATTTCATTTTAAAATTCATCTGTTTATTCTTAGAATACATGAATATTATTTATTGCTATCAACAGGAGTGTGGAGCTGTTCTTACTGACCTATTTATTAATGTGGAATGCCAATTAAACCAAATGTACAAATAACAAAAATTCAGAAGAAAGGACAGAAATATTACTAATAAGCCTCCGTGATTCTACTCTGATTTATCCTATGGCACATGTATTATTTTTTTATACTAAAATAATCTATGTATTTGCAGTTAATTTAATTTTTTATTCCTATTAGTTGCTACTGATCCTGAACTTTATTGTAAGTTCCTTGAGAAAAAGGTTTTCTTTAATATGTCCTTGCTTCTCTCTCTGTTACAATAGAGTGCTTAGAATATAACTTCTTTATAAATGCTGATGAAACCAACTGGGTTTAAACACAAAGACAATCTTCCACATTCTACAACATGGACTTTAGGTTTCCTGGTCCTGACTAAAGACATCTGCAAATAAAAATGAAAATGTATATGGGAAAATTGCCTTCAAATATTTGGCAAAGATTTCTGGTTGCTTGTCCAAGACATTTTTGGTTATAAATTCCCTAATAGTCCTTCACATTTCTTATGACTAGTAAACTATGAAGTTTGTCCAGGAAAGGTTTTCTTAGTTGCTCCTTATGTTGGATGACCAATATTTATAAAGGAGGAACCTCAACTGTGTCATTTCCATAGCTACAGACCAAAATATATCTATTTTCTAACTTCATTCATGAACCTTTTCCTAACCACTCAGGCTATCTCAAGCATAGAGTTAATGTGATGTTTCTAACTAACCCTGATATAATAAACATTGAAAAGTTAATAATGCTCAGTGTTTACATAATCACTTAATTTAGGAAAAGATGTTAATTTTGTTACAGTCCATTACCACCTGAGACTAACAGGACGATTTTGCTATGATACCACAGACTTGACCCTTTTTTCTCTCACAAAGGCTCCATAAAAGGTGGCAACACCTTACTAGAAGATGCCTAGAATAAAGAAGTTATTTTAATATGTTAAAGTAAAGACAGAAAGGCAAAGTTAGACAAGACATTTTAAAACATTATCAACTTTTTTTCTGCCAGTTCTAACAATGCTAGAAGTAACAAACTGTAAAGTGTTTGCTATCTGGAGTATTTAAAATCTCAGCCTAATCCAAGTTTTAAGGAAAAGGTCTTTATATAGATCCAAATAAACTTGTGTACAGATGGCTTTAAAGAATTTCATTAATTACAAATGACTTGAAACATGATAGCAATGCTTCCTATTTAAGTTTGGATAAAAAAGACAGAACACATAAGAAAGAGAACTGTGGGAGGCAATGGAGGGAAAGCCTCCTGGCTTCTTGTCTGTTTAGTGTTGCTATAAAGGAATATCTGAGGCTGGGTGACTTGTAGAGAAGTTTATTTAGCTCGTGATTCTGCTAGCTGAAAGATGCACATCTGGTGAAAGCCTCAGGCTGCGTCCACTCATGGCAGGAGGCAAAGGGGAGCCAGTGTGTGCAGAGATCACACAGTGAGGGAAGGAGAGAAAGAGAAAGGGTGGGGGGTGCCAGCCTCTTTTCAACAACCAACTCTCAAGGGAACTAATCAAGTGAGCACTCACTCATTACTATGAGGACAGCACCCAGCTATTCATGAGGGATTTTCTCCCAGAATCCAAACACCTGCCATTAGGCCCCACCTTGTGCCATGGGGACCAAATTTCAACATGACAACTGGGGGTACAAACATCCAAACTATAGCACCACTCTTTGAGAATTGCCTGATTAAGCTCTGAACTTTGCTCACAGATAAATATAGGATCACTACTTATAAGATCAGTCATTCTTTGAGCTGATAAAGTCCAGAGAGTCCTTTTGTGTAAAGCATTTCACTAAGTCCTTAAGGAAATGTTCAATGTCAAGTGTCTCCTGTTTATCCACTTTTATCTTAAAAGGAAAATGTACCCTTTATACTCCCTTTAAATTTGTCCCATTTCTAAGACAGCAGAACTTTTCAGAATTCTCTTTACAATTATTGAAGCACAGCTTGAATCCCTGAAAGGTGTCAGTATGCATGTAGGGACCAGGCATGGAGGGAAGTACAGTGTTCGTTTGATGGGAAAGAGCTGTACAAGGTAAGAGTTAAGCTTTTGATTTAATCATGCTAAACATTCAATCTTCATAATTTCAGTTACCCAATATATTTTTGTCTGAATAATTTCTACTTGGCTTTTTGTTCTGTAAATATGATATTGCCAACTAAAAATTACCATCTTTTAAATACTATATGTGCTGGCTGACATTAGGAAAATATTGCCTGGCAGGTAATGGGCTTACCCTTGTAACAGAAAAATTTAAGGTGTCTGAGGGAATATCTAAATTGTTTAATGTGGCTTTATGTGTGATTCCCAAATGCAGACACCTCATACTTTCAATTACACATACACTATTCTACAGCATTGATGAGAAATCATGTTTACAATTTGTACATTAGTCATTAAAATTAATTGTACATTTTAAATATATATTGCCAAGCTAAAATTGGCATCCAAATAAATGCTTAAATCAGTGGTCTTATAAGAAGCACTTTCCTCTGGTGAATGAGTTAAACTGCTGCTGTCAGATTGAATATAATTAGTGCTGCTGATATGCAAAGAATTGCTCTGTCAGGAAATGTCACTGTCATTGAGTACTGTTCCTTGTCTGCATCCCATTTTCTGTCTGGCTCAGAAAATTTTAATAACAGGTTGGAATTCACATGTAAAATCTTAACCAATTTTCATAAAAATACCTTATTTCATTTTCATTTTGCTCTCATATAATCTTTGGTTGTCATAAAGTAGGATACTAAACACATCTTATTTCCTTAACTTTTATTGCCTTTTCTCCTTTGAAGGTAGAGATTTAGGGTTCATTTTTTCCCTTATTACTTTTCAAATTTTTAATGGACGTTTAAATTTCATTGAAAATGGCAAAAGAAGAGAAAGGGCAGTGAGATGCAGAAAGTTGCAGAAACACATGTGAGCAAAGTTACTTCCCCTATGTCTTCAAGGAAAGGAGACTTCTTTAATGCCCCGGGAACATGCAACTAGTTCCTAAATTTTTTGAATTGCCTCTAATCAGTAGAAATTCTGCTTTATAGAGTGTTGTTAATCAGGGCCTAGTGCTGTCAAGAGAGTCAGATGTTTCTATTACATAACCTACTTCAGTATAAATCTTGAATCTGTCTCCAGTGACTTCAAAATCCTTTGTAGAAACTTGAGGTCTGAAGAGCAGAGATATTTTAATCTCTTCTTTTAGCTAAAGTATATAATTTTGAAAAAGGAAAGATGATATTGGGTTTGAAAAACTAGTCCCGCAGAGTAGAAGAAAAGGACAACACTTCCTACATTAGGTTCATGACACAAAATTAAGGACTCCTGGCAAGTGGCAGTGAAGACTTAAGAAGAGTGCTTTTTGAGGAAGACCATTAGTCAAGGAGCTCTTAAGGAAATTTGAAGGACTGAGGGAAACATACAGTTGGAATTGTGAAATATTGAAGGACAGAAACAAAAGGGGGTGGTGGCTGATATTTGGATATTCTGGAAGAAATCAACAAGAAGGTGGATAGGATGTTGTTTGTGGTTTCTAATGTTTATAAAGTAATGCCAGAGAATGAATAATAAATGGCCTTGAAATTTTAACACAAGAAGAGAAATTAAACACAAAGTTTCACTGAGACTTACAGGGATGTAATTGACTGGGATATAGCAATGGGAAGGTGAATCTTGTTCAAAGGAAAGTGCTCTAATTGATGGGAAAGATAATAGCATTTTGTTATGAAGAATGGGAAAACAGAATCTTATGTTTACAGATTTTCAGAAGTAAATTTAGCCAATTCTTTTCAAATTCTTTATATTACAGAAGATAAAGTCCACAGAGATTTACATGTCCCTTAAACACAAATTATTATAGTCAGGGAGGGAGGGTGGATAATTATAACTTCACAAGGACCATAGAGGAGCAGTATACACTGGTGAAGAGTGAGGTGAGAGAAGGAACAAACTATTTAGACATTTTCCAGAAAACATACAATCTGATATAATCTGAATTCAACTTTTTGACGATTCATTTCTTAGAAGAGAGAGAATATAATCAGGACTGCTGCTGCTCATAAGTTAATTCTGACCAAGAGAAAAAATGAACTGATAATTTAATTGACGTCCATAGTTACTTAGCACATAACTTATTATTACAGATTCCTGAGAAACAGAGAAATTTGTTCCACACAATCCCCTTTTCCCTGCTTGTGCTAACCTGAGTGCTTAGAAGCATCATCATCTATCTTTAGTTGGAGAGTTGATTGATATACCATTGTGTTATCTCTTCAGATATTCAGTCGCTTGGCGGAATGCGAAGGAAGTCCAGATATGGGGGAGGGCCATGTAACTTCTCATCTAAACAGGGACACTTGTGAGAGTGAATCAGTATGCCAACTGAATAGACATAATCTAGCTTGTCCTGGACAAACCAGGAAATATAGGCATAGATATTTACAGGTGGGGAAAGGAAACATGGTTTCTATTTCTTCTCCCAAGTGAAATTAAGAAGACCATTAGTCAATTTTCTATCTCTACCTTTCTGCTTGTTCTAGCCTTCACACTAATTTGTGAGTCCCAGGATTCTTCCATAGTCAACCCCCTACGGTCCTGCTAGTTTCCTGCTTATCGAGGCTGCTGGGACCACCCTGTGCTGCTGCTTTAAAATGCTGGACATATGAGGAACTGAGGTCAAATAACACATTTCCCATTTGCCTCTCAACTGAATAATGGAAAAGACAGTATACATTTACAGGAACCAGCTCTCCTGCTAAAGATAGTTGAGGAAGACTCCACATACCCAGACGGACAGAAAGGGGACCAAGAAAATCCACCTACATGATCCGAAAACTCTTTTCTCACTTCAGAAAATTTGAAAAGAAGGTGGTGATTGTCATGGTGAGAAAGCTGGGGAGACAACAATAGCCTGTAACACAAGAGTAAGAGAACATAGCCCTTGGGATGCGGAGGAGGCAGCACATTTGGAAAGGGTCTACTACAGCCTACAGAAATAGATTTTTGAAAGCATATGTTTTGGGCTTGAAATACATTTAAACATGGCTTTCATGGGGAAAAAGGAAAACACAGCAGGAGTGATAATAAGAAGGGGACCGACCAAGAGTGAAAAAAAGTAAACTGAGAAAAAAAAGAATGTGTTGGTATGATTTAAAAAAAATGGAGAGCAACTAAAATTCAATAGCAGAGTATTAATCTTCATAGGAAATACTGCAAAAAGATAACATAATGCAGAATTTTAAGTGGTGACATAGATGACGACAATGGAAAGTGAACTATAAATATAAAGAATGCATAATATGTTAAAACTATGGAAAATGGCATAACTAAGAATGAGTAAACCTTAACAATAGTCAAAAACAAACTTAGAAACAATGAAAATAACCAACACTGAATGCCTACTACATAATAAACAGTGAAACTCAAAACAATTCTATTGTCATTACACTGCTATATGTATGTACTTTATAAAGAAGAAACTGAGGGACAGAGAGGTCAAGGAATATTCCTAGGTTCACAAAGAAACTGGAAGAGCAAGGTCTTCAACTTAAGCAGTCTGGCACCAGAGCCCATGCTCTACCTGTAACCATTATATTCTCATGTCCTGCAAAAGGCAAAAGAAAAATTCTTAAACTATAATAGATTGAAATTTACCTATTATAAAAAAAGGATGAGAGTATCTAACATAAAACTTTTTAAAAGATATTATGTAAAATTTTTGATGAGATTAGCAAACATTTCTTGGAGAATAACTGGAGTTTTTAGGACACAAAATCTTACATTAAGACAATAAAACAAATTAAAATAAAATATATTGTCTAAATAGAACAAGGTTCAGTTTGATTTCACATTTTCCTGAACATTAAATTCTAGCAAAAAAGGAAGTAATACATGCATTTTTAAAGGACTAAGATTGTCATTATATTTTTAGAAGTCTTAAGAAGCTACCATTTGTAGATTTTGGATATTAGTCCTTTGTTAGGTGCATAGTTTGAGAATATATTTTCTCCCATTCTGTGGATTGTCTGTTTATTTTGCTGTGTGGAACCTTTTTAGTTTAATTAGATCTCATCTATTTATTTTGTTATTGTTGCATTTGCTTTTAGGTTTTTGGTCATGAACTCTTTGCCTATGCCAAGATCTAGAAGAGTTTTATTAATGTTATCTTCTAGAATTTTTATGGGTTCAGGTTTTAGATGTAAGTCTTTGATCCATCTTGAGTTGATTTTTATATAGAGTGAGAGATGAGAATCTAGTTGCATTCTTCTGCATGTGGCTTGCCAATTATCTCAACACCATTTATTGAATAGGGTGTCTGTATTAGTATGTTTTTACACTGCTGTAAAGAAATACCTGAGACTGGGTAATTTATAAAGGAAAGAGGTTTAATTGACTCACAGTTCTGCATGGATGGGTGGAGGGGCTCAGGAAATTTACAATCATGGCAGAAGGGGAAGCAAGTATGTCTACACAAGGCAGCAGGAGAGAGAGAGTGCCAGGAAGAGCAAGGAAAACTGCTTGTGAACCCATCGAATCTCATGAGAACTCACTATCACAATAACAGCAAGGCAGAAATCTGCTCCCATAATCTGATCACCTCCTACTAGGTTCCTCCCTCAACACCTGAGAATTACAATTCAAGATGAGATTTGTGTGGGGGCACAAAGCCTAACCATCAGTGTCCTTTTCCAACTTTATGTTTTTATTTGCTTTGTTGAAGATCAGTTGGGTGTAAGTATTTGACTTTATTTCTGGGTTCTCTATTCTGTTTCATTGGTCTTTGTGCCTGTTTTTCTACTAGTACCATGCTGCTTTGGTAACTATAGCCTTATAGTATAGTTTGAAGTCAGGTAATGTGATGCCTCCAGATTTATTCTTTTTGCTTAGTCTTTCTTTGGCTATGTAGGGTCTTTTTAGCTATAAGGAACTCAAATAAATCACCAAGAAAAAAGAAATAACCCCATCAAAAAGTGGGCAAATGGCTGAGCCTGGGCAACATGGCAAAACTCTGTCTCTACAAAAAATACAAAAATTAGCTGGGCATGGTGGCACAGACCTGTCCCAGTTACTTAGGAGGCTGGGGTGGGAGAATCATCTGAGCCAGGAATATTGAGGCTGCAGTGAATTGAGACCATGTCACTGCACTTCAGACTCTTGTCTGGGTGATAAAGTGAGACCCTATCTCAGAAAAAACAAATAGTAGTGGGCAAACGACATGAACAGACAATTCTCAAAAGAAGATATACAAATGACCAATAAATATATGAAAAAATGCTCAACATCACTAATTATCAGGGAAATGCAAATTAAAACCACAATGAGATACTACTTTACTCCTGCAAGAATGGCCATGATTAAAACATCAAAAAATAATAAATATTGGCATGGATGTTGTGAAAATGGGACACTTTTACATTGCTGGTAGGAATGTAAAGTAGTGCGACCACTATGGAAAACAGTATGGAGATTCTGTAAAGAGGTAAAAGCAGAACTACCATTTGATCCAGCAGTCACTCTACTGGGTGTCTACCCAGAGGAAAATAAATCATCATATGAAAAAGACACTAGCACATTCATGTTTATGGCGGCACAATTCACAATTGCAAAAATATGGAACCAGCCTAAATGCCCATCGACCAACAAATGGATAAAGAAAATGTGGTATATATACACCATGGAATACTACTCAGCCATAGAAAGAAACAAAATAGTGGTATTCTCTGCAACCTGGATGGAGTTGGAGACCATTACTCTAAGTGAAGTAACTCATGAATGGAAAACTAAATAGTATATGTTCTCACTTATAATTGGGAGCCAAGCTATAGGACCCAAACACATAAAAATAATCTAATGGCTCAGGAGCGGTGGCTCACGCCTGTAATCCCAGCACTTTGGGAGGCCGAGGTGGGTGGATCACGAGGTCAGGAGATCGAGACCATCCTGGCTAACACGGTGAAACCCCGTCTCTACTAAAAATATAAAAAATTAGCTGGGCATGGTGGTGGGCGCCTGTAGTCCCAGCTACTCGGGAGGCTGAGGCAGGAGAATGGCGTGAACTGGGAGGCGGAGCTTGCAGTGAGCCGAGATTGCGCCACTGCATTCCAGTCTGGGCGACAGAGCGAGACTCCGACTCAAAAACAAGAAAAAAACAAACAAACAAAAGAATAATCTAATGGACAGGGGTGAGGGATAAAAGACTACATACTGAGTTAGTGCTCACTGCTCAGGTGATGGGTGCACCATAATCTCAGAAATCACCACCAAACAACTTACCTAGGTAACAAAAAACCACCTGTTACTCCAGAACTATTGAAATCAAAATATTTACATAGTGATAGTAATTTAAATGCTGATTATTGGTTTCAAAGATTTAAAAGGATTCTATGAACAAAAAAAGAGAAAGACTTAGTTCTTGTTGTAGATCAGGAATGTTAATTATTGAAAATCTGAAAGAAAAAAGACAATGGTGAGAAAAGCTAGAGAAAAGGATAGGGGTATCAATATACCTAACTATGTAAGGGAGAATAAAATAATTGACTATAGTTGATGGAACAAAAAAGAGTTACCGTTTGTATGTAAATTTAGCAGGAAAAAAATTTTAAATGAGGTCTTAAAGAGTTTCATAATATATACCTTTCCATTAAAAAAAACTGAGTTCAGTTTAAAAAACAGTGAAAAATTAGGGAAGATTGAGATTTTAAAAATGATGGTAAATATTATAACCAACATATATTCATATATGGTTATAAAATATAATATACATATTAAAACTCACTTTTGGCCTTGCTTAACATCAACCACAAACACATACACACATACATACAGAAATCTCTTTGTTCTTCTTTTGAACGAACGTTTTCTTTTCTTTCAGTTAGCTTTTCTCAAAGTATACTTATGGAATACTTTTAGCTCCTTTCCGCCAAAAAAACAAATAAAATTCAAAGGGCAATTTTTTTCTCTAGAGATTCCTGTGCCAGTTGGTAAAAAACAGACACAAAACCTGAAGATTGAAAAAAAAAAACCAAAAAAAAAAACCACTACTACTGACAAATTTAATGAACCTCACTTATAAATGCAAAAAATCAAGATAAAATATTAGTAAATAAAAATACAGCAAATTATCAAAAGAATAATATATGATCAAAAAGTAGGGTATATTTTAAGAACATAAGATTGCTTAATATTAGGAAATATATTCATAGAATACATCTCATCAATAAGTTAAATAAGAAATTGTGAAAGATACTAGAATTGCATTTGGTCAATTCAACATACATTCCTTGAATCTTAAGTTAGTAATTAAAACATTCTTCCTTTTTATGATAAAGAATTTCAATCTCACATAAGTTCAAATAATACTGAAGAGTAAAATATTAGTGATACTCCCATTTATATCAGGAATAAGACAAGGGTAACTGTCCTTACTGAGTTTTGTTTTTGTTTTTGTTTTTAAGATTCACTCTCAGAATTAACCAATCAACAGTTTTTATTTTGTTTACGCTTTTAGTTGTTTGTTCCGCTGCAAGACGTCCACCTACTTTCTACCTCTGAGGGAAATATTTATGGCCTGTGGGTGAAATGGTGCTTAAGAGAGAGAGAATATTCAGAGGCAATTTAGGGAGTAAATGCTAATGAGGAAGAGAAAGGACTGTGAACACAGGAATGAAAGACTAAGACTACAAATCTACATTTCGTAACTTAGATGATGATTTTAAGAAAAGCTGCTAAATAAGTATTTTTTATGTATAAAAGGCAGTCTGCAATGCAAACCTCCTACTAAGGCTCCCTTATGAAACACTATACACCAGGGGTTCCCAACCCCTGGGCCATGGACTGGAAGTGGTTAGTGGCCTGTTAGGAATCTGACTGCACAGCAGGAAGTGAGCTGCAGGCCAGCTTTGCTTTGTCTGTATTTACAGCCACTCCCCAGCGCTGGCATTATTCCCTGACCTCCGCCTCCTGTCAGATCATCATCGGCATTAGATTCTCATAGCAGTATGGACCCTGTTGTGAACCGCATATGTAAGGATCTAGAATGTGCGCTCCTCATGAGAATTGAATGCCTGATGATCTGTCACAGTCTCCCATCACCCCCAGAGGGGACCATCTAGTTGGGGAAAACAAGCTCAGGGTTCCCAGTGATTCTACATTGTGGTGGGTTGTAGAATTATTTCATTATATATTACGATGTAATAATAATAGAAATAAAGTGTACAATAAATGTAACGTGCTTGAATCATCCTGAAATCACCCCACCCCCTCGCACTGTCTGTAGAAAAGTTTTCTTTCATAAAACCTGTCCCTGGTGGCAAAACGGTTGGGGATTGCTGCTGTGCACCAACAAGGTAGAGTAGAATTTCTTTTGGGTGGGCTTGCAAATAAGTGTTGAGTCCTACTTCAAGTGCAGCATAGAGAAAAGGAGAGCTTGCTCACAGGGGAGAGGTAATGATATGGTCACAATGAAGTAAAAAAGAAAAAAAATCATTAATTATTTCCAGATAATCCTGCCTAATAGAAAAACCCAAGAATAAATTGAAAATCAATTATAATAATGGAGTTCCATGAGGTGGCTGTTTATAAAAACTACAAAAGTCAGTATCTTTCTTATGTTATGAGAATAACCATATATGAAATATAATGAAGAACACCTGATTCATAGCAGCAATAACCATTATGAAATATACAGACATAAGCTAATCAAAAATGTGTAACACTATGAAAACAACTATAAAATTTGATGGAGAGAAACAACCTGCGTAAATTAAGCCATGCAGTAAAGCTAGACAGAAATAGTTACAAATTTCAATTTCGAAATTGAAAAAATAAAGAAATTTGCATATATAGATATTAAGACAACGATAATTTAATTAGACTGGTATAGTCTAGAAATCCCAAAAGTACACACGAGTACATACAAATATTTAGTGTCTGGTAAGACAACATTTCAAATAATAGAGATAGAGTTCTGGCTTTTGGTAATGGAAGAATGAAATGTTCTATGAACTCTCCCAAGAATAATCATTATAAAAACTGAATAAAATATGATTTTCAAAAACTGATTTCCTGCATGTTAAGTGAAATAAGCCAGGAACAGAAGGAAAAATTCCACATGATCTTTCTCATATGTGAAATCCAAAAAAGTTGATCTCATAGATGTAGAGAGTAAAATATTAGTTACTAGAGGCTAGAAAGGGTAGGAGGAAAGGGAAATCAATCTATTAGTCAGTGGGTATCAAATGATCATTAGATAAGAGGAATAAGTTCTAGTGTTCCATTATACAGTAGGTTGACTATGGTTAACAATAATACATTGTATAGTTAAATAGCTAGAAGATCTCAACACAAAGAAATTATAAACAGTTGAAGTAATGGATGTGCTAATTGCTCTAATTTGATCATTACACATTGTGTACAGGTATCAAAACCTCACATTGTACCTCATAAACATGTATAATTATTATGTGTCAATTAAAATGAAACTATTGGAAGGAAATGTAAAGTGACTAAATGCAAGCAGAAATCAGAAATTTACCCTTGAAAGACTATAACTATAACGGATAGTGGCTGAGTAGAGAGTCTAAGTATGACAGAACGGGTAGAAATTAGGGACAAAATTCAAGAAGCAAAAAAGCTGCAGAAAAGAGGAAACACAAAATCTGAGCATAAACTCTGCCCATATCCCTGGCTGTCCAACAAGTAACAGATGTAAGGGGACAGCCTGGGCATAGAAAGAAAATAGGCACGACAATAAAGAAATCTATCCTCAAAAGCCAGAATTTCACCAGGTGAGATTTGAAAGTTAACTCCTTTATTGATTGGGTGCATTCCCGAATATGCACTCAGCTCCAGAGGTGGAGAGCTGAAGTCTTATGAGGAGGACAAAGCTCAGGGGTGGAAAAGCAACTAAAATGTATGAATCAATAGAAGCAAGAGAACCACAGGAAGAATGTCTCCAAATTTGCATATAAACCTTGTCCATATCCTTGGCTGAAAATAAACTACACAGGCTCAGAAGACCCTCAGGGAGTCGGACTATAAAATTGGCAGCTTGACATTTAAAAAGTTAAGCAGAATATCAGCTACTGCATACCATGTGTAGACAAATAAATAGTTTGGCTTTAAGCAAATTAATTACTTATCAGAACAAACAAAGAAGCAAATAAAATAACCCCATGATTCTAAAAATGACAAAATAGCACATATTGCCACTATATTACATAACATGACTAATTTCAACCCCAAATTACTAAATATGCAAAGAATGAGTAGTAACCCATATTTTAAAAATAATGAAGCAAATAGAAAGTACCTCCAAGTGAGCCTAGATGTTGGGCATAGCAAACAAAAACTTCAAAGCAGCTGGTCTAAACATGTTAAAAATTTTTAAAAATATGATCTCAATGAGTAAACAGATAGGACATAACACAGAAATAAAACCATGAAAAGAACTGAAAATTACAACAAAAAATCATTAGACTCATTCTACAGATTAGATGTGGGAAAAAAGATCAGTGAGCTTGATGATGCGTTAATAACAGCTGTCCAATCTTAAGAACAGAGAGAAACATGATATTATGAAATAAATAAAACCTCAAAAATTTGGGACAGGCCAGGGGCAGCGGCTCACGTCTGTAATCCCAGCACTTTGGGAGGCCAAGGCAGGTGGATCACAAGGGCAGGAGTTCGAGACCAGCCTGGCCAACATGGTGAAACCATCTCTACTAAAAATACAAAAAATGAGCCACGTGTGGTGGTGGGTGCCTGTAATCCCAGCTACTCAGGAGACTGAGGCAGAGAACTGCTTGAACCTGGGAGGCAGAGGTTGTAGTGAGCCGGGATCACGCCACTGCACTCTAGCCTGGGTGACAGAGCAAGACTTCGTTTCAAAAAAAAAAAAAAAAAAAAAAAATTGAGACAATATCATTTGGTCCAATATACATGTAATTGAAGTCTAAGAACAAAAAGGGAAAGGTAGAAGAAAGATAACATAATCATTTGAGAAATAATGGTCTAAGCCTAGCCCCCATTTCATTTTAAAAAATCACACACACATTAACTTACAGATTCAAGAATTTCAAAGCAGGAGAAAACTAAGAGAATTGTGACCGAGTTATATTGTAACCACCAAAAGGAAGGAGGGAGGGAAGGAGGAATGGAAGGGATTTGAATGTTGAAAGCAGCAAAAGAAAAATGACACATTATGTACATGGGAACAATGATATGTTTGTTGATTTATCTTCAGGAATAGTGGATGCCAGAATAGTTTAAAATAACACATTCAATGGTCTTTGTTATAGGACATTCACTTCCATGCTTTTTAGAAGAAAGGTGCAATGAGTGGTCCATGCCTAAGGGCTATGGAATTATGCTCCCCATCATTGAAGATGAAATATTTACAAATATTATTTGGAATTATTTTGTACATATGTTTGCCTGTTCTTTCTCATTTATTTATTTATTCAATCATTTATTTATAACAGTGTAGACTTACAGAAATGTATTTTATACTGTGGGTTGTATTCCAACTGTTTACTTTACTTTGGTGCTCAAATTGCTCCAGCTTTGGTCATCTGGACCCCTCTCAGTTGGTTCCTATGTCATATCTCCATCCTTGAGTTTTTTGAGCACCTCCTTACTTTCTGGCACTACAAGATGATCCAAGCTTACCTGTTAACTTTATCAAATCTTTTTTTAGGAAGTGGTATAAACGTCACCTTAGAATACATGCTTTTCATCTACTGATTTGTTTTCAAATACTCTAAATTCAGAGGAATCTGGTTTCTTCATTGCTTCAAGCTAATATAAAGGAGTGAGAGTTTTGTTGTGTTATGTATTCTAATAAACTACAGTACTTATCTGCTAGATGTTTAACTAGTCTGGTAATGGAATGCTTACTAATTGGAAGTCTACAATTTATATGATTCAAGTGTATTCAAGTAAGTTATTTTGGAAATAAATAATCTTACATGTATAAACCACTGTGTGCTAACAACATAAATCAGCAAAGAAACACAATTTTTTGAGGTAGTTTTTTCCTTAAGTTATTAAAAATGTTAACTTGTTTTTCTCTCCATCCTGGCACAATGGGCCTCTATGGAGAAAGAAAAATCTAATAGCACTTGCAAGACTTCTTGAGGGGCAAGGGTTGAAGGCTGTAGTCAAAGGCACTGCTCTTAATCAGCTTTGCTTCAATCCCACACCATCTTGTACTATGGAAGCTTAGGAGGAGGATGTTTGGCTAAGCTGTCAGAAATGGCAATAATAAGAAAATTAAAAACTTTAAAATGTAGCAATTAGATCTTTCCCACAAAATGCCAAATAAAAAATGTGACCCATCTCTCCACTCCATACTATTGGCTGGTTAAATGATTGATTTAATTTAACACCAGGATAATTGCATTTTTCAGAGATTATCCTACATTATAGCTTTTTTGAGCTGACTTGCCTAAAAATATTCATTGATTAAAACATTTAGTAACTATATTACTCAGACACTGAACATTTGGTACCTTATAAATTGATTTACATTTTTATACGTATGTCTTATGTCCTCTAAATGAGGGCTTGATTAGAGTCTGATCTGAAGTCAGCGACCCATTCTTTAACCTCTGTGAACCTGGCTTTCCTTTTCAATAACTGTGGGTAACAACAAGCACCCACAAAGTTGTTGTGAAAATTAAGTGATATAATTTGAAGTAAATAGCTTACCACACTACATCTGTTACAGATAAGTAATCAATTAATCAACATATGTTTATTTTTGTTTCTTATATGGCTGACTCAATGAATGAATGTGAATTGTGCAGTCACACAAGGCCCCCTCATACTTAGAAAAAGCCTGTGCTTGGTATCATACTCCTCTATTGCTCTACTGAATTTCCTAATAATTTTTGAATGAGGAGTCCTGCATTTTCATGTTACACTGGACCTTGTGAATTATGTCCTGGGTTCACCCAACTAAATTGTAAGCCATTTGAAGTCTGAGATGCTATAGATGACATTATTTCCCTAATGTGTTTCTCAGTGCTTAATTAGTTTCCTGTATGTGAAATGTAAAAATTCACATTTATTGAAAATAATAGTAGTGGTTTGCTTAAGACAGTCAATATAGAGTTTCAATGGTAGATATAGAAGTCCTGCCTGAAAATCACATGCAAATGTTTCATGCCTTGTCATCCATATGTCTTTTATTACCAATCAAAAAAAATTCTATTCCAATCAAAGTGCTGTTATGCATATCTAAAATAATGCCATGATTATAAGTCTAGAGTGTGGTTTTGGTTATACATTAACAGAGGCTTAGAATTTTGTATGTAGAAAATTCAATTAAAAAAAATCGTGGTGCAATGGGGCCTTCTTCACTCCATGCCCAGGCAGATCTTCATACATCTGAAGTACCTGCTCACCTGGACCAAAAGCTGGAATCACCTACAGCTCCTTTGCATAGGTCTGGTATAGCAGTGCCCTCTCCATCCCATGGCCAGGCTGATCTTCAGGTATTTAAATCACCGTCCACCTGGATCACCTGATTCACCTCATTCTTCCTGTGTAGAGGCCGTGGTTCAGTAGGGCTCCTATGCTTCATGCCCAGGCAGATCCAGGCATTTAAAGCATCCACTCTCCTGAATTAGGAGGATAGGCATCCCCCACCTCCACAGAGAACTTGAGGCTGAAGAAGTTCCCCATCTCCATGCATAGGCCCAACTGGATGCTTAGTAGCCACCCACTGGAGCCCCCATTGGCATGAATGCTTGTACTTGCCACCGAGTGACCTGAAGATGAGCCTGCCTACTCTGGCCCCACTCATATTGGTCTCCCACAATGGGATGAGCAAGGAGGTCAGAGCTAAGACCTCTGCGCACTCCATGGATCAGCCCATTGCCTGGGGCAACAGAGAACTTCCCTCAATCAACAAGGGGTAAATTATCTACCCATCTATCTATGTTGGCTGCCTCTGGCTCTTAACCATCAGTGCAATCTACTGGCCTGTAGGTTGAACTACAGAACCCAGTGTAAAACTGGTCAATGGAAGTGCATAGGCTATAGAAGCAAAACCAAAAGACCCTACCCAACATTCTCTACAGGCACTCAATTAGGGAGGAAGGCAAGAGGAAAATAATGATAATAATAATAATGGGAAAGAAGGAAAGTAAAAATATCCTATCCATATGTAAATAATTACAAAATTAGTAGTGCCATAATCATCAGGTGAAAAGGAGTCAGCACAAGATTTCTGGCACCATAAAAAATCTGAATGTTGTGACATGACCAAAGGATCACATTAGCTCTAAAACAATAATCCCAAACTGGAATGGAAACTCAGAAATAAAAAATAAAGAATTCAAAGTGTGTATTGCAAAGAAGCTTAATAAGATTCAGAACACGTTTGAAAATTAACAAAAGGAAACTTTTAATCAATCCAGAAAATTTCTTAACATATTTAAAAGTAATCAATCAGAGCTTCTGGAATTGCAAAACTTCACTTAAGGAATTTTAAAATACATTTGAAAGCTTTATCAATAGACTACTGGAGAAGAAAGATTTTCAGAGATTAGGGACCGATCTTTCATACTAACACAGTTAGACAAAAATAAAGTAAAAATAATTTAATAAAATGAACAAAGTCTTAGAGAAATGTGGGATTAGGTAAAGCAACCAAACCTATAAATTATTGGCATTCCTGAAAGAGAAGAAGAAAAAATAAACAATCCAAAAAACATATTTGAGGAACCAATCCAATAAAATGTTCCTAGTCTTCCTAGAGAGGTAGACATCCAGGTACAAGAAATATGGAGAACACTTGTGAGATACTATACAAAATAAATATCAACAAGGCATACAGTCACCAGGCTGGCCAAGATTGGCACTGAAGAAAAAAATCTTAAAAGACAGCTAGAGAAAAAGGTCAGATATTGAACAAAGGGTATCCCATCCGATTAACAGCAGACTTCTCAGCATAAACCTGATGAGCTAGAAGAGATTGGGGGACTATTTTCAGCATTATTAAAGAAAAGAAATTCCAAACAAGATTTTCATATCCCACCAAACTAAGCTTTGTAAGTGAAGGAGAAATAAAATAGTTTCCAGAGAAGCAATTGCTACAGGAATTTGTTACCACTAGACCAGATTTACATGAGATCTTCAAAGGAGTTCTAAACATGGGAACAAAAGAACGATATCTGCTACCACAGAAACACACTTAAGTACATACTCTATAGTCTCTATAAAGCAACTACACAATGTAAAGTAATGCAACCAGCTAACAACTCCATGATAGAATCAAAACCTCACATATCATTATTAATCTTATAGGTAAATGCTCTAAATGCTCCACTTAAAAGGTACAGATTGGCAAGCTGGATAAAAAATAAAGACCCATTTTCCTGCTATTTTCAAGAGACCCATTTCACACATAATGACACCCATAGGCTCAAAGTAAAGAGTTGGACAAAGATCTATTACACAAACAGAAAACATAGAAAGAGCAGAGGTCACTATTCTTAACCAGAAAAAAATGACTTTAAATCGACAGTAAAAAAGGACAAAGAAAGCCCTTATATAAAGATCAAGGGTTCAATTCATCAAGAAAACTTAACTATCCTAAATATATATGCACCCAACACTGGAGGACTCAGATTTATAAAACAAGTACTTCTAGACCTATAAAAAGACTTAGACAACCACACAATAATAGTGGGGGATTTCAGTACCCCATTGATAGCACTAGACAGATCATCAAGGAAGAAAACTGACAAAGAAATTCTGGACTTAAATTTGACACTTGATGAATTGGACCTAATAGACATCTATAGACCATACCACCAATCAACCACAGAGTATACATTCTTCTCACCTGCACATGGAACATACTCTAAGATGGAACACATGTTTGACAATAAAGAAAGTCTCAATAAATTAAAAAAAACCTAAATCATTTCAACCATACCCTCAAACCACAGTGGAATAAAAATGGAAATCAATATGAAGAAGATCTCTCAAAACCACACAATTATATGGAAATTAAATAACTTTCTCCCAAATGACTTCTGAATAAACAATGAAGTTAAAGCAGAAATAAAAAAATTACTTGAAATAAATGAAAAGGGGGACAAATATATCAAAATGTGTGAGATGCAGCAAGAGGAGTGTTAAGAAAGTTTATAGCCCTAAAGCCTATATCAGGAAGTTAGAAAGATTTCAAATTAATGACCTAACATCACACTTAAAGGAACTAGAAAAACAAGAACAAACTAACCCCAAAGCTAGCAGAGGAAAAGAAAAAAAAAAAAAACTAAAATCAGAGCAAAAACTGAACGAAACTGAGACCCAAAAATCCATATTCCATACCAAATGATCAGAGAAACCAAAAGCTGATTCTTTGAAAAGATAAACAAGACTGATAGACCTCTAGCTACATTAACAACAACAAAAAGGGAGAAAGAGAGAGAGAAGATCCAAATGAACACAGTCAGAAATGATGAAGGTGACATTACAGCTGCTCCTACCGAAATAAAAAAAAAAAAAAGTATCTCAAGGATTGTTATGTCCACAAACTAGAAAATCTAGATGAAATGAATAAATTCCTGGTAATATACAACTTCCCAAAATTGAATCAGGAGGAAATTGAAACTGTGAACAGAACAACATTGAATTCTGTTATTGAAATAGTCACAAAAAACGTTCCAACCCCAAAAAGCCCCAGACCAGATTGATTCACAGCTGAATTATACCAGACATACAGAGAAAAGATGGTACCAATTCTACTAAAACTATTCCAAAAAATCAAAAAGGGACTTCTCCCAACTCATTCTATGAAGCCAGTGTCACCCTGATACCAAAAAGTTGGCAAAGACACAATGAAAAAAGAAAACTACAGGACAATATCCCTGAAGAATAGTGATGCAAAAACACTCAACAAAACACTAACCAAATCAATGTGCACATCAAAAGTTAATTCACTATGATCAAGTAGACTTTATTCCTGGGATGTAAGGTTGGTTCCACATACACAAATCAATAAATGTGATTCATCAAATAAACAAAATTAAAAAACAACACCCATATGTTCACCTTAATAGACACAAAGAAAGCTTTCAATAAAACCCAACACTTCTTCACGATAGACACCCTCAAGAAACTAGGCATGGAAAGAACATACTTCAAAATAATAAGAGCCATCTATAACAAACACACAGCCAACATCATACTGAACAGGAAAAGCTGGAAGCAATCCCTTAAGAATAGAAATAAGATAAGGATGCCCACTCTCACTACTTCTATTCAACATAGTACTAGAAGTCTAGCCAGAATAATCAGGCAATACAAAGAAATAAAAGGCATCAAATAGGAAAAGATGAAGTCAAATTATCTTTCTTTGCTGATGATACAACTCTATATCAAGAAAATCCTATTGTATCAAAAGAATTCTAGAGTTGATAAATGACTTAGTAAACTCCTAGGGAACAAGATCAACATACAAAAATAAGTAGCATTTCTTAGCACCAATAACACCCAAGCTGAGAGCCAAATCAAGAATGCAATCCCATTTGTAATAGCCACACACACACACACAAAAACAAAACAAAACAAAACAAAAACCAACCAACCAAACAAACAAACAAAACCCACCAAGGAATACATGTAACCAAGGAGGTGAAAGGTTTCTGCAAAGAGAACTACAAAACACTGATGAAAGAAATCATAGATAACACAAATAAATGGAAAAACATACCATGCTCATGGATTGAAATAACTGATATCATTAAAATGACCTTACTGCCCAAAATAATTTACAGATTCAATGCTATTCTTTTCAAACTACCAATGCCATTTTTTACAAAACTACACACTGTTCTAAAATTCATATGGAAGCAAAAAAAGAGTCCAAATAGCCAAATCAGTCCTAAGTAAAAAGAACAAAACTCGAAGCATCACATTATCCAACTTCAAACTATACTACAAGGCTACAGTACCAAAACAGCATGGTATTGATAAAAATCAGACACATGGGCCTGTGGAACCAAATAGAGTCACACACCTACAACAATCTGATATTTGCTAAAGTATACAAAAATAAGCAATGGGGAAAGGACTCCGTATTTAATAATTGGTGCTGGGATAACTGGCTAGACGTATGCAGAAGAATAAAACCGGACTTTTACAGTTCACCTATAGAAAAATTAATTGAAGATGGATTAAAGATTTAAATGTAAGGCTTAAAAATATACAAATCCTGGACAGAAACCTAGGAAATATAATTCTGGATATAAGCCTTGGCAAAGAATTTGTGACCAAGTCCTTGAAAGCAATTGCAACAAAAACAAAAATTGACAAGTGTGGCCTAATTAAACTACAGTGCTTTGGAGCAGCAAAAGAAACTTTCAACAGAATAAACAGACAACTCAGAATGGGAGAAAATATTTGCAAAGTATGCATCCAAAAAGGTCTAATATCCAGACTCTACAAAAAAACCTTAAAGAACAAAACAAGCAAAAAACCAATAACCCCATTAAAAAGTAGGCAAAGAGGCTGGGTACTGTGACTTATATCTGTAATCCTATCATTTTGGGAGGCAAAGGCAAGAAGATCACTTAAGTCCAGGACTTCAAGACCAGCTTGAGCGACATAGGGAGACCCAATCTCTACAAAAATAAAAAAATAAAAAAATTAGCCAGATGTGGTGGCACATTCCTGTAGTCCCGGATACTTGGGAGGCTGAAGTGGGAGGATTGCTTGAGTCTGGGAGGTCGAGGATGCAGTGAACATGCCACTGCATTGCAGCCTGGGTGACAGAGCAAGACCCTGTCTTCAAAAATAAATAAACAAATAAATAAGGCACAACAGGATTCAAACAGATAGTTCTTAAAAGAAGACATACAGGCAGCTAACAAACATAAAAAAATGCCCAGCAGTACTAATCATCAAAGAAATACAAATCAAAACCACAATGAGGTACCATCTTACAGCAGTCAGAATGGATATTATCAAAAAGACAAAAAGTAACAGATGCTGGCAAGGTCATGGAGAAAAAGGAATGGTTATATGTTTTTGGTGGAAATGTAAATTAGTTCAGCCACTATAGAAAGCAGTTTGGAGGTCTCTCAAAGAACTAAAAAAGGATCTACTTTTCAACCCAGCAATCCCATTACTGGATACATACCCAAACGAAAATAAGTCTACTAAAACAACACCTATACATGCATGTTTATCATAGTACTATTCACAATAGTAAAGACATAGAATCAACCTAGGTGCCTATTAATGGTGAACTGGATAAAGAAAATGTGGCAACACTATGCAGCCAAAAGAGTATCTCAAAATCATGTCCATTTGCAGCAACATGGATATAACTGGAGGTCATCATTCTAAGTGAATTAACGCAGAAACAGAAAAGCAAATACCATGTTCTCTCTTACAAGTGGGAGCTAAACATTGGGTACACATGGACGTAAAGATAGGAACAAGACACACTGGGGACTACTAGAGAGAGCATAGGGGAGGGGAGCAGGGGCTGAAAAAATACTTATTGGGTATTATGCTCACTACCTGGAGGTTAGGACCATTAATAACCCAAACCTCAGCATCAGGAGATATACCCATGTAACAAATCTGCACATGTAGCCCCTGAATGTAAAATAAAAGTTGAAATTATTAATAAAAAATCAACATGTAAGCCAATACTATTGAAACACCACTCTCTAAAGTGGGCTAACTCTGTTGATAAGTGTACAGAGTTAATGATGCTCCAGGACGATCCTTTCAATGTGTCTTACACTATCCTGAGGCTTTATACTATGCTAAGGCTATGAATGACAATGCCTCAAACTGGATATTGTAAATGAACTTTAAGTGGAACAATCAAAGGAACTTTACAAAGAGCATAGGCCAGTGTTAGAACCAGCACCTGTATATTAAAGTCTGCTCAGAGGGCAACTGAGCATCCTTTACTGAAAGGAATAGTGTGTGTGTGTATGTGTGTGTGTGTGTGTGTGTACTTTATATAAAATATATTTATACATTTCTATGTTTAAAATGTGTACATACTTTGAAATTTTAATTTACTATAACGTATTTTGAAAAACAGCTACGTTTTCTCTCTTAGATGTGGAGTAAAACTAATTTAAATCACCATTCTTTACCATCTGCTGGGTACAAATCACTACTTGCTCTAGGAAGAGAAGCTAGTTCTAAGTTCAGCACATAAAACCTTTACCAAAACACATTTCAGCTCTTTGGCATCATGGCTCAAGGACAGACTGTGCCTGCTGATCCTCTACCAAATGATTTGACTCCAGCTGATTGATTCCCTTTAAGGGTAACAAACCAATCTACTGCTGTAAGACAGCAAAAATACAATTGCCTAAAATCTCACAAGGCAGCTTCTCCTGAGATGTGAATATAAAGGAGCAGCAGTCCATGTATTTGCATCAACAAACTGCCCAATGCAATTCTGCATCAGACCCTTCCACATCCCCTGCAGATTTATTTCATTCCACTTTAGAATGTGAGCAAGTTGACTTATATATTAATGAGAAACAACTGAAAGGAAGCAATTAGGCAGGTGAGGTTTCAGTTTAGGGGACAAATATTTTAAATACTGTTAAATGGAAATCCAGAACAATCTAAACATAAATATACTTTGTATTCATTGTCTCCTTTAACCTGGGCTGCATTAATGAGAAATTAATTGGTTCTTGACAACTTTAATGAGTCTTTATTAACTGCATAATCGGCAAGAAAAATCCATGGATGTAATAAGCATCTAGTTTCTTACAGCCAATGTGATTGACTGATTGACTGACTGACTGACTCATAACTTACTTTGAGAAATCCCCACAATATGCTGAGCCCACGACTCCGCAAATATCTAGGCAAGGGGAAACTTCTCTGGTCTATGTTTCCTCTTTTCCTTTACCTATTTAAATAAGAGAAAGAAATTCTCCAAAGGCAACATTTGGAGTGGAATCAGCACTGGGTGGATAATCCCAGCCCCATTTTTGTTAAGAACTTTCTGTGGGACTTTTATAAATTTTTTATAAAATGTTTTTAGTAATTCTTTGTCACTTATTTCTGCTTGACTTCCATTTTCTCATCTGGAAAATGATAAGGATTAACTCTAAATTTGCTTTGAGCTCTCAATTGTGTTTCTAAAGGTAAATTACATGGTGATGTGGTTTGGCTGTGTCCCCAATCCAAATCTCATCTTGAATAAGATGAGAGAGGGACCTGGTGGGAGGTAACTGAATCATGGGGGGAGTCCCCACCATGCTATTCTCATAATAGTGAGTTCTCACAAGATCTGATGGTGCTTTTCCCCCTTTGCTCAGCACTTCTTCTTGCTCCCATGTGAGGAAGAACATGTTTGTTTCCTCTTCAGCCACGATTGTAAGTTTCCTGAGGCCTCCCCAGCCCCTTGGAACTTTGAGTCAATGAAACCTCTTTCCTTTGTAAATTTCCCAGTCTCAGGTATTTCTTTATAGCAGCATGAGAATGGACTAATACACATGGTGGCTTTTGTATCTTAATGACCAAATCGGTAATCAGCATCCTGTCATCTAACTCCAAATAAAGTCCCTTCTTAGCAAAGTAAATGCCAGCTAGTCATTATTATTAACACTCTTTAAACATTCTTTTCATTCATAGTGTAAGTTCAGTTATCTTTAAAATGTAGTAGCTTCAAGTTCACCAGAGAACTTTTTAGAAATGTAATTTATCAGCCCATTCTGACTTGAATCAGAAATTCTGGGAGCAAGGCTCAGTAATCAGTGTTTTAAAAAGTCCTCCTGATGAATCTGACAATGCTAAAGTTTGAGGTTCACTGGTATAGAGAAATAGTTCCTGTTTCATATCTTTAACTCATTTTGAAATAGAAAACATGCTTTATGAATGCCTATATCATAGTAGGTGGCCATTGTCCATAAGACTAACCAACTGATCCTGTGTGGGTCTTTATTCAGGCACACATCCACCCAACTGCCATTTCTTCTTTCATCTCTGCAATATAATTATTGTTTTATCAGTTGGATTTATCCAAGAAAATGTAGACTTACAGAGCACTTCAGAATTTCCAAATCAGTTTTCTTAGGTAATAGTCTCTGATTTTTACTCACTTTATAGATAATGAAAGCTCAAAAGTTAAGTGATTTTACAAAGTTATATGGCCAATAAATGCAAGAACCGGGACATGAAATTATCACCGAAATGCATTACCTTCAGTTTTCAATCACATTTTCAACAAGTTATAGGGAGAAAAAGTAACCAGATGATTTTTAAAAACGTTTATTCTGGGCCGCATGCAGTGGCTCACACCTGTAATTCCAGCACTTTGGGAAGCCAAGGCAGGTGGATCATGAGGTCAGGAGATCGAGATGATCCTGGCAAACATGGTGAATCCCTGTCTCCACTAAAAATACAAAATTTAGCCAGGCATGGTGGCAGGTGCTCCTGTAGTCCCAGCTACTCGGGAGGCTGACACAGGAGAATGGCGTGAACCCGGAAGGCAGAGCTTGCAGTGAGTGGAGATCACACACAGGTGACAGAGCAAGACTCTGTCTCAAACAAAACAAAACAAAACAAAACAAAACAAAACAGGGGGGAACTCCCAAGATGGCTGAATAGGAACAGTTCCAGTCTCCAGCTCCCAGCATGAGTGACACAGAAGTCAAGTGAATCATTTTCAACTGAGGTACCGGGTTCATCTCACTGGGGCATGTCGGAGAGTTGGTGCTGGTCTGCGGATGCAGCCCCACTAGTGAGAGCTGAAGCAGGGTGAGGCATCCCCTCACCTGGGAAGCACAAGGGGGAAGGGAATTCCTTTTCCTAGCCAAAGGAAATTGAAACACACAACACCTGGAAAATCGGTTAACTCCCACCCTAATACTGCGCTTTACCAAGGGTCTTAGCAAACGGCACACCAGGTGATTATATCCCACACCTGGCCCAGAGGGTCCCACACCCACGGAGTCTCCCTCATTGCTAGCACAGCAGTCTGAGATCTAACTGCAAGGCAGCAGTGAGGCTGGGGGAGGGGTGCCTGCCATTGCTGAGGCTGAAGTAGGTAAAAAAAAGCTGCCTGGAAGCTCGAATTGGGTGGAGCCCAACACAGCTCAAGGAGGCCAGCTTGCCTCTGTAGACTCCTCTGCTGGGGACAGGTCATAGCTAAACAAAAAGCAGCAGAAACCTCGGCAGAGGCAAATGCCCCCTTCTGACAGCTTTGAAGAGAACAGTGGATCTCCCAGCATGGAGGTTGAGATCTGAGAATGAACAGACTGCCTGCTCAAGTGGGTCCCTGACCCCTGAGTAGCCTAACTGGGAGACATCCCCCACTAGGTGTAGACTGACACCTCACACCTCACATGGTGGGGTACACCCCTGAGACAAAGCTTCCAGAGCAAGAATCAGACAGCAACACTCACTGTTCAGCAATATTCTATCTTCTGCAGCCTCTGCTGCTGATACCCAGGAAAACAGGGTCTGGAGTGGACCTCAAGCAAACTCCAACAGACCTACAGCTGAGGGTCCTGACTGTTAGAAGGAAAAACTAACAAACAGAAAGGACACCCACACCAAAACCCCATCAGTACATCACCATCATCAAAGACCAGATAAAACCACAAAAGGCAGATAAAACCACAAAGATGGGGGAAAAACAGGGCACAAAAGCTGGAAATTCAAAAACTCAGAGCACATCTCCCCCTCCAAAGGAATGCAGCAAATGGCCAGCAATGGAACAAAGCTGGATGGAGAATGACTTTGACGAGTTGAGAGAAGAAGGCTTCAGTCGATCAAAATTCTCAGAGCTAAAGGAGGAACTACATAACCAGCGCAAAGAAACTAAAAACCTTGAAAAAAGATTTGACAAATGGCTAACTAGAATAATCAATGTAGAGAAGTCCTTAAAATAACTGATAGAGATGAAAACCATAACACGAGAACTACACGACAAATGCACAAACTTTAGTAACTGACTTGATCATCTGGAAGAAAGACCATCAGTGATTGAAGATCAAATGAATGAAATGAAGTGAGAAGAGAAGTGTAGAGAAAAAAGAGTAAAAAGATATGAACAAAGCCTCCAAGAAATATGGGATTATGTGAAAAGACCAAATCTATGTCTGATTGGTGTGCCTGAAAGTGTCGGGGAAAATGGAACCAAGTTGGAAAACACTCTGCAGGATATCATCCAGGAGAACTTCCTCAACCTAGTAAGGCAGGCCAACATTCAAATTCAGGAAATACAGATAATGCCACAAACATACTTCTCAAGAAGAGCCACTCCAAGACACATAATTGTCAGATTCACCAAAGTTGAAATGAACGAAAAAGTGTTAAGGGCAGCCAGAGAGAAAGGTCGGGTTACACACAAAGAGAAGCCCTTCAGACTAATAGCAGATCTCTCGGCAGAAACTCTCCAAGCCAGAAGAGAGTGGGGGCAAATATTCAACATTCTTAAAGAAAAGAATTTTCAACCCAGAATTTCATATCCAGCCAAACTAAGTTTCATAAATGAAGGAGAAATAAAATCCTTTACAGATAAGCAAATGCTTAGAGATATTATCACCACCAGGCCTGCCCTACAAGAGATCCTGAAGGAAGCACTAAACATGGAAAGAAACAACAGGTACCAACCATTGCAAAAACATATCAAAATGTAAAGTCCATCGATGCTAGGAAGAAACCGCATCAACTAGCCAGCAAAATAACCAGTTAATATCATAATGACAGGATCAAGTTCTCACTTGACAATATTAACCTTAAATGTAAATGGACTAAATGGCCCAATTAAAAGACATGGACTGGCAAATTGGATAAAGAGTCAAGACCCATCAGTTTGCAGTAGTCAGGAGACCCATCTCACATGCAGAGACACACATAGGCTCAAAATAAAGGGATGGAGGAAGATCTACTAAGCAAATGGAAAACAAACAAACAAACAAAAAAAGCAGGGGTTGCAATCCTAGTCTCTGATAAAACAGACTTTAAACAGACAAAGATCAGAAGAGACAAAGAAGGCCATTACATAGTGGTAAAGGGATCAATTCAACAAGAAGAGCTAACTATCCTAAATATATATGCACCCAATACAGGAGCACCCAGATTCATAAAGCAAGTCCCTAGAGACTTACAAAGAGACTTAGACTCCCACACAATAATGGGAGACTTTAACACCCCACTGTCAACATTAGACAGATCAACGAGACAGAAAGTTAACAAGGATATCCAGGAATTGAACTCAATTCTGCACCAAGCAGACCTAATAGACATCTACAGAACTTTCCACCCCAAATCAACAGACTATACATTCCTCTCAGCACCACATCGCACTTATTCCAAAATTGACCACAGAGGTGGAAGTAAAGCACTCCTCAGCAAATGTACAGGAACAGAAATTATAACAAACTGTCTCTCAGACCACAGTGCAATGAAAATAGAACTCAGGACTAAGAAACTCAATCAATACTGCTCAACTACACGGAAACTGAACAACCTGCTCCTGAATGACTACTGGGTACATAATGAAATGAAGGCAGAAATAAAGATGCTCTTTGAAACCAATGAGAACAAAGATACAACATACCAGAATCTCTGGGACACATTTAAAGCAGTGTGTAGAGGGAAATTCATAGCACTAAACGCTCACAAGAGAAACCTGGAAAGATCTAAAATTGACACTGTAACATCACAATTAAAACAACTAGAGAAGCAAGAGCAAACACATTCAAAAGCTAGCAGAAGGCAAGAAATAACTAAGATCAGAGCAGAACTGAAGGAGATAGAGACACAAAAAAACCCTCCAAAAAATCAATGAATCCAGGAGCTTGTTTTGTGAAAAGATCAACAAAATTGATAGACCGCTAGCAAGACTAATAAAGAAGAAAAGAGAGAAGAATCAAATAGATGCAATAAAAAATGATAAAGGGGATATCACCACCGACTCCACAGAAATACAAACTACCATCAGAGAATACTATAAACACCTCTAAGCAAATAAACTTGAAAATCTAGAAGAAATGGATAATTTCTTGGACACTTACACTCTCCCAAGACTAAACCAGGAAGAAGTTGAATCCCTGAATAGACCAATAGCAGGCTCTGAAATTGAGGCAATAATTAATAGCCTACCAACCAAAAAAAGTCCAGGACCAGACGGATTCACAGCTGAATTCTACCAGAGGTACAAGAAGGAGTTGGTACCATTCCTTCTGAAACTATTCCAATCAATAGAAAAAGAGGGAATCCTCCCTAACTCATTTTACAAGGCCACCATCATCCTGATACCAAAGCCTGACAGAGACACAACAAAAAAAGAGATTTTTAGACCAATATCCCTGATGAACCTCAATGTAAAGATCCTCAATAGAATATTGGCAAATGAAATCCAGCAGCACATCAAAAAGCTTATCCACCATGATCAAGGGGGCTTCATCCCTGGGATGCAAGGCTGTTTCAACACACGCAAGTCAATAAATGTAATCCAGCATATAAACAGAACTAAAGACAAAAACCACATGATTATCTCAATNGTAATCCAGCATATAAACAGAACTAAAGACAAAAACCACATGATTATCTCAATAGATGCAGAAAAGGCCTTTGACAAAATTCAACAGCCCTTCATGCTAAAAACTCTCAATAAATTCGGTATTGATGGAACGTATCTCAAAATCATAAGAGCTATTTATCACAAACCCACAGCCAATATCATACTCAATGGGCAAAAACTGGAAGCATTCCCTTTGAAAACTGGCACAAGACAGGGATGCCCTCTCTCACCACTCCTATTCAACATAGTGTTGGAAGTTCTGGCTAGGGCAATTAGGCAAGAGAAAGAAATCCAGGGTATTCAGTTAGGAAAAGAAGAAGTCAAATTGTCCCTCTTTGCAGATGATATGATTGTATATTTAGAAAACCCCATTGTCTCAGCCCAAAATCTCCTTAAGCTGATAAGAAACTTCAGCAAAGTCTCAGGATACAAAATTAATGTGCAAAAATCACAAGCATTCGTATACACCAGTAACAGACAAACAGAGAGCCAAATCATGAATGAACTTCCATTCACAATTGCTTCAAAGAGAATAAAATACCTAGGAATCCAACTTACAAGGGATGTAAAGGACCTCTTCAAGGAGAACTATAAACCAATGCTCAGTGAAATCAAAGAGGACATAAACAAATGGAAGAACATACCATGCTCATGGATAGGAAGAATCAATATCGTGAAAATGGCCATACTGCCCAAGGTAATTTATAGATTCAATGCCATCCCCATCAAGCTACCAATGAGTTTCTTCACAGAACTGGAAAAAAACTGCTTTAAAGTTCATATGGAACCAAAAAAGAGCCCACATTGCCAAGACAATCCTAAGCCAAAAGAACAAAGCTGGAGGCATCACGCTACCTGACTTCAAACTATACTACAAGGCTACAGTAAGCAAAACAGCATGGTACTGGTATGAAAACAGAGATATAGACCAATGGAACAGAACAGAGCCCTCAGCAATAATACCACACATCTACAGCCATCTGATCTTTGATAAATCTGACAAAAACAAGAAATGGCAAAAGGATTCCCTATTTAATAATGGTGCTGGGATAATTGGCTAGCCATAAGTAGAAAGCTGAAACTGGATCCTTTCCTTACTCCTTATACGAAAATTAATTCAAGATGGATTAGAGACTTAAATGTTAGACCTAATGCCATAAAAACCCTAGAAGAATACCTAGGTAATACCATTCAGGACATAGGCATGGGCAAGGACTTCATGTCTAAAACACCAAAAGCAAGGGCAACAAAAGCCCAAATTGACAAATGGAATCTAATTAAACTAAAGAGCTTCTGCACAGCAAAAGAAACTACCATCAGAGTGAACAGGCAACCTACAGAATGGGAGAAAATTTTTGCAATCTACTCATCTGACAAAGGGCTAATATCCAGAACCTACAAAGAACTCAAACAAATTTACAAGAAAAAAACAAAACAAATAACCCCATCAAAAAGTGGGCAAAGGATATGAATAGACATATCTCAAAAGAGGACATTCATACAGCCAACAGACACATGAAAAAATGCTCATCATCACTCGCCATCAGAGAAATGCAAATCAAAACCACAATGAGATACCATCTCACACCAGTTACAATGGCAATCATTAAAGAGTCAGGAAACTACAGGTGCTGGAGAGGATGTGGAGAAATAGGAACACTTTTACACTGTTGGTGGGATTGTAAACTAGTTCAACCATTATGGAAAACAGTATGGTGATTCCTCAAGGATCTAGAACTAGAAGTACCATATGACCCAGCCATCCCATTACTGGGTATATACCCAAAGGATTATAAATCATGCTGCTATAAAGACACATGCACACATATGTTTACTGCGGCACTATTCACAATAGCAAAGACTTGGAATCAACCCAAATGTCCATCAGTGACAGACTGGATTAAGAAAATGTGGCACATATACACCATGGAATACTATGCAGCCATAAAAAAGGATGAGTTCCTGTCCTTTGTAGGGACATGGATGCAGCTTGAAACCATCATTCTCAGCAAAGTATTGCACAAACAGAAAACCAAATACTGCATGTTCTCACTCATAGGTGGGAACTGAACAATGAGATCACTTTGACTTGGGAAGGGGAACATCATACACCGGGGCCTATCACGGGGAGCGGGGAGGCGGGAGGGATTGCATTGGGAGTTATACCTGATGTAAATGACGAGTTGATGGGTGCGGACGAGTTGATGGGTGCAGCACACCAACATGGCACAAGTATACATATGTAACAAACCTGCACATTATGCACATGTATCCTAGAACTTAAAGTATAATAATAATAATAAAAAAGAGATTTTTAAAAAGCCTATTGGCTTAATATTGTAAAAGAAAATGCATAAAAATATAAAAATAAAATAATAATACTAAGGTCATTTAAAAAACAACAAAAAATTCCCCATCAATATTATTTTGCTTCTCAACAATTTGGTGATAATTTTAAGGAAAATTTATATTTGAGAATAAAGTAAATAATTTGCACCAAATTCCACTTTAGATTGCTATAGGTAACCTATAAATATATCTTATGTTGTTTCATTATTTCTTCTGTCTAGTTTGGGTTTAATTTGGTCTTCTATTTTAGCTTCTTCAGGTGGAAGCTTAGAACACTGATTTGAGACCTTTATTCTTTTCTAATTAAGTATTTAATGCTAGACAGTTCCCTCTAGGCCTTGATTAGCTACATTTCAACAATTTTGATATATTGTGTTTTCTTTTTTACTCAATGAAAAATATAATTCCTTTTATGATTTTTTCATTGATCCATGGTTACTAGAAACATGATTTAAATTAGAAACACTTGTGGAATTTATATGTATCTTTTTGATATTGATTCTAGTTTAATTCCACTGTGATCATAAAACATAATTTACATGACCTAAATGCTTTTAAATTGTTGAAGTTTGTTTTGCTTTATGTCCATTTGTGGATGTTCCATGCCCATTTGAGAAGATTGCATGTTCTGTTTTTAGATGGAGTGTTGTATAAATTTCAAGTAGGTCAAGTTGATTGATTATGTTGTTTCAGTTTTCTATATCTTATTGATATCTCTCTTTAACAATTATTCAAAGCAAAATGTTGAAGTTCTACTATAAATTTGTCTTTTTCTTTTAAAAATGTTATCAATTTTTAATTTTATATTTTAGAGCTCAGTTGTTGGACGTATATTAAAATTAATATGTATTCTTGATGAACTGACCTCTATATTATTGACCTCTATATTATGTAGTGTCTTTATTTTCTCAGACAGTATTTTTCATTCTGGTTTACTTTTAGAGTATAATCATTCCAACATTTTTTTGATTAGTGCTACATGATATATCTTTATCTTCTGTTTACTTCTCACTTATTTATCTCTATAGTCAAAGAGATTTATTGTAGATAATATATAGTTGGCTATTTTTCTTCTCACCTGACAATCCTGCCTTTTAATTGAAATATTTAGACCATTTGCATTTAATGTAATTATTAGTTTCACAATATAATTGTTGTATATCTACAAAAAAAAAAAAAAAGCGAGTTGAGGAAGAACAAGTAAAAATGTCTGGAGTTGGTTATATATACTTAAATTGTTAACGTAATTTCTTCTTTCTCCTGCTTTTGGAATAATGACCAAGCACTTAGTCCCCAGATATAGATAGGATCCCAACCTTGACGTGATGGAAGGAAAATAAATAGGCATTACAAGCAATGAATCGGAGTCAGTTTGCCTCTATTAAAATTCTACCTTGGCTATCTGCCAGCTAAGTATGTATAACCTTCATAAGCTTTAGTTTCCTAATCTACTAAGTAGTCAACATAAGAGTACTTTCCTCATAAAACTGTTGGGGGTTTAAATGATATAATGTATGTACTGCAGAGGTTGTCAAACCTCAGTGAACACTGGAATCCCCTAGGAGGTGAAAAACTACTGACACTCGGGGTCTCAATCATAGAGAGCCGAACTTAATTAATCCAGAGTGTGGCTGGGTGCATTTTAAATAGTCTCCAAGATGATTCTATCATGTAATCTGTGTTGAGAACTACTGTTAACCATTACTACCAGTGCTTCAATCCATCACACCATAACTGCCTAAAGAGTTACCAATGGGCAAAGGTATATATACAGGAAAAAAACATGTTTATTAATTTGTTCACTTGCCAAAAGAGCTCAGAAATTAGAGATTTCTTTATTCTCGTCACTGAACCCTTCGATGAGTGTGAAGCCACCATTCAAAATTTGTGTCACACTCAAGAAGGCCTCCTAAAAGTGGATGCATTCTGAGATCCATTTACTCAAGTGAAAGGGGCCCACATCTTTTCTATGCTTATTTGAAAGGAGTCTCTGCTTTTGTGTTACTTTGTGTATACAATTTAGTTAAAGCTTTGAGTGAATCCTCATTTCCATTGAGTTCCATTGCTGCCGCTCAAGTCCAAACTACTGCCATATCAAGATGGACCCTTACTAGTGCCTCCTGTTTGGCCTTCCTGCTGCCTCATATATCTGACCTTTAGTACATATTCTTGCATTTGTCAAGGATATTTTTAAAACACACAACTTATCTTCTTATTCTTACTCTTGAAACTCTCCTTTGATGTTTTCCTATCACCTTTATTCAAAGTCTCCCTACAAGGCCTTTTAGAGCTGGTCCCTAGCTTCCTCTCTGACTTAATTCATATGCTTCTATCCCTCACTCCACTCCAGCTTCTCTGACCCCTTTGCTATTCCTTGAACATATCAAGCAAGCTCTCTATTTAGGTCCTTCACACTCGCTCGGTCCTCTACCTACAATATTCTTCCACTCCAAATGCCATGGTTCTCTCTCCCTTCCTTTGGATGCTTGCTCAGATATCATCTCAGAGATGTTTATGATCACTCTAAGATTATAACCCCTACTGTTGTCACCCCATGCCAACTCTCTTGTCATTCTTCATTCATTTATGCAACTTTATGTTCCTTTACTGCACTGATTAATCTTATTAATTACACCATATATTTATTTTTTAGTTTATCTTTTCTCCATGGAACTTGAGCTGTATGAAAGGAGAAACCTTAATTCTTTTGTTTGCAGCTGTATACCCAGCATATAAATATGAATATAAAGTGGGAACTCAATAAATACTTGTTGTGTAAATAAATAAACAGGTAGTCAAGATGAGTTGTCTATAAGTTCTGTGAGTCCCAGAAAACTCTAGAATTCTTTCAGTTCATTGATTAAAACTGCAAGACCAATTAGCTTCACAACAGATGGCAAACCTAAAGCCAAGCAGCCATCTTGCTAATTCTGGCATCTGTCGCAAGACGAATTAGGAGCGTGGATAGATCAGCTAAGATTCAGCAGCATTATAGGAAACACACCTCAAACCCTTGTCCTTCCAGCATTTCTATTTTCGTGAAATGTGAAAAAGACCCCATTGCAATATCTGTAAGTTTAAGGAGCAGGGATTAAATCAATTTAAATTCTGTTGTTAGTGATTTAACAGAAAAAATTATCCTATATTTATATGTGATTTGAAAAATTCAGACCAATATACTAAACACAGTTATTGAACAATTTTCTTTTTAGTAAGCTTATTGTTTATAAAGCAATGTTACAGAGAGCTCAATATATGAAATGTAATGAATACAAGTGTATTATAGAATGATTTAAAAAATAAAATTTCCCTCCACGGTATTGATGATAGCTGCTGAGAAGTTTGGAAATAGATGCTAAACAATGTTATCATCATTATATCATCATTGTTAAGAAGCAATAATGAAGCTAATGATTCTTCTCTGGAAGTGGTAGAACAGCAACAAAAAAACCTGTCAGAAATATTCAAGCAAGCATGAATTTTGGTTATTTTGGTGTTCAGTGACACCAGAGATGTTGAGAATCATTGTATGAATTCATCAGTTTTGTTGGTGTCATGTAGACACAGCCAGGCTCAAACGAAATATACTTTTTTTGAAGTAAAAGGGCTCCTATTCACAATACAGGAAATAAAGCGATCAGTTCTTGTCAAACAAAAAGTAAATTGTTTTAAGGAAAAAGAATTCTTCTGACATTTAGTCAAATTTTATTCTTTCAGGAAACAAGCAATTCTTTAACAGAAAAATATGTTATTGCCAGAGGATATGTATTCCTCTGTTATATTTTGCTAGTTTTCTATTTTCTCAGCACATAAGGAACAGATGGAAATAAAGCTGATCCAATGAAATAATTTCTTTTACATCCCAGCAATAAGGAAAACTAAAATTCAATGAAATGATCTAACCAAATTTACCACATATATGTCTACGTATTTTGGAAACTTTATAGGAAGTGTAAAACCAAAGAGAAATCATGGGAATTATTAAAATAATATTTACTTTTTCATTTCCTTTCAGACAACTTTATAGTTGTTATTTGTATTCTTCTCTAAATTCTCATTTTCCCCTAAATATGAATGCAAAAAGCCATACTACTTGCTCCAAAATGATGTTTAGCTTTCTTAGAGAGTTTTTCACACTCAGAATACATTATACTCACTAGGACTGGGCCTAATCATACAACTTTAAAACGAGAATATGAATACTCTCATATTGCTGGCTGGTAAACTAACTTTTTTTTTCCTCTATGTATTCTCTATGTTTACCTCATGCCATGCCATCACTCAGATTTTAAAATAAAATGATTTTGTAATAAAACTATTTGCTTTCAAATCAAACCATAGTACCAATATAAGGAAATAACCTGGAGCAACATTGGGAACAATTAATTTGTCTCCAGCCGAATACGTAACCTACCTTGGATCATATTGATAGAGTCAAGCTCATGATGATTAAGAACAATGGCGGCCATTCACATGAATTTAGAACTCTTTTAGAAGCTGGAGTTCTACAATTCATACCAACATGAAAAATTGAACCAAAAATTAAGGCAAATTCCACATACAGAAAATCAATAGAACTTTTCACTGGGTTGCTTGTGTGAAACACGCAAACTTTCCTTTCACCTGGCAGGGATATATCCTGTAATTAATGACACTTACTTCCTTTAGTTAATGACACTAAACACAAAAGCTCAGTTGGACCCCTGTTGGTAGTTCTCCCAGGCAACCAGCGGAAACAAACCCTAGGAAGTATGAAAAGCTAAAACCCAGGGAAAAAGTAGGGAAGATATTGTAAACAATACATGACACACTCAAATACTTTAGAGACTGGATCCTGGAAAAGAGCAGTTCTAGCACACAGCTTTCTCAGCTCAGCTTCTTCTTAGATTCCCCCAAATTACCAGGGTCATTCTATTACTAGCTGACCTGAGCGAAGAGTGACAGAGGGGAAGTGAGAGAGGAAAGAGAAGGCAGTCTGAACTCATTGTCCTTAAAATAGCTTTTGCAAAATTTTCGAAAACATATGAACATGTGAACACTTTGCTAGGGCCACTGTCTCAGGATTCATGCAAGTGGGAGGTCCTGAATCTTAAGCTGTGTGACTTTGAAGGTACATTTTCCACAATTGCTGGAACACAGTGGTAGTACAGATTAAGCAAATAAGACAATGGAGTGAGAAAGTGAAGTTAAAGCCGTAGCTTTTATTCTTTACCTTATTTTCAAGAATTTGGTGCCATGTATCTAAAATGTCCCTGACATACATTTTGATGATACAGAATTGTTTTTACCACCTCTCTTTGTCACCAAAGGCAAAAGTTTGTGTGTGTGTGTGTGTGTGTGTGTGCATAGAAAAATACACAGTTACTAGCTTTGAATAAATTGTGGAACTGACTGAACAACTTGAGATATTTATGGCTAATTACTAAGTATTTAAAGATGTGTAACTGTCCTCTTCTCTATTCTCTGTTGCACAGTGAATCAGCGGCACCAAATCATTGTCTATACGTTTTTTAAATTTCAAAACACGTGAGAGCTGCACAGAAATAAATCCTCTGTCATTTACAAATGCCATTCTTGTCTTATTTTTAACTACATCTCTAGAACTTACTTCATTTGGGGCTTAGGTGGGACAGCTGATTCTAAGAAGTACAGGCAGATTCATCAGCGTTCAGCTGGTGGCTGCAGCTCCACCACACCTTCCCAAATTCTCGGAAAATAACACAACCAAGATTATGTCCTCGGACAATGACATAATCTGATTCTAAGTGTAGAAGAAAGATGAAATTCATGCATGGGGAAATATGATTTTTGCCAGAGGAGCAAAGGATGTTAGAAGCTGTGTATGAAATCAGAATAAAATTTCAGATGAAGAAGAAAGATAACAGAAGAAAATATGGAATATAAAATTAGGCTAAGACTTTAAAGATCCTTTGAAAAATAATCAATAATACAAGTGGACCTGAAGAATGGAAGAAAACATTTTCCTTTTTATCTTGGGGAGGATAAAATCAAATGTAAGCTCTGTGTCCTCTAATACTGTTATATGATCATACATTTGAAAGCTAATACAGTCCTCTATAATTTGTGGTTAACACTGCATGCATAGTATACTAAACAATAACGCAATTCTTTTTTTTTTTTATGAGACAGAGTCTTGCTCTGTCACTCAGGCTGGAGTACAGTGGCACCATCTCAGCTCACTACAGCCTCTGCCTTCTGGATTCAAGTGATTCTCCTACCTCAGCCTCCCAAGTACCTGGGACTACAGGCATGTGCCACTATGCCCAGTTAATTTTTGTATTTTTAGTAGAGACCAGGTTTCACCATGTTGACTAAGCTGGTCTTGAACTCCTGGCCTCAAGCAATCCACCTGCTTAGGCCTCCCAAAGTGCTGGGATTACAGGTGTGAGCCACCCCTCCCCTGGCCCCGGGGCAATAAAGCAATTCTCAATGATAACTGTTTACAAAAGTTTTAGGAGAAAGAATGAACCATAAGACAAGCAGGTCTTCAGTTTGATGGCACAAAACCTCCTTACTTTTTTCCTATTTCTTCAAACTGTTTATTTTCTTTCTACGACTTTCTTCCTTTATCTACCTGTCAAAGAGTATTGTTCCTCAAAGATTCATTCCCATCGGTAGGTATTATCTTTCTTTTCTGTGTGTTCTACCTTATAACCTCCCCCTCCCCATCATTTTACATATGCTCTTGCTGACTTCCATAATCTTATCCCTAGGCTTACTGTCCCTGAGTTTCAAACCTTTGTCATTATTTACAGAATGTTTCCAGTTGAATATTCCACAGTAACTACTTCTTCAGCATTTCTCAAATGCATGTATACTCTCTCCAAACTATTTCCTACAGTGTGTTGCAATTTTCATTAATGACACCGTGCCATGCAAGCCAAAACATTTGGAAGCCATCTAGAATTCTCTCTCTGTCTCACTCCTCTCACCTTGACCCCAAGGTTAGGAGCAACTTAAATTAGTAATCAATTGTTTACTTCAAAGTCTGCTTACACCACTTACCTAGTTGTATGACCTTGGATAGGTCACTTAGCCTTCTGTACCTCTGTCTTATAAGGTTAGGATGATTAACTGGATAATGTATGTTCAGTATTTAGTGCATTGCCTGGCATTTAGTAAGTGCTCAATTATTTATTATTGCTCAGCTCCATGCCTTCACACATGTTGTTTCTTCTGCCTAGAATGCCCTTTCCAAGATCTATAATTTAGATGTCCGGCTGATTGTAGAGAGCAGAGACAGCTGGAATGCTGTCTTTGCTGATAAATGGTCTTCTGGTTGTAACAAGTGTCCTTTGAATTATGAGTAATAAATCTCCTCTAATTTAAGGTACAGGTGATTTGGATTGCTGCTTTTACTCTGAAGGGGTAATTGAATGCATTTAGTTTGGTGTGGAGGTAAGGGGTCACATACCAAAAACATGATCTAACCCCTAACTGTGATTATCTAGGACTTGAAAAATTTGTCTATGAGTTTATCAGAATGATAAAATAAAAGATACTTAAAGAAAAGTTTGTCTTAGCCACATTCAAACTTTCAACACCTAAAAGAGTTCCTGGACCATAGCAGGCAAGTCTTCATATTTATAGAGGAAAAGAAAGAAGGAAAAGAACTAAAGCAGAAGGAAGGCAGAAAGATGGAAGCAGGGACATGAAAAAGAATGACCTACATAGGTAGGAAAAGATATTTCTGAATGTAGTTAGCTACTACTAATATAGAAATGCAGTTACATAATAAAAATGTAGGCACGTTGATTGTTAATTAGTAAACTGTATATGGGCTCAGAAGTGTCTCCACTGTAATCGTGGGAACACCCACACCACCATGTCCTTTGTGGTGGGTAGCTGATTCTGTCACAGCTAGAAAAGCTCTCCTTTGGTACCTGAAATGGCTAATACTCCCTCTTCATTTTCTCTTCAGTTTCATTGCTTTTGTCTAGTTACATTTTGAAGATGGCTGAAACTTTCACTGTCTTTGGAGTTTGCAATAGGTAGTTGAGGTCTCCTGTCTATCATCACCATCACCATTATCATCCTTAATTACCTGGATACTGATGTTGACTTCGTTTTTATCACCATAGAGTAATTTTAGCCACATATGTGCTTCAATACCATCCCTGAAGAGTAGAGAAGAATCTCTACCAACATTGTTTATAATTTTATCTAGCCTTGAAATCCAGTGATTTCACTGTCTTTTCCTTAAAATGTTCCTAGTGATGCAAACATTTTCATTTACACATTCTCCAAATTTGATAATTCTCTTTTATAAGTTATAAAGGAGGCTGAGTCGTAGCCAAGCAGGTAGTGCTATTTTTGGTCAAGGGCGATTCGCTATAATAAAGCTTATAGAAATTTTAAACCTCTCTAGGGTCAATTTCTAAACGGGAGCTTCTTACACACACACACACACACACACATATGTATATATGTGTATATGCACATACATATGAATGCATATCTATACATATGCATATATATAATTTTTTAAAAAAGTAATGGCAGTAATTGCTTTGCCTTAGGCCATGTGGAAGGGGGAGGAAAAGCTTAAGCATGGCTGAGTGTTATTACTATGGATGAGTCTCAGCAAGTCTAGCCGACCTTTGATCTCAAACAAAAACTAGACAATGAGTGTATGCATTTGAGAAATCATTATTGCTGACGTTAAGGAACCAAAACGTTTGAGAGTACAGGTGGGTAAAATAGTGGGTGGGAGGAGGCTGCTTCAAACGACTGAAGACAAGGAAAAACCCTGGGTAGAGAATGTTTCGAAGAGGGGACTGAAGTCCAAAAGCCCTCTTTAAATTGCCTGGGACCCTTTGTTCCAAAAGAAGAGCTGGCTCAGGTGCAAGGGGTCTCTTTGTTATCTTTGGTCTGATTCCTTAATATCAGACGTTAAATCATTCTTTTGTTGGGCTTAGGGTGGGATGAGAATTTAATAGAGAATATCATGTTTTCTCAATTCTTGATAAAGATTATCACCCTGGGGTACGTATGATTAATTTTCCCTCAGACCATATTACTGGGCTTCATATCTTTTCCTAACTTGGATTAAAATCTGGGTAGTGAATCTTGTAGAACTGGTGTTTATTATAATGATTTTTCCAAGCTCGCTAAGTGAAAGAGCAACATAGTTGCCAAAATGTAGTCTGATTTTTCTAGTCAAACGTTGTTGACTTTTGTATACTAAATACAAGATTAGGATTTTACAATGAAGTAAATAAAGCTTAGTTCTGCTATCAAATAGAATTCCCCTTTTCCTTTGGCTTTCTGAAAGCTCTGAAAATCTAAGTATATTCATTTACATGACTTCCACAGGATTTGGAATTACCTATTTCCACTAAAAAATTAGGGCTCTATTTTTTCCAGTAAGTTTCTCAAATTCATTTTGCAAGCAGAGAGATAAACCGTGTCTAATAAGCCAAAATGTTTCAGAAAGGAGGTGTGGGGTGTTTCAAAAGTTAATTAAGATAAAACAGGATACAAACAAGTAAACAACTAAACCAAAATATATTTAACTATTTAAAACACTAAATAAAATAAACTAGCGTTCTCTGAGGGATGCAAAGAGACTTTATGAAGAAGGGAATATTTGAGTTATATATGAAAATACCAAACATGTGTTCTAAAGAAAGAGGAGGAGAGGAGATGATGTCCTACCTAACAGCAACAGCATTTGCAAAGACAGTAAGTTACGGGGGAAACCTGGTATATTTGAGAGATTTGGTTTGATTGGGACATGAGGTGTATTGTGGAGTAGCAGAAAATGAAGTTGGAGTAGAATGCTATAGGTACCTGTGGGCTATGGCATAGTTCCCAAAATTATTATATCATCAAGTAACAGGGAGAGAAACTAACTTCAGAATCTATTTGGTAGAAGAATGTTGTCATTATATCAGTTTTACAGAAATATGACAACAAAGTCTCTGAAATAGGAAGTATACCAGTGTTTACATTTTGGCATTTCATGGAATTGTCTCTTTTGTTGCTATAGTTGACAGTAATTTTTAAATACAGCTGGGTGGTGAACTCTGGGGAGTTGGCCAGACAGAAAGATTTATTTATTTTTTCTCAAATTACATCAACAAGTCAGGCTTCAGTATTCTGATTTTGACCTAAAATGACTGGGCTGATATCCTAAGATAAGAAGAATGAATGAAGGGTGAGAAATTAATTACAAATAATATTTAGAGGTAGATTAAATAAGCTCATTTGTTTAATATGATTCATGTTGGTGTTTTTGAAACCAAATCAACTGAGAAAGAAAATAAGCTGATGCTGAGAGCACTAAGAATAGCCTTTAGATTCTAATGAGCAATTTTATCAATGAATGTCATGTGAACTTTTGAGCAACAAACTGAGTATTCCTGGAACCAATTAACATGTACCTATTGAAAACACATTATGCATTCAATATTTTGCTAGAACATATATGTAGATCACTACTATAGAATGTTGTGCAGATAGAAAAGAGAAAGAATGATTATCTCCTGGACCCAGGAAGAGAATCCTCTAAATGTTTGATCATTAAATCTTGAGGTCATATCCCTAAAGAGTTAGAGTCAGGAGATAATTTGCTACAGGGTAATTCTATCCTAGCACTCCCTTACCTAAGATGCTAGTTATAGAATGTATATAAGCCAACTTCCTGGAAGAAGTATTTTTTTGTCCAATCTTAAACAGTAACCAAACCACTTTCTAAGGTGAATGCATGTTAAGTTTCTAGCATAAAAAGACACAATATGGGGTACATTTTTTTCTAACACTGTGAATGTATAAAACAACTGATTGAAGAAGAAATGGCCCAGGGTATTCTGTATGAAAAAGACGATGACTGTGAACGTGCGTTTTGAACAGAGGTTATATCTCAATAAATCTTTGAGTATTTTTGCATATCATTTCAGAAATTTTCTCTGATAAGGAGCATTATCTCTTCTGTTAACTTTATAAATCCTTTAGACTATACAAATGTGACAGTGCTCACAATTTTCATCAAAAATTTCATTTTTTTATCAGTTGAAATAATGATTCTGATAGGGGCAGATAAGCCAGTTACCTTTTTAAAGATAAGCTAATGTCATAAATGCTAGATCTCAAAATCTTTAGAGTTTCTTCTAAAAATCTCCTTCCAATTATCACTCACTCCCTTTAATGCATGCTCACATACATGCACTGAGATCTCCAGGAAATATATGTGGGATTTTACAATGGATTTAAAAATAGATGTAAATTCAGCAAAGTCTCAGGCACAAAATCAATGTGCAAGAATCACAAGCATTCTTATACACCAACAATAGACAAGCAGAGAGCCAAATCATGAATGAACTCCCAGTCACAATTGCTACAAAGAGAATAAAATACCTAGTAATAAGTGAACAAGGGATGTGAAGGACCTCTTTCAGGAGAACTACAAACTACTCCTCAAGGAAACAAGAGAGGACACAAACAACTGGAAAAAATTCCATCTTCATGAATAGAAAGAATCAAAATCATGAAAATGGCCATACTACCCAAAGTAATTTATAAATTCAATGCTATTCTTATCAAACTACCATTGACATTCTTCACAGAATTAGGAAAAAAAAAACACTTTAAATTTCATATGGAACCAAACAAGAGCCCATATAGCCAAGACAATCCTAAACAAAAAGAATAAAGCTGCAGGCATCACGCTACCTGACTTCAAACTATACTACAACGCTACAGTAATGAAAACAGCATGGTATTGGTACCCAAAGAGACATATGGACCAATGGAACAGAACTGAGATCTCAGAAATAACACCACACATCTACATCCATCTGATCTTCAACAAACCTGACAAAATCAAGCAATGGGGAAAGGATTTCCTGTTTAATAAATGGTGCTGGAAAAGCTGGCTAGCCATATGCATAAAGCTGAAACTGGATCCCTTCCTTACACCTTAAACAAAAATTAACTCAAGATGGATTAAAGACTTAAATGTACAACCCCAAACTATAAAAACCCTAGAAGAAAACCAAGGTAATACCATTCAAGACATAGGCATGGGCAAAAACTTCATGATGAAAATGCCTAAAGCAATTGCAACAAAAGCCATAATTGAAAAATGGGATTGAATTAAACTAAAGAGCTTCTGCACAGAAGAAGAAACTATCATCAGAGTGAACAGGCAACTCTGTTCACTCTGAATGGGAGAACATTTTTCCAATCTACCCATCTGACAAAGGTCTAATATTCAGAAACTATAAGGAACTTAAACAAATTTACAATAAAAAAGCAAACAACCCCAGGATATGAACAGACACTTCTGAAAAGAAGACATTTATGCGGCCAACAAACATATAAAAATAAGCTCAACATTACTGATCATTAGAGAAATGCAAATCAAAACCGCCACAATGAGGTACTATCTCATGTCAGTCAGAATGACAATCATTAAAAAGTTAAGAAACAGCCAGGTGCGGTGGCTCATGCCTGTAATTCCTGCACTTCGGGAGGCTGAGGTGGGTGGATCATGAGGTCCGGAGATCGAGATCATCCTGGTTAACATGGTGAAATCCCATCTCTACTTAAAAAATTAGCCAGGCGTGGTGGTGGGTGCCTGTAGTCCCAGCTACTCAGCAGGCTGAGGCAGGAGAATGGTGTGAACCCAGGCTGGAGTGCAGTGGCGGGATCTCCGCTCACTGCCAGCTGGGGGGCCGGAGAAAAAACGAATCTCCTAACTCAGAAAAAAAAAAAAAAAAAGTTGAGAAACAATAGATGCTGGTGAGACTGTGGAGAAATGGAGAAATAGGAACACTTTTACACTATTGGTGGGAATGTAAATTAGTTCAACCATTGTGGAAGACAGTGTGGTGATTTCTCAAGGATCTAGAACCATAAACACCATTTGACCCAGCAATCCCATTACTGGATATATACCCAAAGGAATATAAATTATTCTACTACAAAGACACATGCACACGTATGTTTACTGCAGCACTATTTACAATAGCAAAGACATGGAACCAACCCAAATGACCATCAGTGATAGACTGGATAAAGAAAACGTGGTACACAGAGACCAGCCATGAAAAGGAATGAGATCATGGCCTTTGCAGGGACATGAATGAAGCTGGAAGCTATCATTTTCAGCACACTAACACAGGAACAGAAAACCAAACACCGCATGTTCTCACTCATAAGTGGGAGATGAACAATGAGAACACATGGACACAGGGAGGGGAACAACACATTCTGAATCTTGTTGTGGGGTGGGTGGTGAGGGAAGGGAACCCAGATGATGGGTCAATAGGTGCAGGAAACCACCATGGCACATGTATACCTATGTAACAAACCTGCACATTCTGCACATGAATCCTGGAACTTAAAGTAATTCTTTTTTTTTCTTTTAAAGGAAAAAAAATGTAAATTATAACCAAGTCAAATTTTGGAATTAATAAAGTAAAAATTTTTTCCCCAATTTTTCACTTGGTATCCATTATGCCATTTAAAAATCTTAGGTAGCAATATAAATGTAAAGGCCTTGGATAATAACAGAAAGGCAATAAATACCATTTCATTCCAGAAAATGAGTAAAATTTATATATAACTTGATTCTGTGAAATAATGGACATATCTCAAACCTTTTACAACCACTTATGAAAGATTTTTTTCCACTGATCTTGCAGAGAACAAGTTTTAAGTTAGTAAAAATTGTAGTGCTTTTCTCTTGCCCAAATTAGCTACTGCAAGGTTTCAAGTATATCACTAGTATAATATTCCAACTTCCTAATGTGGGAAAATGGTATGGGTTAGTTTGGTAAATGTTATACTTATCCTTTATATATTTTCTAATTCTTTGCATTTTACGTATTTCTAGAAACAGCTAAACATAATTTGATAAAATGTCTCTAGTCTCTCAGGAAAAGGTTCTATTCTTGAGCAAAGTAAAATCTTGACTTAAATGCTTGATTAGGAAAGGAAATAGTATTTTCATGTAGCATGTTCTATATTTCAGATTCTGTTCTAAATTCATTTCTTTTGCTACATACAAACATTTGCACTCTTGACCAATAATCTCAAAGAACTGAGGAATTCTATGGCCTATGTTTCAGTAAGTTGCCTTGTAACCCCCCTTTCAAAAGTAACTCCCATCCCAAGTTTGTAATAATTCACTTTACCTTTCTCTGTTCTTGCTTCCTTGTCTGTTTTTAAAATTAGTTATACCACCTAAATCAGACTTGCTTTACCATGATTACTGCAAGCTCAGAATATCCCTAAGAAGTGAGATACAGTGGAATGAGCTTTAAATTTCTAGAAAATTATTTAACATTGTGGGTGACTTTTTATTCACATATTGGACTATAAAAGTTAAAAAGTCACAAATTGATTGAGTAATCGACTGTACCTGAATATTTGTATTCTCCCCAAATTTATATGTTGAAATTCTAAGCCCAAGGTGGAGGTATTAAGAAGTGAGGCCTTTGGGAGGTGATTAGATAATAAGGGCAAAGCCTCAGGAATGGGATTATTGCCTTTATAAAAAAGGCTTCCAGGAACTTGTTTGCCCCTTCCATCATGTGAGGAGGCAATAAGAAGATGCCGTCTAGGAGTCTGGAAATGGTCCCTCACCAGACACTAAATCTGTCAGCATCTTGATCTTGAACTTCCCAGCCTCCAGAATTAAGTTACCCAGCCTCTGCTATTTTGTTACAGTAGCTCTAAGGGAATAAGGCAGTATCTAAATTTTAAATGATAAAAAATTATATATATATGAGATATATATATATATAATGATATATATAATGATATATATAATGATATATAATGATATATATATAATGATATATATATAAAATGATATATAATGATATATATATATATATATCATTGTTTTTGCTTAACTTTTATTTTAGGTTCAGGGGTACATGTGAAGGTTTGTTCCACAGGTAAACTCATTTCATGGGAGTTTGTTGCACAGATTGTTTCACCATCCAGGTATTAAACCCAGTACCCAATAGTTATCTTTTCTGTTCCTCTCTCTCCTCCAACCCTCCTCACCTAAATGCTCATCAATGACAGAGTAGATAAAGAAAATGTAGTACATATACACCAGAGAATACTATGCGGCCATAAAAAAGAGCAAGATCATGTCTTTTGTGGGAACATGGATGGAGCTGGAGGATAATTATCCTTAGCAAACTAATGCAGCAAACCAAAAATTATATTTTTAATTTAAAAATGAATAAAGATTATCTTTTATAATGGATTATATTGTTTCTTAAAAACTGCCAATGATATTCTTAAACTGCAAGTTTAGCACTTCTGTGCATTTCAATAAACATTAAATTGAACATCTACTATGTTCCAGGGAATATAAAATTGCTAGGAGCTGCCCTTGACCCTATACAGTTCATACGACAAGACAAACAAGAAAAAGTAGGATTACTATATTCTGTGAAAAATGACAAAACAGGTATGTACAAAGTATAGTGTGACTTCAAGGAGAAAGCAATGAACTCAACTGAGTTGGCCTGATGGTTAATACTGAGTGTCAACTTGACTGGGTTGAAGGATACAAAGTATTGATCCTGAGTGTGTCTATGAGGGTGTTGCCAAAGGAGATTAACACTTGAGTCGGTGGGCTGGGAAAGGCTGACCCACCCTTAATCTGGGTGGGCACCATCTAATTAGCTGCCAGTAAATATAAGCAGGTAGAAAAATGTGAAAAGGGAGACTGGCTTAGCCTTCCAGCCCACATCTTTCTCCCATGCTGGATGCTTCCTGCCCTTGAACATAGGACTCCAAGTTCTTCAGTTTTGAAACTCAGACTTTCCTTGCTCCTCAGCCTGCAGATGGCCTATTGTGGGACCTTGTGTTCGTGTGAGTTAATACTTAATAAACTTCCCTTTATATCTATCATCTATCTATCTATCTATCTATCTATCTATCTATCTATCTATCTTCATATATATACATATATATTCATATATATAGATATATATATAAACTCCCCTTCATATATCTATCATATGTATGAGATATGTGTGTATATATATATTCTACTAAGTCTGTCCCTCTAGAGAACCTTGACTAATACAGTTGGGCAGGGTCTGGCAAAGATTCCCAGAAGGAGAGATAGTTAAACTGAATCCCGAAGAAGAGAAATACAGTTTGGGGGTGGAGATCAAGAGAAAGCATTTGAAGCAGAGGGAACAGCCGTTTTGAAGCATGGAGGCAAGAAACAATGTACTGACTTGATTGGAGTGCACAGTGTTCAGAACCGGATAATGTCATGTGAAAAGCCTTCTGTGTTGGACTAAGCACTTCGGATATTAGCTAGAAGACAATTGACGTTGGTTTGGCTCTGTGTCCCTGTCCAAATCTCATGTTGAATTGTAATCCCCAATGTTGGAGGTGGGGCCTGATGGGAGGTGATTGCAGCATGGGAGCAGATGTCTCATGAATGGTTTAGCACAATCCTCTTGGTGCTGTTCTTGTGATAGTAAGTGCATTTTCCCGAAATCTGGCTGTTTAAAAATGTGTGGTACTTTTGCCTCTCTTGCTCCTGCTGCTCCAGCCATGCACAGTGCTATCTCCCCCTTTGCCTTCTGCCATGATTGTAAGTTTCCTGAGGCCTCCCCAGAAGCTGAGCAGATACCACTATGCTTCCCATACAGCCTGCAGAACTGTGAGCCAGTTAAAGCTCTTTTCTTTATAAATTACCCAGTCTCTGGTATTTCTTTATGGCAGTGCAAGAATGGTCTAATGCAACAATGAAGAGTAACTCCTAGAGCATCAGTTCCTTTCCTGTCATTCTGTTCCATCTGTCTAAAAGCTGTTTATTCTTTCCACATTTGTATTTAATGTCAGTGTCAACTGATTTGACTTGTTGTTAAGTTCCATGGTGCATAACAAGTTAGCACTTAATTAGCAGTAATGATTTGAGTTGTGGTTCTGTCTATACCAGGTGGATCTAAGTATTTTATAAGTAGACAAAAGGCTTTTTTTTTTTTAAAAAAAGGAAATGACAATTAAAAAGCGCAATATGCATTATGTAAAGTCTATTTCTTAAACTTCCCAGATCAGTATCACCTGGAGCACTGATACGGAGTCCATGCTTCTACCCTCCCAATAGGAATCTCTAAGGGAGAAGCCTGCTACCTGTGTATTCAAGGTGACATGAATGCCTGGGAAAACTTGGGAAATACCATATACTCCAAGGATATTTCTTCAAAGAAAGCCCGGAAAATTTAAGTATTTTGTTTGCAGATTGAGCTAATACTAATAAAAGTTCAAATTACTCACAAAGCCTCAGCAGTTATGGTTCATTGATGGTTTACTTGCCCCTTCAAATGGGCTGTAAACTTTTTAAGAGCAGAGGATGTATCACTATTAGAGTCTCAGCTCCTAACACAGATAAAGGATTCAATAAACATTTATTAATATATGAATGAACAACATTGTGACCACTCTCATTTTTAAAAATGGCTCTTCCTGTGTGCATTTCTAGGTGTTCAACTACAAAGCACAAATGTAACTTAGTGAATTATTAATAAGACTAAAAATTCAATTAATGAAACTTTACTTTGGAATGAATGGTGTACTTTTAAATTATCAGTAAAGTCAACAAAATACATTTTCATTTCAAACATATATTTGTCAAATATCGTAAAATATAATGTTTGTGTGAAATAATTTAATCTGTCTTTTATGCCCTGGAGTAACTAACAATGGTTTTTCATTTCACATATATTGCATTTCACAAAAGGAACACACGATCAATCACATTGACACCTGAAATTAAGGCATTGGAATTGATTTCCTTAATAAGTACTATTCTTCATTAGGGAGGAACTCTTGATTCGTAAATTTTCTCATATGTACAGAAATATATTGTTAGAGAAAATAGACGGAGGAGTGAAAACAACTAGACAAATATTTAAAAACGTGTCTCAGTATGGCAAAATGTTTTTTTTTTTTAACAATTGACATTTAAAGGACAAAAGGTAGTATGGGCCATATTTTTCATTAACTTGACAATGTCAAAGAGACAGATCAGTGTCCTACAAGTTAAAGCAGAAGATCATGTTAATAAGGTAATTTTATTTCCTTGGAAACTATCAGAATAACAGGTAGAAAATACAGAAGTCATTTATAAAATATTACTTTCCAAATATAAAAAATGAATTTTGCTATTTTCAAAACATACTTTGTTTGAAGCCATAGCTGGAGAAGCAGGTAGAGAAAACGTCCTGGAGAAATCTGTCTGCATTATCTCCACCTGTATAGAGCTTTACATCAGGAGGTTACTATTTGCTCCCGCTATAATAATTTCAGAGGATACTACTCATGATGGAGAAAGCAGAGGGCCCACGGTGTGAATCTCTTCTGGTGATTTAATCACAGTCATTAAAGAAAACAGGATTATGAACACTGCCAGACACCAGCTGCAAATACAATATCTGAAATTTATTTTTTCAAATATACTGGCAATTTTATAACAGTTTGAATGAATACTAGGGAGAGCCTATTCAGTTGGTACATTTACTGAATTAGGCATTGAGTTCCAGAGAGTGCAATTGCTGCTAGAGTTCTATTTTAACATTCTCTTGAAAAGATGCATATAAATAAAATTATATTTTAAGCACCCTAGAGAGTCTTTATATATAGGAAAAACCTACTCTAAAGTCCCTTTACAAAATAAAAATTTACTCTACTGAATGACCTCTAGATATAGATTTTTTTTCAAATTCCTGTGAATTTATAATTATTTCAAAATAAAAAGTTGAATAATAATTTACTTTCTAAAGTACCATATAGCTGGGCTTTTGTAAATTGGATTTTTTTTTTTTAAAGAAGAGTACACTTGTTTTATCTCTTCTTGGTTTCATCTCTTTTTATTTTTTTTAAAGAAGAGTACACTTGTTCACCATATATAGTATGGTGACCAGCTTTTCACTCATTCAGCAAATATTTATTGTGTGGATATAGATAATAACATGGCAAGGAGTTGGGGACTGCTTTTACATAAGGTCTTCAGAGCAGGAGGGTCTCTCTGAGAAGGTGATGTGAGCAGAAATGTGAAGGAAGTAGGGGAGAAAATTATGTGGATATCTGGGGAAGGAGCCTGACAATATATCTGAATATACTAATTAGGAATCATCATTACTGTAACATACGTTTTTATATAAGAGAGATGGATTATGCGTAATCCTTGATGCATAGTTCACATGTGAGCATATGGTTTAGAACTGCAACTAAAGAGTATAGCAGATGTTGTTCAAAACCTACAACTTACAATCCAGAAGACATGGCAGTGTTATTTATTTCAGCCTTAGTTCCTCATCTGTAAAATAGGAACAACAATATCTTGGGGTTTTTTTAAATAAATAAAATAATATATGTATAATGCTTCACACAAAATACATACTTAATGTAGTAGTGCTTATCATTTAAAAATAACAAATAAATGTAAATTAGAACTCTATCTCAATTGCTTCAAATAGCATTCATTTATTTATTCATTCAACAATATTAATTAAGACCAGACTATGTTCTAGGCACTATTATACGTGATTCAAATAACAAAATTTTTGAAATTTACAGAAGACCAATGTATTTCTTACTGCATGGGATATAAAAATAAATCATTCATAAGATAATTCAATAAATGTCCCAATAAAGAATACAAAGTAAATCCACCCTATCTGAGGGTCTGAATGAAAGTTTTGCAGAGGAGGGATGCACAAAATTGAACCTTTTCATATGAATAAGTGAAATGAAGAAACCACAGCAGGTAGAGCAGAAAGGTTGGAGTTAAGTCAAATGGAAAGAAATAAGCAAACAAAATAGTTACTTTTCGAGAACTATACGTCGTTTTTTGACAACCTGTCAGTGTACCTGTAAAAAAAAGAAGTGAAGTTAGAATTGCAGGCTGGAAGGAAATAATGCAGGCTCTTTTATGCCTGAGGGCTTATACGCCACACCCAAGAAGCTAGACTTTGTTCTGTGCCATTCTGAAGGTGAAGCATAGTTGGCTTTCCATTTCAAAAAGCTCATTTGCAGCAATGTTGGGAATGGTGTGGATGAATTTCTGTTATTGGATCAAGACACTTTAATTATACACTGTTTCAGAACACCCTGGCTCAAGATTTGGTGAGGAGGAGGTAAAGAGAGATACCTAGAGGTAGGAAGACAAATGTAATAAATTTCCAATTCAATTACTTAGTCTAAAGAAATTAGTGATCAGTTACACACCACTACTCAAGGCATTGGCACAATGTCAAATATCAACTAAATAATGCTACTTGGTAGCTGGTTAGATATGGAAAAGAGAGGACGAAGAAGGAGTCTAAGGTATTTTTTAAAGATACAAGCTAAATGAAAGTGTAAAAGGAAGTAGAGTAAGAGGAGTAAATCTGGACAGGAAGGTACTGAATTCAGTCTTGCAGACAAGTGAACATGTGGGCCTGGTTGCAGGAGGTATAAGTCTGGAGAAAGACAGACATTAATTTCTGCCCTGGAGGAAGTGACACAGGTAAGGGTTGAATGTGGTCTCCCCTGTACAGCAAGTAGGAGTAGGAATCAAGTCAACTAGATAGGACTGCGAAGAGGAATAGATGGGGTGGGATAGATGCAGTGAAGAAGAAATGGTCCTCGTGATGTCTAGGATGCATCTGTTCCTCAGGGTTTTATCCTTGGCCATTTTGATGTTTTCTAACACCAACAACTAATTCTCTTGAGACCAAATGAGTGTCCAACAATTGAATTCAATCCCGATGCTATCTACCTAAAGTCAGATCCCACAAGATAGAAGGCTCAGTCCCACAAGACTGCCCCCAATACAGAGGCCAGTTGCAAGTTCTGGGCCACTTCCATATCTGACAGACATCAGCCATAAATTGGGGGTGCTCACAACCCCCCCTCAGATTTGATAATTTTCTAAAGGGTTCACAGAACTCACAAAAGCACTTTACTTATGTTAACGGGGTTATTATAAAGGATACAACTCAGCCACAGCTAAACAGGAGAGATTCATAAGGCAAGGTGTGGGGTAAGGGGGAGAAGGGTGCATGGAGCTTCCATGCCCTCTTAGGGCATGCCACCATCTTAGTACCTCTATGTGTTCACCATCGCAGAAACTCTCCAAATCTCATTGTTCAAGAGTTTTTATAGAGCTCAATCTCCAGGACTCCAACTTCCTCGAAGGTGGGTGGCTGAACAGAAAATTCTACTTGGCATCTTGGCGACCATCCCTGTCATGAGTACAAACTCAGGTATGATTAAAAGGGGCTTGTTATGAATAGCAAAAGATACTTCTATTACTCAAGAAATTCCAAGGGTTTTAGGAGCTCTGTGCCAGGAACCAGGGACAAAGACTAGATATCTATTTCTTACTGTGCCAAAGCCATATTCCTTTCTTGTTAAGTATATTTTCTTATCAACAGCTTTCCTATTTCAATACCATATCTATGATGATAACTCCTGCAATTATATTCCCAATTTGTGGATGAATCTAAGCTTTAAGCCTGAACAAAATGATCTTTAAATGATCTCAACATACTTGACACCCACAACACAATTAAATAAATCTGAGACAGGCATTTGAAACAATGAAGTTTATATTTAACATCCCCAGTACAATATTGTGCCCATAGTAGGTGCTCAATAAACATTTACTGATGGAATATAAATCCAGCTCTAGCTTACAGATTTATCATTTTGGCCTTAGATAAAATAGAGAACCATAGGACCAATATTTACCTCCAACATCACCCCATGATAGATATCAACTTTGTATTATATTTTTGAAAAGGTTATATAACTACTGGAGACAAAGTTAAATTTTTCCATTTGAAGATGTGTTGACAGTGTAAAAGAGATTAATTATTAATATACTGAGATTATTTTTGTCTTCAAAGTCATATAACCTCATTCATTAAGGCCCAAATAATTGCATATAAGTTTAAACATCATACATATTTACAATGAAATTCATTTACAACAAATATTGAAAAGAAGGATCAAAACATAAAGAGATGTCCAAAGTGCTTATCTGCCCTTAAAAGAGAACTATTTCAATTAGGCAAGAAAAATAGTGAATTCTGGGATTATACATCTAAAACAGTTCCATAAAAATGTGTATTAGATTCTGATGCAATAGTTATCCCTCTTTAAGAAATTTTGGTTGAATATATTGCCTAAATTAGACATGTTAAAAAATTTTACTTTGGAAACCACTTGTCAACATTACATACTGGAAGAGTCACACATAAACCTACCCTATCCATTTTCACTGTGTCTTTGTAATGTAGTCATGTTAAAGATGGGAACAATTCTTCTCACTCATACTTTTGTCAGACAAAATCTAATGGTGAGGTGCTCATTCTATAAAGCAGTAGCAAGTATTTAAGCATGTAGAACAGTAAGCAAGTGTAAGAATTCATTAATATAGAACAATAAGTCAGATCAAGAGACTTGCCTATCAGTAGCTCATGTTTAAAAGAAATAGATTATACATAATTTAATAGAGATCAAATTACCACAACATGATGTTATGTGCATACAATGCTTTGCTATCAATATTGCATGATGTGTTTAACTATTTACGATAGGAGAAAAAAGCATCAAATAATTAATAGTGTAATAGCATTCCAACAAAGTTGTTAAGAAAATATTAAACAGCTTTGAAGCTACCAATTCAGTAATGTATCACTTATTCATATTAATTGGAGTGGGTCCATATAAATTAGTGAAAAAATTGACTTGTAGAACATTTTAATATACATGTAGTTTTATAACATGATATTTCAAACTATGGAAATGCTATGAAAATTACTAGGCAGAGGTTTTGCTGAGCTTACTCTAAAGATAGATATGACTCATTTATAACAGACCAATTAATTGTATGCAAATGTATGGTTTTAAAATTCTAAAATGTAATATGCATCTTAATGAGCAAGTTAAATATTTCTCCTTGAAATTTTATTCATGCCATTCATTCACTTCCATTCTTTCATGGGTAGTGCAAAAGGAAATGTTAGCCCCATGATTATGTATGCAGTGAGGTTTAAATTGATGAGATTTCATTTTCTTCTTAAGAGGGATCATATTTAGATCCATCTCTACTATTTTTGGTAATCTTACAAGAAGTTCCATTGCTTCCAACGTTGGGCAAGTCCATGGCTCTGAACTTCCCGTCAAATTCAGAATTCAGCCTAAAATTTTTACTAAGCCTCTATAATCATAAAGATGAGTCCCAATGACCCCATGAATTTCTACATCATTATTTTCATGTCATGGAGACTGTATAGTGTAGTGTGGACTCTGGGTTCAAAATGATTGGATGTGAATTCACATATAGACCACGTCCCTTTGGGCAAATTATTTAGCCCCTCTGTATACCAGCTGTAAAATGAGAAAAATAATAACAGAGAGTGATTGTTAGGATTAAATCAATTAACACATATCAATGTCTTAGAATAATTTCTTGAACATGGTGAGTACTCAATAAATGTTTGCATTATTACAACATTTATTGTTTTTAGTTTCAAGTTAATTTCACAAAAGCTTTCCTAATGATCCATACAGTTGAATACTTGTCTTTACTGCATTAAATGGGTAATTATCTTTTCTTCTCTTATATAGAGGAGTTAAAACAATATTTGTTGCTTTCTCGTCAAAACTTACTGAAGTAACTGAAATTTTAGTGTGAGGAAATAGTCTCTATGTTCTGTTACCTACTGCATCTGGTTTAGTTCTACATTCATTATGGTTTTATTCTATATCCTCCAAGCTAATTTTTTCTGCCTTTCACCTTTTTTCCTTTTCTAAGCAAATCTCACCTTAGATATTTTGAAAGAAAAATATTAGTCTCTATTTACTTGCCTCTTCATACTCAGCCTAAAATAAAATGCTGAACAGAGTAGGTAGGACAAACCACACCAGATCTACCACAAAATACTACTGAATATTAAAGTACACAATTAAGAAACAAAACTGAATTGCACTTGGTTAACCATTGTTTTTATAAAAGACTTAATTCCTTGAGGGTTTCTACTGTCACACAACTCTTCCTTGTGAGGTGTACCTGAAAAGCAAGAGGCTTCATTTGTTCCTAACTTTCCTGATTTCCTTCAGGAATACAGCAGGCTGAGTGTCTATTCTTGGCATTCGTGAAGATGTTTAGGTTATGAACTTGATTGTAGCATGAAATCTTGGGTTCTTGATTCTTGGAGCTGCACGTTTCTCTCTGTCTCTTTAGTTCCTCTTCCTCCACTCTCTCTCTGTGGGGAAGTGGAGGATCACTGGAAAGAGGCTTAAGGAGGTAAATTTCTGGCTATAGTATTGCATTCATCACTTTTTTATGCTAATTTTATGTAGTCTGTGTTTATGCTTAGGTGCTATGACCTTTCTATTCCATGCTCCTAAAGATATGAGTAAAAAATGGCTTCTTGACTTTATCATGCATAAAAACCATTTGGGAGAATTTATTTGAAATATAGATTCCTGAGTTCATCCTTCCTGCCCCCTAACAGATTCTGATTCGGTATGTTGGGTGGAACCACAGAGTCTGCACTTTCAATATGGCTCTTCTATAGACTGTGATATAAGTGGCCTTTGTGAATAGTTTCAGAAACTCTGCCTTATAATGCTTCAATCAATAAAAAGCTTCCAGATTTCCAGTACATTGAAAAGAGCACAGGTAATCACAGCTAGTCAAACTGCCAATTATTATATGGGATTTATCACTTTTCATCCATGTTTTTTTTTTTTTTTAATTGAGATAGAGTCTTACTCTGTTGCCCAGGCTATAGTGCTGTGGCGTGATCTTGGCTCATTGCAACCTCTACCGCCTGGGTTCAAGCAATTCTCCTGCCTCAGCCTCCTGAGTAACTGTAACTACAGGAGTCCACAACCATGCCCAGCTATTTTTTTTTTTTTTTGTATTTTTATTAGAAACAGGTTTTGCCACGTTGGCCAGGCTGGTCTTGAACTCCTGACCTCAGGTGATCCACCTGCCTTGGCCTCACCGAAGTGCTAGGATTATAGGTGTGAGCCACCGTGCCCAGTCCAGATTTTAATACTCTAATACCATTGCCTCCAGAGCCATCACCTTTAACTACATGGGAAAAACAAATTCTTCCTTTGGCCATGAAGAAATATGATTTCCTATGTTAGACTGAGATTATCACCAAGAAACAGCAACAGAGATGCTTTATTAGTTGGCTCTTAAAAAAGTTACGCCATAGAGTACACTTGACTCTCTAGAATCAGTGCCTATTGCCCAGGAAAAGCCCAGTTGTCTTCTTATTTGTTGAATAACAGTTCCCCCTACTGGAATACTTGCTGAAATCCCTTCTACATTTTATTATTATTATTATTATTATTATTGTTATTATTATTATTATTAGGAACAAAGCACTGGATTTTAAATTCAAAGTTCCCTACTTTTACCTCGAGGTCATGCCCTAGTGATTATGCTCTCCAAGTTGGAGGAACCCTTCAAAAGTTAGATGGAAAAAGGTGCTTTATTTTGACATGTGATTTGCCCACTGAAAATACCCTAAAAGAAAATTAGAGTCTTGGCTTAGTGGCCAGGGGTCAAGTCTCAAATTTCAGGTCCGGATTGAACACATTTTTATTTTAAGTAATTTAGCTGTGCCCCCTTTTATATATTCCAAAATGTATTGGCCAGAACTCCAGTGGCAAAGCGACCTTGAGTTTGCAATGGCAGTTCAGGATTCATCACACTAATGTTTCAATCCCTCTGATATCACTTTAAGCCGTTTTATAGACGATGAAGCTATTTGATATAAAAGTAAATGATTTCTGCCTACCAGATATTTATCAGCATGGTCTGAAAAGGCAGGTTATAGATATTTGATATACTTTTAAAGTTTGGGAAATTGGTTCAGTTTCTACCAGCATGTGGAATTTGTATGCTTCTCTATTAAATATTGTAGATATTAGTCATTCTGAACTTTCCATCATTCATCTTGCTATTCCCCTTCTTATATACTAATCTTGAATCCAGTAGGTCTTAAAGTGTGGTCTAGGGGTTTCCAGTATGATCAAAACCATATTCATGCTAAGATATTAATTGCTTTTTTAACTTTTATACAAATGGAATTTTCCAGAAGTGTGTGATGAGTGTATCTCCACAGATTAAATGCAGAAGTAAATATAAGAATCTATTGATCTTGCTTCTATTAAATTAGATACTAAAGAGAATTGAAGAAAATTTTTGTTTTACCTTAGAAAATGTAGTTATTTTTCGAAAAATATATTATTTGTGTGAAAATATAATGGGTTATTATTATTTAAATAAATTAATATTTTAATAATGCATCAGTTTTAATTTCTAATGTGGCAAATATTCATTAGTATAAACCATAAAAGCCAAAGCTTATTGAAGCCCTCCATAACTGCTAAGAGTGGAAAGGTATCCTCATACCAAAGCATTTGAGAACGATTGCTGTTCACATTACATGCCCATTGCTTTTTTATGACACTGCCTAGTCACTGTTTTTGACTAAAATACTGTTCTCATACTTTTCGTTTTGTACATGTAAATCTTCACCACCATTTCAAATCCAGCTCAATTTCTACCACTTTTGTAACTGTTCTGTTCACCCCTACCCCAATGTTTCTCTCCCTCATTTGTTAAGAGTTCCAATGAGCCTCTCTCACTCCATTCATCCTTTATAAACTTTTAAATTACAGTTTATTTTTCTTTATGACTTCTCTTTTATGTTAGCCTTTAAGATCCTTGAAGAAATTAAAAAGCAGGGTCTGCTTATTATTTGTGGATTTTCTCTTCTCATTTCCAGAACTCAATATAATGCCTAGTAAAAGCAGGTAGCAGATAAATATGTTCTAGGTATGCATCCTACAGATCTTCCTCCTAAGTTCAAAGAATTCTTTCTAAACCTACTGCCGATTTGATTCAGGGCAAAGAATGAATGCAGAACCATCTCTAAGCACAATCATGAACAGACAGAATTGCCTATAGTTGCCTCCAGTCTCCCAGTTGCCCTTTGCCATCCATACAGTTCCTGTCTTTCTTTTCTCTTCCTATCCTCTTCCCAAGATTCCTCCTGCCCAAGAATCTTGTTAAATGAAGTTTGAAAAACTCTTCACATAAACTGGTCAAAAAACTTGAAGCCTCTTTTATGGCCTCAAATTTTTATGGAATGAGGATGGACGTAAAGAAAAAAATAAACCAAGAAATGAGTTAATGATTTATTTTTTTCTCTGCAGTACTTACATTTTAAATGGAGACCATGGGCCAATCTCTTTTTGTAATTTAAACTATGTAGGAGAAATCTTTGTGTTTGGTGAGGTAAAGTTTTTTTTTTTTTTTTTGCAAAAGTGGAACCACCCAACATGAGTACCATTCTGAATGTAATCTCCGGTAAACTTGTCACTGAGGGGAAAGAGTGAGAAAAATCTACAAGCTAACCTTGGCCTGTCTTCCCAACTTAACTGTTATTGTACCACTAACGCAGACAATAATGGTAATACTAAATATCATCCCCTAAACAGTGGTTTATAGGAAAAAGGTTGTAACGCCATGCAAATTTCAAAATGGGACGTAGCATGCAATATCTTTATGCATATGTACAACATACTTTTCATCATGAGAAGCACAGTAAATTGATGAAAAAAGACTGAAGTTGGGCATCAGGAAACCTAGAGTCTGGTGTCTGTCTGCCAGAAAATAGCTATGTAGGCTTAGTCAGGCCACTTAAATTCTCTAGATCTAAGTTTCCTCACCACTACCCAATATGTTTTGAGCCTTCTCCTGCAACTGATTTAGTAAAATCAAAATACTAACCTAGATAACCTCTAATTTATTTCCAGTTGCATGGAAAAGAAATCAGTGTTGACTCTAGATATTACGCACAGCTAAATTACGAATAGCTGGTTCAAGTTCACCAAATTCATCTAGGAAGTTAGTGGTGAAATCAAGGCAAAAATCCAAATTCAGTGAACCTCATTTTCTACTCTGTGAGATTTTTAGCTCTAATATCAACCCAGTATCAAGGAAAGGGTAGAGATAAGGGTAAAGACTCCTAATGGTGACAGAAACACAGGTAGAACTGGATTAAATGATTTCTTAAGCTACGTTCGCACTAAGTATATCTGTGATTTAAAAAAAATCTTTGTATTTGTAGCCTTTTCCCCCTCACTGGATATCTCTTATACAACTCCAAAAAATCTTTTGAGTAACTTGAGAAACATAAGTATTATCAATATTAATTTAATCAATATTAAATTTGTTTATCTGCCCTTTCTTCTTCCTCCACTTCTGAATTTTGTCCAGAAAGGTCAAGACATGATTTCCAAAAATTAAATTTTCCAATGTGTTTAAGTGATAAGGAAGTTTGTAGAATCATATTCCTGTTTGTTCATGACCATGAACTATAGCACACTGGTGGCTTATGCTATCCCTAAGGTGCCACATGGTAAAATTTTATAAAAATACTGAAATTATAAATTTTTGCTGATTCTGTTTTGTGGAATATATTTCAAAAGTTCTGAAGTCAAAGATTTGTTTATTAAAATTAATTCTGAATTATGCTTCCCCTTTTCCTTCCCCTGTGGATTTTTCTGGCATTCATATTTATTTCCACCTATTAATAATATATAGCATAGGATTTTCACATTTCAAAAAGTAAACATAGCAAATAGTTTCTTCCACAGGAATTAGTTCATAAAAGTGCCTGAAATTGTATCTGCTGTCTGAAACTCTAAAGAAAAATTACTTAAGTGTACTTATCAAATGCAGATGGGGCCCATCACCAGCCAGCAGGAAAAACCCATCAACTAAGGTTATAACAAAGAGAGTCCCTTTTAGAATATTAATTATGGGATTGTTTGACAAGTGCAGTCATGAGGTTCCTTCTAGTTTTATTCAGACACTAATTAATTAAAAAAAAAAAAACCCTGAAGAACTGGAGATACCACATCAACTTGAAGGCTCATTCCTTTTAAATAGAACATTGATTAATTAATATTTATACATCATTTTTAGGTAACTAGAAAAAAGTCACCAGGGACTGCCTTCTCAGCCAATAGCCATGTCTAAAGATGCTTGTGCTTCTCAGGCACTTGAAATATTAGCAAGTCAATGAAATATAAGCAAGGTGCTTAGGTAGGCCCTCAATAGATACTTGCTGAATGATTAAACCTAAAATGGGGATGATGCTTCTGCTCTGAAGATTACATATGATATCTTACCATTGAAAATTTGTTTTTCAGAAAATTTCTGCTCTAATAAGAAATGCACCAGAGAGAACAATGATGGTCATTATTTACATTGATAGGAAAATTAAACAAAGAAAAAGAAAATTTGAAAGTGAAATTAACAATATGATTCCCAAGCACAATCAGAAATTCACTGCAATATTTTCCTCCTGTGTTGAGGTCATGGTTACCAGATGGTCTCTCTGATCTACAATGAAATGAACAGATACTATCCAAATGCCCTATAAATTATTAAATGCTAATAGTTTTCTTATCTTAAAAACAGCAATGCTATAAGCTCTCTCATAGGTTAAAAAATTCCAATGGAATATTAAAAAATGATGTTATAAATACAGAATTTAATGGAATAGAATAGCTAATGCAAAAACATAAAATGTGTGTTAAGTACAATGACAGTACATAATTGACACTGAGCAGTTTATCTTATAAAAAGAATAACATTTTAGATGCAACTAAAAATAGTACAGAGAAAATAAGAAACGTGAACATTTTAAAATGTTTACAAAGCAGAAAATACTTTTAAACCTTGAATTTAAGGTATTCTGGTGATAAGTGAATTACTTTAACATCATAAATTTATTCTTCTTGCAGTAGATTCTTATCTCAATTTACTATAAAGAGGCTGTAGTAAGTTACCATTGCTGATGTAACAAATTACTAAAAAAGTGATAGCATAAAACAACACAATTTATTCTCTTATATTTCTGGAGATCAGAAGTTAAAATCAAGTTCACCTGGTTAATGTCAAACGTCAGCAGGAGTGGTTATTTTGGAGGCTGGAGGGGAGACTCTCTTGCCTTTGCCCTTTCCAGCTTCTAGCGGCTGCCTGTTTTTGCTGATTTGTGGCCCATTTTTCCATCTTCAAAACACATCACTACAATGTCTGCTTCCATCACCATGTGGGCTTCTTTTCTGATTCCTTCTGGGTCCCTCTTATAAGGACTGTTGTCATTACATCAGTCTCACCCAGATAATCTCTGATAATCCTCCCATCTGAAGATCCTTGATTTAATCACATCTGCAATTCTCTTTTTGCCACATAAGATAATATATTCATAGCTTCTGAGAATTATGACATAGACATCTTGGAGGGGCTATTATGCAGCTTACCACAAAGGCTAGTAACCAAAATAGACCTTCTAAACATATGTCTACAAACCCAGAGTAAAAATAAGCTTCACGTATTAAGTGTATGTGTTTATCCAGTTCTTAGGGCTTGCTTCTCAAGACAATTTGACTTCCTTTTAATTTGGGGGTGGGATTTTAAGACTTTTCACCAGTAGAATACCTGGCACTGGATGATGTTCATTCTTTTTTTTTTTCTTTTTCTTTTTTTTTTGAGACAGAGTCTCGCTCTGTCGCCCAGGCTGGAGTGCAGTGGCCGGATCTCAGCTCACTGCAAGCTCCGCCTCCCGGGTTTACGCCATTCTCCTGCCTCAGCCTCCCGAGTAGCTGGGACTACAAGCGCCTGCCACCTCGCCCGGCTAGTTTTTTGTATTTTTTAGTAGAGACGGGGTTTCGCTGTGTTAGCCAGGATGGTCTCGATCTCCTGACCTCGTGATCCGCCCGTCTCGGCCTCCCAAAGTGCTGGGATTACAGGCTTGAGCCACAGCGCCCGGCCTGGATGGTGTTCATTCTAATTGTTAGTTCAATATAAGCAAATCTTACTTAAGTAAAGCTATGCGTTAGAGAAGAAAATGTTTACAAGTTTATGGTAATACATGAAATTTTCATTTTCAAAAATCAAAGCATCAGTCTCCAACAATGCAAGAAAGCAGAAGCAAATTAATCAATTTGGCTAATGCAGCTCATTAAGTATTTTGATTTTCTAGAAACTTAGCACCACTGAAAAGGGTTAAGATATCAAACAATTCTCTAAATGCATCAAGCATGCTTGAAAATGATTGTAGGAACTCTAATTGTCTTCAGTGTTTCTTTGATGAACTCACAACCAGTAAATTATCCCATGGATCACAGCTCATTAGCATCTACAGAAATAATGTTAATGGGAAATTTAAAAAGCAAACAGCAGGTGCAGTTCTGTCTTTTCTTCATGAAGATCTCTCAGAAATACAAGGTCGGTCAGATTCAGTGGGTTAATTTTGCTTTTCTTTTAAAATACCCAACAAAGGCTAGAAATGGCATCTAGAGACCTTCTGAAAATAATTATAAACATGTACTCACTGAACAGAACTTTAAAGATTTTATCAGAAACATAAGAAAATCCATTCATTACTTCTAATTCATTATTTATAATTTGGTATACTATCTGTTACTAAATCAAATGTGTTCCATGGGTTCCATACTAATACATAATTTTCTCTCATGATCTCTCAAGGTGCATTGAAATTCTGTTAATCATGTTTCTTTGAGACTGGGAGATCCTAACAGGATAGCCATTCCAATTTCTGTTTCCTATTCTCCTTACTTAAGTACCCAAGGTATGAATAGTGGGGTTGAAGGTTTTATCTGAGCAGTTAGTATGGAAATACGGACATTTTGGATGGGCACTGAAACATATCATTGTACAAAATGCCACTGCAAAATGAATTTCTATTTTGATATTTAAGAGGATGGAAAATATTGTTATCTTTGCAGATAGCAGTAGAAAAAAAAAGTGATCATGAAGGATTTCTGCTGTTAATGCAGAAGCAGTGACCGATTAGTTGGGAGGAGGGAAAACTCATGAGATAAAACCAAACACAGAAATAAAGCTGCAACCCAAGTCAAGGGTGTGTAATTTTCAGAATAGGATGGCCATAAGTGAAGAGTGGCAGTCATTCTTATAGGTAGTTGCGAAAGCAGAGACCTGGACTGCTTGTGGATTTTCACTGATTCAATGATTGGATTTGATTTTTTTTTAAGGGATGCTAGGCTGTGTTTAAGATATGTAGTAGACATTACCACTGTACATAATTTTTAGTTCTCTTCCTTCTGGAATAACTGAGATCATGGTTCCTTGCTCTCTTAAAGTTAGGTGCACTTCTTGGCAAAAGCATTTGAGAGCCAGTGAGCAACTGGCCCTGCCCTCTTCCTTTTCTACTATGACAGGCAATGTCCTGGACAGTGGGACTTCTCCGAATTCAGATACCAGAGTGAGGTCTGTGTTGAAACAGAGCCTTCTACAGAAACATGATGAACACATAGAGTAAATAAGAAACAAAATGCTGCCGTTTATGCCACTGAAATTTTAGAGTTGTCAACCTCAGAATAGCCTATCCTATTGATAAGGAAGGACCCAATAATTTGGATTCCCAACTATATTGATAGCTTGGATTTTAGATGTGGCAGAAAGATTAAAAGCAGGGAGAGTAATTACACCTACACCACAGGGTAACTTGGTTATAAGTTATTACATCATAGCAACAAAGCTACTGATCTTTCCTTTCACTTTCAATTCTGAGTTAAGTTTTTAAAATTGAAAAGTTAAATGTTTTCTACTTTTAAGTACAGGTTGAGCATTCCTAATACAAACATTTGCCACCTGAAATGCTACAAAGTCTGAAATATTTTGAACACTGACATGACGTCACAAGTGGAAAATTCCACACCTGACCTCCTGTGACGGGTCGCAGTCAAAACGTAGGCCCAAAAAAACACATGATTTATTCAGTGTCCCCATGAGAAAAAAGACCCTCCCCTCCTGACCCCCTTTAGCTGTACTAAATCTTTTCCATGTATGCCCAAATTCCCCGATGGAAGCACCCTCGCAAAGCCTAATAAAATGACCGTGTGCAGGCCTGATGCACCAATGTCAAGTTTCCTACAGTGCCTCACACGTGGTCAAGACCTATGTGCGTTACTTACTGTTTTGTTGTTCTATTCTTTGCTCTGTGGTTTAAAGATATTGTTGAGAATGTTAAAAAGGCCTGAAGATACCCCTGTGGGTCACAGTATTAAGAAAAAGAGGAAGCATTTATATTTTTCTATAGCACAGGAATTCAACCTGTTGGAGAAACTGGGAAGCAGTGCAAGTGTGAAACGTCTTACAGTAGAGTATGGTATTGGAGTGATTACCATATGTGACCCAAAGAAAGAGAAGGATAAACCACTGAAGTTCCATACCAAAGGTAAAGAACAGAAGTTAATGAAAAATTAAAAAAACACGGCATAAAGCTAAAATTCAAATCTGAATCATGTATTGAAACAGTGGATCTGTCAGTGTCACAGTGAACAAATGCCACTTAATGGTATGCAGATCATGAAATAAGCAAAGATAGGTCACAGTAAACTGAAAATTGAAGGAAACTATGAATATTCAATAGGATGGCTGCAGAAATTTAAGAAAAGACATCGTATTAAAATTTTAAAGCTTTATGGTCATAAAGCATCTGCTGATCATGAAGTAGTGGAGAAATTCATTGACAAGTTTGCCAAGGTTATTGCTGATGAAAATTTGATGCCAGAACTAGACTATAATGCTGATGAAACATCGCTGTCTTCATCTTACAGCCCAGGAAAGACACTGACTCCAGATGACGACACAGCCCCTACAGGAATTAAGAATGCTAAGGACCGGATAACTGTGCTGGGATATGCTAATGCAGCAGGCATGCATAAATGTAAATTTGTCGATAGGCAAAATCTTGCATCCTTGCTGTTTTCAAGGAGTAAAATTTTTTACTAGTCCATTATTATGTTGACAAAAAGGCATGGATCACAGGGACATTTTTTTTGTTTGTTTGGGTTCCCAATCATTTTGTTCCAGCAGCTTGTGGTAGAAAATGCAGGAAAGCTGGACTGGATGATGACTGGAAGATTTTGGTATTCCTTGACAACTGTTTTGCTCACTTTTCAACTGAAATTTCATTAAAAATAATGTTTATGCTATGTACTTTCCCACAAATGTGACTTTATTAATTTAGCTATGTGACCAGGGTATCCTTAGATCAATGAAGAGTAAATGTAAAAACAGGTTCTTGAACAGCATGCTGGAAGCAGTGAACAGAGGCGTGGAAGATTTCCCAGAAGAGTTTGGTATGAAAGGTATCATATATACTGTTGCTAATGCTTAGAACACAGTGACTGAAGACACAGTTGTGTACATTTGGGACAAACTCTGGCCTGCAACTTTGTTCAGTGATGATGATAAGCAATATGCAAAAAATATACCATTATACTTCATCATAAAATGGAAGAAATAGATATCAGAGAAATTCCAGCTGCTCATTCATTGACCAATAGATAAATAGCTGAGATGGTTCTAAATCAAGGTGATCACGATAATAGTGATGATGAAGCTGACATCATTAACACTGCAAAAAAAGTGCCTAGAGATGACATGGTTAAAATGTGTGATGGTTTATTAGAGAAAATGAGGACTGTGCATTCATAAGAGAATAAGAAATTATGTCAGTTTCTAAGATTGAACAGAGACTCCTAAGACAAAAAAGAAAACAAAACAAAACAAAAAAACATTGTTAATGAGGCAGACAACTCTGGAGAAAACATTTTAAAAAGCCATCTAGTAGATTGCCTCCTCATCCTCAGAGGACCCAATTCCTGGTTCCTCAACTGCTTCCGGTGTTTCTTCACACCTAAAAAAATAAAAATACAGTGTACGATAGCCTTTTAATAAAAACACTGCATCATAGGTGGAAACTGCAAGCCTGCCATTGTCTGTTGTTGCTGTTGTTTAACAGCTGATGCAGGTATTCTGATAATGATACTGTGCTGCTTAGTTACCCAGGACACATTTTATTTATTTATTTATTTATTTATTTTTTAAGACTGAGTCTTGCTCTTGTTGCCCAGGCTAAAGTGCAATGGTGCGATCTCAGGTCACTGCAAACTTCACCTCCCAGTTCCAGCGATTCTCCTGCTTCAGTCTCCCGAGTAGTTGGGATTACAGGCGCCTGTTACCACGCCCAGCTAATATTTTGGTATTTTTAGTAGAGATGGCATTTTACTACGTTAGTCAGGCTGGGCTCAAACTCCTGACCTCAGCTGATCAGCCTGCCTTAGCCCCACAAAGTGCTGGGATTGCAGGCCTGAGCTACCGTGCCTGGCCAGAACACATTTTTTTTTCCACTGTATTAATGGTGTCATATTTTTTACTGTAAGTACTTATGTGTGAATAAATGTAAAAAAAATGAGAGCTTATCAGTGGCATATAAATTCAGTGTCAGGAATGATGGCGATGCCAAACAACCACAGATTGTCCACATAGGTGGCTGACATGGGGACACCTTAGTTTTCTGATGTTATTTCATACACAAAATTATTAAAAATATTGTATAAAATTACCTTCAGGATGTGTATAAGGTATATATAAAATATAAATGAATTTTGTGTTTAGATTTGAGTCCTTTCCCCAAGATATCTCATTATGTGTAAGCAACTATTCCACAATCTGAAAAAATTTGAAATCAGAAACATTTCTGTTCCCAGGCGTTTCAGATAAGGGATGCTCAAATCTGCACCTAACATGATCTACTTCAGTATTTGTCTAGACATCCCTAATTCATCCACTAAACATAATTTTTATGCAGGTATATTAATGGAGGCTTGACTAACCACTATATAAATTAGTTGAATTTTAACTAATTTATTTCCTGCCAAAGTACATAGTTTTAATTGACAAGAATCCTTATTCAGCTTGACTAAAGCTCCCCGGGTATTTGTTTCAGTTTAAAAAGAGACACTTACAAAAATCACCATAAAG